>NC_089765.1:9173375-9290875 GCF_040412425.1 Macrobrachium rosenbergii | reverse complement strand
CCCCCTTTCCTCCTCCTCCTCCTCCCCCTCCACCACTGCTACCGCCACCACCACCACCTCCTCCTCCTCCTCCTCCTCCTTCTCCGATGTTTACGTTAGAAGGCAGCGTGGTGGGCCCGACGTCAGCACTCGCATGCATGCACGCAAGCGGCGCGCTCGCACTGACCCTGCTTCTTCTTCTGCTGCCTGATCAACGGGCACTACCTGCTGCAGCCGCTGCTGCTGCTGCTGTGTTACTGCTCTTGCAGCTGCTGTGGAGTGTGCACACACACGGCCAGTCCACACATGCACTGCACCACAACCGGCCTCTCTCTCTCTCTCTCTCTCTCTCTCTCTCTCTCTCTGTCGGTTGCATGCATCGCACCGGCCCAGGCTCAAGGCCAGCCCCGCTGGCGCGCCACGTCCATCCTAAGTCTAGGCCCTCCAGCACCTTCTGCTGGAGTAGGAGCAGGAGCAGGGGCAGCAGCAGGGGCCATCAGGGGCAGAGAGTATCTGTCCCTGAGACAGCAGGTACCCCGATGCTTTTTAACTTCCCGACGCAATACTCGGGCGGCTCGTCGAGGAATGTGTGATTCCACGGAAACAGATCACCAGTCCACTGGACGGATTGGCCCAGTTGCATTTGCTCTGTCATGTATAGACCGATACCCAGCCCTCATATATATATATATATATATATATATATATATATATATATATATATATATATATATATATATATATATATATATGAGAAAACAACTGAAACTACAAAATTTCATTGAAAATATATTTGTACAGAAATCAGTAAGTAATTTAATGCAGTTATTTCTGTCATGTATAGACCGATACCCAGCCCTTATATATATATATGTGTATATATATATGTATATGTATTATATATATTTTTTATATATCTATCTATCTCAACTCTGTATTTGTGTTTTGCATTCAGTGCTCCTACGCTAATTTATATACGCACTTGCGGGCACACACACGCTTATGTATATGTGTATATATATATATATATATATGTGTATATGTATACATAGATTGATATGCGAGCTATGCCTATGTATCATATATAGATTTCTTCCTATACACAAAAATAACTGCATTAAATCACTTATTGATTTTTGTACAAACATGTTTTCAATGAATTCTTGAGTTTCAGTGTTTTTTTTTTCTCCCGCATGAATTAAGATAACTTTCTCATGGAGATGTGCAAATTTCTGAAATATCACTGAGTCTCGTACTTTTTCTCGGAATGATTAAGATCTGCTGTGAGAACTTCGTCAGGAACATTTGAAAGATGGTTTGGTGTATGAGTAGCAATATAATCTAACGCTAGTGACACGCGAACATGCACACACATAATATATGCATAATCTAAATATATCTATGTATATAGGCAGAAGTTCAGTACCAAGTGCTTTCACGCTTGTAAACGCATCGTCTGGGCACAAATGAGACGCAGGCGAAAAGAAGGTTACAAAGTAAACAAAAAGAACAAGAATACCATATACATTTGTACATATGTGTAAATATATATATTTGTATGTATATGTATAATATATGTACATATATGTATATAAATTATATATGTATGATTACGTATTCTGGTAGGCTTCCAAATTTAGGCCAGATACCGATGTGATACATTGGGATGGTTACAGTGACTTTAATGAACTAAATTGTTGCATTATTGATGGTCGTTTTTTATTATAAAAAGACCCAAGAACGATCGTAGATTGAAAAGTGAAGAGTTTTGAAATACCAGCGAAAATGTCACTTATTTCCAATGTGCTGCTAATTGGATGGCTACGTCACGTATGTATTGATGTATGAATAAAGCCAATCGTTATTTACGTATGATTCATTGATGAAAGCTGTGCCTGGCCTTTAGATTATTTAAAGGGTCTGTATAGCAATGTTTCACTTCTGGAAAGTAAGTTTAACCTTTTTCATAATGTATTTCATCTAAGGGAGAAAAATTGAATACCAAACAATGAATATACTTCTATCTGCTAATTTCATGACCATTTAATTTCTTAGTTTCTTTCGTAATTTATAATTTCTTAGTTTCTTTCGCAATTTATTTCTTCTAAGGGAGGAAGCATTATTATAAAACAAGTACGAAATGCGCCGAAGAAACTTCGGTGCAACCGAGTTTTCTGTACAGCGTATAATCAAGGCCACCGAAAATAGATCTATCTTTCGGCGGACTACAGAGGCTAGAGGGCTGCAATTAGGTATGCTTGATGATTAGAGTGTGGATCATGTACATACCAATTTGCAGCCCTCTAGCCTCAGTATTTTTAAGATCTGAGCTGACGATAGTTTTCTTTTACAGAAAACTAAAAGATAAAGTTAGTTCTATCTGCTATTTTCCTGACCATTTAATCTCTTAGTTTTATTAGAAACCGCAAATTTCCAGGGGGCTGGAAAGCGCTGCAAAAATTACGAAATGCGATAGACATACTTTCCTATGGAGTCCAGAAATTGACCTTATAGAGCCTATAAGAAATGAATGATAGACCTACTTCCCTCTGTAATCCAGAGGTTTCTGAGAGGCAATACAAAGAGTCGAAATCTTTCAGGATCGGACCGGATACTGTTTTTTTTTTTTACTTCTTTTTTCGACAAGAGCCAAGGACAGGTATCCTTGAAATGACTTCGTCAAATTTCTCCATCCTAGAGCCCATTTGGGTATTTCACATTATTAATATAAAAACGCCTTCGTGTTTCTCAGCGAAATGTTCTCTGAGATTTGCCGTTTCCTGCTCTTGGCCTTCGACTGAGCATGAGCTGTGGAGCCTTGACTCATTCTGCCCGCACATTTTGCTTGTATAACTTTTAGCGGCGTCACTTGGGTATAATAAGGTGAAAGAATGATTGAGCGTTGCTTCCAAGCCATCTGAATACTCAGTATTTAAGAGTATTCATCTTTGAGAACTTTGTAAACGCCCAATCCTTCAGTCACTGACCGTACACAACAGCAATCGAATTTCACCATTTGTAAATTTTTTCAAGGCTTTTGAACGCCGACTTCATCGCCTTACCAGTTTTCAACCTAATTCCAAATGTTTTCTTGGGAAATTCAACCGAATTCACTGCTGAAGGCTTAACATTATTATTATTATTATTATTATTATTATTATTATTATTATTATTATTATTATTATTATTATTATTATTATTATTATTCAGAAGGAACAAGCCCACCACTGGGGCCACTGACTTGAAATTCAGGCTTCCAAAGAATATGGTGTTCACTGAGAAGAGGTAACAGAAGTTAATTTAATTAAAAGGAAGTGCCGAAAAAGGAAAAAATAACAAACTGATAAATAAGTAAATACATGATTACAGATAGTATCAATGGAGAATACCATACGATCCAGAGCAGCGCATACTAAGTCTAAATTTCCTGTGAATTTGAATAGGACGTCACGTAGAGTGCGCCTCAGTGCGAAAAATGCAAAGAACAGACACCGATATTTCGCTTCGTTTTCGTTATTTCGATTGATGATGCTCGTACAACAAACAGAAACATATTCTGTATTAACACTAATGAAACGTTGGACGGACAGAAGGAAACTTAAGATGTACTGCTACGATATGTTTAGGCAACTCTCAGTTTTGTGTTTGCAATGCAAGTCTACCAGAACGATCTGGACAGACAAATTCGGTTGGCGGTAATATAGTCTGGTACCTTCGTTCCTCGCAAGGTACAGTAATCATTATTTTTCTGTCTCCTTATCTCGGGATTTATCCATTTTTTTATTTTATTTATTTATTTTTTTGTAAATCACTCGTTATTTGTGCCTCACTTGTTCCCTATATATAAAACAGTTACCGATTGACCCCACTGGGAAACCCAAGGTTTTCAGGGGCGAAACAAAAATGAATATGTTGGCCCCAGACAGAAAGGTCTAAAATGCGTAAGCCGCAAGGTAAATATTCGGGTAAATAAATGAGGCTGTATCCTATTCTTACCCTCCCTACCCTTACCTAAGGTCAGGGGGCCGTGTCCCAAATTGGCATGTAGTTTTTGTCCCCATGGCCCACACCCATACCCCTTCTAATCAGACCTAGAGAACTGTGAGCCACTGATTAAAATGCTATACCTTACTTGGGCCTCTATGCTAACCCATACAGTCATAATATTGCAAGTACAGGAATTCATCTGAACCTAACCTAGCACACTGGGTCCTAACTAGCAAGGGGGCTGGGACCCCTCGTGGGCACCTTAGTGTTGTTCACAGCATTTTCCAATGATCCCCATGTAGAGAATGGCCAACCCTTTCCGGTCCGAACCCCAATTGCACTTGAAGGCTAGTACTAAACACGGCGATAAGCAACGATTCATCTACACGGTTTCGCCGTGTTTAGTACTAGCCCCTGGGCGGATAAATGTATTTCGCCTTGTTTAGTACTAGCCCTGGGGGATCAAATGTCTGGTACCGAAGTGTTCATGTCTAGATCAGCGAACCCGAATATTCCCATGTAATAATCTTCTTGTAAAGAATAGCGAAACCTGCTGTGAGTGGCTTCGCCAATCTTGACATGATCCGAAAAAATAAAAGCAACTACCGTAACCAAAACCTTACGGAAATAATTATTCCTTTTAAAGCAACAACAAAGGACTTAGAAAACGTTTTGATCGGTAAACACACGGCTAATTATTACCCACCTATACCGACAATGTTCACAATGCAAAAGCGTCAAAATGACCTGATCTGTGTAAGTGAGAAACTCAAGTATCTTCAGCGCTAGCCGGTTGTCAAATCACTCCAGCCACTAATCTAAGTGAAGATGATTCACATAAGTATTTCTTTCAACTGTCTAGCTGATCGGCGCAAGAAACAGTCGCCATTGGCTGAGCGGTCAGCGGCAGCGAGGAGAGTAGCGCATGCGTCCTTGACCCGTCATGCCTGGGTGCCTCCATGACACGTTTGTCTTCAGGGATGATTACATTTTCATTTGGACAAGAATTGCGATTTGCTGTTGGATTTTACGTTTGTTTCGAGTGTGTCAGACGAAGTACCTTGCTCGGAACTGTGGTCATATACATGTTTGATCTACTTTCTCTCTCTCTCTCTCTCTCTCTCTCTCTCTCTCTGTGTCTGCCTGTCTCTCTCTATATTGTGTATGTGTGTGTGTGTATATATATATATATATATATGTGTGTATATTACATTTATATATATATATATATTAATTATATTAGCTACATGACTCAGAATTTGAATTTTACATTTTTGAGCCGCTTGCTGGGCCACAAAGCCTTAGATCCAAATGCAAGATATATGAAGTAATTCTTATTTCCGGTAGCAGGATTCGAACCCGCAGCCAGAGTATCAGAACAAGGTCACGTTGGCGACCTGTGGATCTAAGGATTTGCAGTGACAAGCGTATCCAAAAAAAGTTTGAAGAATTCAAAAAGTTAAGAGGGCATTGTGACTGCTACAAATACATACATATCTGGTAAAAATTGACTAGTAGGTTTTATATATATATATATATATATATATATATATATATATATATATATATATATATATATATGACATTTTTTATCACACCGTGATAATTCCCCATCGGGGATATTCCTGAGGTAGCGTGGATTTGATATTAAGCGATGTTTGTAGCTTCATGATCATATATATATATATATATATATATATATATATATATATATATATATATATATATATATATATATATATATATATATATATACATACATACATACATACATACATACATACATACATACATACATATGTGTATATATAAATAGCATTAAGCCCTTTCTCCAAACATGGGATAGGCCCAGAGCGAAAAGGATACATCCATACTTTTAACTGGTTTATCATATACAATATTACCTTAGCCAAATCATAGTCGTAGACAGTATGGTTATCAGCAACCTGTGGAACCCTCCCACACCGTCATGTCATTTTGGAGTTGCTACATCAAGGGAAAGGTAGAGATTAGTTGCGCCAAAGGTCGTCCAGGATTGCGGAGGCAAGATGGGTGGCTTTGATAAGAGCAACATACAAACCCACCTCTACGGAACACCCATGAGAGTCAGGAGGTGATGTACAGTAGATCTTTGGAGGCGAGTACTATACCTGTCAACCACACCGGACACGGTCATTCTTTTCCTTTCTGATTCCTGAACGCTTACACTGCCTTTGATCTCACCAAGTACAAAAACATCCGGGACCTCTCCTTAAAAACAAAGCATTTTGCACCCCATCCGCACATATTCAAAACACAAAACACTTGGCATTTGATTCTTTGATATTTTCAGATGTCAGTAGAGTGTATGAGACTGCAAACCTCAAGCCCTGGCCATTTGGCGACTTTCGCACAGGAATGATTTTCTTTTTCCAGCACCCCACAGGAGTCACGACTGTTCTAGACTGTTATTGCCATTGAACGTATAAGAGGTGGTTCAGCTGCCAGTATGGAGACATGTTCAGAACCTTCTGCTCGGCAGTTTTCTACCTTGAGGTATGGCATATCAGTACACCCAAACCATTGGCATTTCCCAGAGCACTAGTGCGTAGGTTGCAACGCTTGCTAGCTCCAAGGTAGCAGTCCTCAGTAGTATGACTGACCTGGTGGTGTGGTTGCCGTTAGCCTCAAAGGAGAGAGAGAGAGAGAGAGAGAGAGAGAGAGAGAGAGAGAGAGAGAGATTCATCCACCAGGGGAGAATCTTCCTGGTGATCACAGGCACTACCAGAGCAGGCGTTTTTGTGTCTTGGGACACGATTCACTGGAATCAATCCTGAGGCAGTAATGTCCAGGTGGTATCGAGCACAGTGTGCTGTAAACTGAACTAAAAGGCATTGAATCGACAACAAATCAAACCTCATTGAGGCTTCAGACGAAAATAAATACGCACTTCGAAGGGAATAAGTTGAAGCCACTTTTTAACAAAATGACTGCTCAGCTTTTAAAAGAGCTGGCTGAACTCTAACTCAAACAGAGCGCGGATCTCCCACGTTTATTCAAGGCAAAAAAAAAAAGAGAAAAGAATAATAAGCTTTAAAATTGATGAAAATGAAAATTCTGAGCCAATATGTGTGTATTCCAAGAAAAATCATTTGACTTTTAAACCTGCTTTTATTTTGTGGAAGCAAATAATAAGTTTGAACGAATAAGAATAAAAAATAAAACTTGTTTGAACTTGGCAGCCACCTACTAGACTGTTCAAGCCGGACCATTACTGATTGAGAAATTCTGTGCTGGAAACCCGGCGGATTGACTAATGAATATGCAAGGTCATTATTGCCTGGGCAAGATCACAGGTGTCAAGTAGCCCCAGTATTTGTGGGTGGACACTGTACAAGGTTATTAATGATCTTTGAATGAACGAACGCGTGGGAGATGTGTTCGCAGGGCTGAGCAAAGAAAATAATGCTGACGCAGGCTTATTTATAGACGAACGAACAGAGGAGGAAAAAGTCATCCTTTCTTCTTTTATTTTTTTTCTTGCAACAAAGCCTCAGTGTTTGAGCGTTTACTTCTCTCATTCAGATGCCTGTTACAAGATTCGTTTCCATATATATATTATATATATATATTATATATATATATGCTATTATTGTATGTGTAAAATATATATATATACATATATATATACCGTATACTGTATATAAAGAAGGCATGTGCTTACCCCATATAAAAATGGGAAAAGTAATGCTAAAAACGAAGAAGAAGAAGACTGTATATATATATATATATATATATATATATATATATATATATATATATATATATATATATATATATATATATATATATATAGTATATATATATATATATATATATATATATATATATATATATATATATATATATATATATATATACTAAGTGACACAAAATATACATGTATGTAAAAACATCATATTCAAGTTTACAGGTAAGGACTCTGCCCATTAGAGAAATGATAATAGCAATGTAATAGCTTCATTCCACACCTGTAAAGTCGAGGGTCACATTGAGGTAAAACCTACGAAATCTCACGCCCTGGACAACGCTGTCTGGGATTAAAAAGTCTCTCTCTCTCTCTCTCTAACCCTCTTCCTCATCAAAGTCGACACGCAGGTAACCTAACTGGAAAATATATTCGACTGTCAGTTTTAGAAAGACATAATTAGCGGGAAGCTGTTAAAAGATTGTGACCTTTTTATTCTGTGCAGACAAGTCTTTATGTATTGAGTACAAGTAGATAAGAATTTTTTAGAGACTGGCTAGTATAAAAAGTGTGTTTAGAGATATGTACATATATATATATATATATATATATATATATATATATATATATATATATATATTTATATTATATATATTATTACTGTGTTAGTTTCAGTAAGATGGTATATAGCTTAGATTACAGATTCTTTCATTTAATTTATAGTACTACAATCAAATAAATGGAATCGAAACCTCCCCTCTCATTGGAATCTTATACGGCATTATGAGTATATATACACAGTAGTTGTGTGGTTATTTATATATGTTATATATATATATATATATATATATATATATATATATATATATATATATATATATATATATATATATTGTATATATATTTGTGTGTGTATTCATCGATCACAAGCGGCCTAAAAGCAAACTTTATAGAACTGTTGTTGCTAATCCTTCAAACACTAATTGAGTAAAAATGCAAGTCTTTGATGTTAGTAAGACGTAAAAAAATTTAGCGACAGAAAGTGCCACACTTTTTCTGACTTGCTTCTTGAGTTATTGTATATAAAGCACTCATTTTTTTTTTTCACTTTCTCTGTCGTTTTCCGTTTGAATATGTGTACGTCGTAAGATTGATTCAGAGAACCGAGATGATTTTCATACCATTTCATCCAGTGCCATTGGTGCCAAGTAGGTCAGTATAGCTTATACACGATTTTTTTTTTTATTTCCACGATCCACAGACCTCTCGGAATGCCATTTATGCCCGGGGCATCTCGTTAAGAATTCTGAGATCGGAAATGAATTTTTCGTAGGTGGGAATGAGCCCTTAAAGACAGTATAAGCTAAAGTGTGAATATAAGCGAATTACGGAGAATAACTGAACAGCAGATTAAAGCCATAACAGCATAACAGACAACCAAAGTCAAAGGAAAATTATTTTATGAGTCATTTCGATTACCAGGAAAAATGGGAGAAATTCAGCTAGGAAACACTTGCCATCAGCTCTCACTCACAAACAGCAATAGAAAAGAGGTCACAATTCGTTGCAATGTGTTTCAGGATCTTGTCTACACATTTCCTTCTGAAGAGAGAAAATGAGTTCTTAACAGATACTTCATTGATGGTTCCTTCTTCTCATCAAACGTCTGTGATTATCTGGTCTTCAGCAAAAGATGCCCTCGGGTCCAGTCTTATCTGGGGCAATCAAAGAGGAGAAAAACTATAATTCTGGGTGCTTTATGGGACAAGTACTTACAACTGCTTTGTCATCATGACACGTAGTAATCTCTCTCTCTCTCTCTCTCTCTCTCTCTCTCTCTCTCTCAAGTATACTTACTCAACATGATAGTCGCCCTTTTCTCTAAGATAACTTTGCCCTCTGTCTATCTTTCTGTGAAATAACTTTGGTCAGTTTGATGGTTATAACCCTCTCTCTCCTCTCTCTCTCTCTCCCTCTCTCTCTCTCTCTCTCTCTCTCTCTCTCTCTCTCTCTCAAATAGCTTTGTTCAGATTAATGGTTACACTTTCTCTCTAAAATAACTTTGCGCTGCTCTCTCTCTCTCTCTCTCTCTCTCTCTCTCTCTCTCTCTCATAGATAACTTTGGCCACTGATATAACTTTGCTTTCTCTTGCTTTCTCTCTCTCTCTCTCTCTCTCTCTCTCTACCGATAGCTATTTAGCACAGCAAAGCCAGACTGCATTCTAACCAGTTTCTTGCAACCAGTGGTTATGTTTCGAGAATTCCCCGACTGGAGGTCGTTCGATGCAAGCTATCATATAACTCTCCGTCTCAATTTTGAATAATTGAGGCATAGCATTTTCTGTCCCCGTCTGGGTGTTAAATTCGCTGTTATGTTGAGTCTCAGAAAACCTGCCCGGGAACAACTTCAGGGACGGATTGCTTAGGTTCCAAATTCTTTTGTGTCCTTGAGGTTAGTCGGTACCGCCTCGGCCTGTCGCTCGGGAGGCCGAAGTTCGTTCCTGATGTGAGTCAGAAATTGATCCTGAACATGTTATGTGTACTTATTTCCAATATATATGTATACCTTATTTATATATATATATATATAATATATATATATATATATATATATATATATATATATATATATATATATATATATATATATGTGTGTGTGTGTGTGTGTATATATATATATTATAATGTCATCTTATCAAGCATCTTTTACATGATCAATCGTGGATAGATGAATGTATATGTATTGATCAATTCTAAGTAAGTCCAAAATATCGATAGTAGCACGATTACCAAGGTTTGGTGTGCGATAGTTCCTAATGATTCGAAGGATATTGAGCGAACGAACAGAACATGTGAGTGAGTATGCTTACGATCAAGGCCAAGAGAAAGAGAAGGCCTGCTCACTTCCCGCCAAATCGCCCATGTAGGCGGAGCTTTGTCTACCTCTTATTGCGTCAGCAGGTGTATTGTCGTAATGAGCAGACACCTCTAAGATACGTCATCGCCTACGTAGTTACCCCAGGTGGGAGGCGACTCCACCCAGTTGGGTAGACCTTGTCTCTCTTGGCCTTGCTTACGGTTATATTTGTATGTGGCAGATAAGCTTTCAATTCTTGAGGCCAACGGCAACCCCATGTCAGGTCAGCCTGTTGAATGATAATTGCAACGCTGGTAGTAGTTTTTTTTTGGCATCCTGGACATTGGTGCCCTGGAAGTGCCAGTGGGTTCTGGTACATTGTGGTACAGACATTTTGTACCTCGAACCAGAAGAGCCTTTCCTAAAGAGTTGTGGACCCCATGACATATGCTAAGCCTCTTCTAGTGAGATAAGTGTCAATCACGTTTATTATTCTTGTCGTAGCTGAGAAAGAAAAATATCGCCATCTCTGCCCCTCTACATGGTGTAAAAGGCGCCAGGTAAAGTGGCCAGGGGTGTAGGGTTAGCAGCCCCATACCGTGCACCCGTATTGAACACTATATTCTTTGGAAGCTTGAATTTCAAGTGAGTGGCCCCTGTAGGCTAGTTTCCATATGGTTATGGTTCATCTTCTAAATAATAATAATAAATAATAATAATTAATAATAATATTGAAAACACTGGAAAATAACTAAAATACCAAATCCTGGGATTCTGAATGTTAATGAGTATGGTGCAGAATATAAGTTTCTAGCTTGACGAACTGACGTAAGCCATTTTTTCCCCATTCTGAGACAGTGGGGTTCAGAGATTTTGATATCATTCAGAGCTTCTAATTAGCTCATCTTCTGAGGACATTTGGTTTGGAAATGACAACACAGACAGCTGAAGTTTTGATATGTTATGGAGCGTCAAAAACCGAGTCACTTTGGCTGGAAAACTCAAGAACTTTATAAAAACGGGCTGCGCCAGTTCGTCAAACAGGGACGAATTGTTCCACTGTTTATAAAGGTAGAGAAAACAGAGTCAACTGTAAGAATTGTAGTGACATAACGCTACTTACTATACCAGGGAAGGTGCATAGTATAACTTGGAATGTGGAAATGAGGCAGATGACCGAAGGACTGAATGAAAAAAACAGCAAGTTGACACAGAATTCGGGTCTGCATTTGGTACAACATTAGGTAAAATATGTTCCAAAACACTAGGTCTTTTGATTCAGAATATGAAAGGCTCCCTACATGAAAATAATTAAAGTGGTCAGTGATGGATGTTTTGAATGGTCAACATAACGTTCCTGTTTTAATTAATTTCATATTGAAAATTACCGATTTTGCAACTTCTGGAACTCTGCTATTTGGTCTGTTGTGCTATGTGAACGTACCATAACCCGAGGTGAAGGAGCAAATTGCTTAATATTTCTCCGTATTATTATTATTATTATTATTATTGTTATAAAAATAGTTTTACCAGACCACTAAGCTGATTATCAGCTCTCACAAGACCGGCCCGAAGGATTTGTTTTTACTTATATTTTTTTTAAAATATGTCAGTTACATTACAATTTTTTAAAAATTTTATAATTGGATTAATTACAAATATTGACGTTTCTGACAAAATTCCACTGATCGCTTTATTTCTAAAGCCTGGCGTTCACTGCTGATTATACTTAGGACATTCACACAGCAGATGTTTAATGATATATAAGATCAAACTTACCTCTTAAATCACCTTTTCAATAAAAAAAAATAGATGGAGTCGTACCCTCTGTGTTATGTGCATTCCTGTTGAATATTAGTGACTTAGGGCATGTGCATTTCTGTCGAATATTAGAGAAATTACAAGAGGATCCAGTTATCGCACTGAAGTTCGACTGGCGCCTCCAGAATACTCTAATATTAATTCGGAACCATGCCAATAAATGTAAATTTAACATCCAACATGAGCAATTCAGAATTCTTGGTAGGGCCTCTTCCCCACAACAGCTTCCGATCTATGAATCACTTTTTAAGAAACAAGTAGTTCCAGAGTTAATCAGTCAAATGGTGTTATAGGAGCCACGGAAGCCATATTGCTATAATTGACAATTTCAAAAAACCATGCTACTCCCAGACTTTTATATATAAAAAAACTACAAACTTCAGAAAATTCTCAAGTTTTCTGTTGTCAAGAATATCCTAAAGTTTACTCTTGTCAAGAAAATCCTAAAATTTTCTGTTGTCAAGAAAATCCGAAATTTTTCTCTTGTCAAGAAAATCCGAAATTTTTTCTTGACAAAAAAATCCTAAAATTTTCTGTTGTCAAGAAAATCCTAAATTTTTCTCTTGTAAAAAATAATCCTAACGTTTTCTCTTGTTAAGAAAAACCTAAAGTTTTCTCTTGTCAAGAAAATCTTAAAGTTTTCTGTTGTCAAGAAAATCCTAAAGTTTTCTGTTTTCAAGAAAATCCTAAAGTTTTCTGTTGTCAAGAAAATCCTAAAGTTTTCTGTTGTCAAGAAAATCGTAAAATTTTCTCTTGTCTAGAATATCCTAAAATTTACTCTTGTCAAGAAAATCCTAAAGTTTTCTGTTGTCAAGAAAATCCTAAAGTTTTCTGTTGTCAAGAAAATCCTGAAGTTTTCTGTTGTCAAGAAAATCATAAAGTTTTCTCTTGTCAAGAAAATCATAAACTTTTCGCTTGTTAAGAAAATCCTAAAGTTTTCTCCTGTCAAGAAAATTCTAGTTTTCTGTTGTCAAGAAAATCCTAAAGTTTTCTCTTGTCAATAAATTCATAAAGTTTTCTCTTGTCAAGAAAATCCTAAAGTTTCCTCTTGTCAAGAATATCCTAAAGTTTTCTGTTGTCAAGAAAATTCTTAAGTTTTCTGTTGTCAAGAAAATCCTAAATTTTTCTCTTGTCAAGAATATCATACATAAAGTTTTCTCTTGTCAAGAAAATTCTAGTTTTCTGTTGTCAGGAAAATCCTAAAGTTTTCTCTTGTCAAGAATATCATAAAGTTTTCTCTTGTCAAGAAAATTCTAGTTTTCTGTTGTCAGGAAAATCCTAAAGTTTTCTCTTGTCAAGAAAATCCTACAGTTTTCTCTTGTCAAGAAAATCCTAAAGTTTTCTCTTGTCAAGAAAATCCTAAAGTTTTCTCTTGTCAAGAAAATCCTGAAGTTTTCTGTTAAGATAATCCCAAAGTTTTCTGTTGTCAAGAAAATCCTAACGTTTTCTATTATCAAGAATATCCTCAAGTTTTCTCTTGTCAAGAAAATCCTAAAGTTTTCTCTTGTCAAGAAAATCCTGAAGTTTTCTGTTAAGATAATCCCAAAGTTTTCTGTTGTCAAGAAAATCCTAACGTTTTCTATTATCAAGAATATCCTCAAGTTTTCTGTTGTTAAGAAAATCCTTAAGTTTTCTCTTGTCAAGAATATCCTAAGGTTTTCTGTTGTCAAGAATATCCTAAAGTTTTCTGTTGTCAAGAAAATCCTAAAGTTTTCTGTTGTCAAGAAAATCCTAAGGTTTCTGTTGTCAATATCCTAAAGTTGTCAAGAAAATCCAAAAGTTTTCTCTTGCACTTCTTAACAGCTATTTCAGGTCCTGTTATAAAGTGTTTCCTTTTCCTACCATTTGAAAAATTCATTCAGTGTTCAATACAATTTATACATTTTTTTACAATCCAAAACAGACTCATTCTAAGAGGGAAGTGAAACTATATACATTGGTTGTCGTGGAGCGTAAAGTCAAATCAGGCACGCTTGTTTATTTATCATTAAAAAATACAATTGAAAACTTAAAACATTTAACCTTTTTTAATGTTTTATATCATGAGCTGAGAATGCTATCCCGTATATTTTTTTTAAGTGATTTTCCAATATTTATGAGATTTTGCTTAAAACACTCATGGCTTACGAAACCAAACGGAAATCCGTCCAAGATACAAATCCAGTACATGGAATTGTACCTTCATACAAATCCAGTACGTGGAATTGTACCTTCATACAAATCCAGTACGTGGAATTGTACCTTCATACAAATCCAGTAAGTGGAATTGCACCTTCATACTGGATACAAATCCAGTACGTGGAGTTGTACCTTCTTACAAATCCAGTACGTGGAATTGTACCTTCATACAAATCCAGTACGTGGAATTGTACCTTCATACAAATCTAGTACGTGGAATTGTACCTCCATACAAATCCAGTACGTGGAATTGTACCTTCTTACAAATCCAGTACGTGGAATTGTACCTTCATACAAATCCAGTACGTGGAATTGTACCTTCTTACAAATCCAGTACGTGGAATTGTACCTTCATACAAATCCATTACATGGAGTTGTACCTTTATACAAATCCAGTATGTGGAATTGTACCTTCTTTCAAATCCAGTACGTGGAATTGTACCTTCATACAAATCCAGGAGGTGGAATTGCACCTTCATGCAAATCCAGGAGGTAAAATTGTACCTTCATAAAATTCCAGTACATGAAATTGTGCCTTCATACAAATCCAGAACATGGGATTGTACCTTCATACAAATCCAGTACGTGAAATTGTACCTCCATACATATCCAGTATGTGGAATTGTACCTCCTTACGTGTCCAGTACGTGGAATTGTACCTTTATAAAAATCCAATACGTGGAATTGTACCTTCATACAAATCCAGTAAGTGGAATTTTACCTTCATACAAATCCAGTTTGTGGAGTTGTACCTTCATAAAAATCCAGTATGTGGAATTTGACCTTCCTGTAAATCCAGTATGTGGAATTGTACCTTCATACAAATCCAGTATGTGGAATTGTACCTTCATACAAATCCAGTATGTGGAATTGTACCTTCATAAAGATCCAGTATGTGGAATTTGACCTTCCTGTAAATCCAGTATGTGGAATTGTGCCTTCATACAGATCCATTACATGGAGTTGTACCTTCATACAGACCCAGTAAGTGGAGTTGTACCTTCATACAGACCCAGTAAGTGGAGTTGTACCTTCATACTGGATACAAATCCAGTACATGGAGTTGTACCTTCATACTGGATACAAATCCAGTACATGGAATTGTACCTTCATAATGGATACAAATCCAGTACGTGGAATTGTACCTTCATACAAATCCATTACATGGAGTTGTACCTTCATACAAATCCATTACATGGCGTTGTACCTTCATACAAATCAAGTAAGTGGAATTTTACCTTCACACTGGATACAAATCCACTATGTGGAATTGTGCCTTCATACTGGATACAAATCCAGTACGTGGAATTGTACCTTCATACTGGATACAAATCCACTATGTGGAATTGTACCTTCATACTGGATACAAATCCAGTGCGTGGAATTGTACCTTCATATTGGATACAAATCCACTATGTGGAATTGTACCTTCATACTGGATACAAATCCGGTGCATGGAATTGTACCTTCATACTGGATACAAATCCACTATGTGGAATTGTACCTTCATACTGGATACAAATCCACTATGTGGAATTGTACCTTCATACTGGATACAAATCTAGTGCACAGAATTGTACCTTCATACTGGATACAAATCCACTATGTGGAATTGTACCTTCATACTGGATACAAATCCACTATGTGGAATTGTACCTTCATACTGGATACAAATCTAGTGCACAGAATTGTACCTTCATACTGGATACAAATCCACTATGTGGAATTGTACCTTCATACTGGATACAAATCTAGTGCATGGAATTGTTCCTTCATACTGGATACAGATCTAGTACGTGGAATTGTACCTTCATACAAATCCATTACATGGAGTTGTACCTTCATACAAATACAGTAAGTGGAATTGTACCTTCATACTGGATACAAATCCATACAAATACAGTAAGTGGAATTGTACCTTCATACTGGATACAAATCCAGTACGTGGAATTGTTCCTTCATACTGGATACAAATCCAGTACGTGAAATTGTACCTTAATACAAATTCATTACATGGAGTTGTACCTTCATACAAATCCAGTACATGGAATTGTACCTTCATACAAATTCATTACATGGAGTTGTACCTTCATACAAATCCAGTACATGGAATTGTACCTTCATACAAATTCATTACATGGAGTTGTAACTTCATACAAATCCAGTACGTGGAATTGTACCTTCATACAAATTCATTACATGGAGTTGTAACTTCATACAAATCCAGTACGTGGAATTGTACCTTCATACAATTCCATTACATGGAGTTGTAACTTCATACAAATCCAGTACGTGGAATTGTACCTTCATACAAATTCATTACATGGGTTGTGACTTCATACAAATCCAGTACGTGAATTGTACCTTCATACATTCCATTACATGGAGTTGTAATTTCATACAAATCAGTACATGGAATTGTACCTTCATACAAATTCATTACATGGAGTTGTACCTTCATACAAATCAGCACATGGAATTGTACCTTCATACAAATTCATTACATGGAGTTGTAACTTCACTTTAAATCAGTACATGGAATTGTACCTTCATACAAATTCATTACATGGAGTTGTAACTTCATACAAATCCAGTACGTGGAATTGTACCTTCATACAAATTCATTACATGGAGTTGTAACTTCATACAAATCCAGTACATGGAATTGTACCTTCATACAATTCCATTACATGGAGTTGTAACTTCATACAAATCCAGTACATGGAATTGTACCTTCATACAAATTCATTACATGGAGTTGTGCCTTCCATATAAATCCAGTACATGGAATTGTGCCTTCATACAATTCCATTACATGAGTTGTGCCTTCATACAAATCCAGTACATGGAATTGACCTTCATACAATTCCATTACATGGGTTGTAACTATACAAACCAGTACGTGGAATTGTACCTCCATACATATCCAGTATGTGGAATTGTATCTTTATACAAACCCAGTACGTGGAATTGTACCTTCATACAAATCCAGTAAGTGGAATTGCACCTTCATACTGGATACAAATCCAGTATGTGGAGTTGTACCTTCATATAAATCCAGTACGTGGAATTGTACCTTCATACAAATCCAGTACGTGGAATTGTACCTTCATACAAATCCAGTAAGTGGAATTGTACCTTCATACAAATCCAGTACATGGAATTGTACCTTCATACAAATCTAGTACGTGGAATTGTACCTTCATACAAATCCATCACGTGGAATTGTACCTTCATACAAATCCAGTAAGGGAATTGTACCTTCATACAAATCCAGTAAGTGGAATTGCACCTTGACAGTTATCTATATTATGACTTAGAAAATATAATCAACAGCTTCGGGGTCCCCGAAACGCAAAAGGAATATGCAGTAAGAATTCCAAATACGAACCAAATCCTTTATTCCGTCTCACATTTGAACACCTGTTCCATAAAAATCTCTTACATGGGAAAGACTACAGCATAAGTTGCTGGAAAAGGCCCACCAACCCCACCAACACTTCCAAGATATAACACAGGAAATTTGTGTCTAGCGAAAATAATTGGTATAATAATAAATATATATTCTGTCAAATCGCGCTAAATCTCTCCATACTGTGCTACATTGGGTATGAATTTTCTTTATCATGAACATGTCCTTTTTAATCAAGGCTTACACCGGGGAATAATTTGCCTTCAGGCTTTCTGGGAAATAAAACTACATTGGCAAGGTGGGCTTTCAATAAAGCTGACGATTCATCTTCTCAGGGAATTATTTTATAATTACGGAAACCAGTCTTATTTTCACAATCACCACGAGCATCGTTTTCTGATTTCCCAACAACAGCTTACAGGTACACTGGATAATTCAGGCTATGAGGTTGCAATGTAAGACAGTGATTCATCATCGTTAGGCGTTTGTTTATAGAAACAAGTAGAAATCGTGATTGCTCACATCATCAACCTCCTACGTTCTCTGGGGCCCATCGGGGAAAAGATGCTGAGCTAAAAGAATTCATAGTCTTCTTAACCTGACCTCCATTGTTTTAAACATCACTTTGAATATATTGAATGAAAAACTAGTATCCTTTCTTGCAAAGGTCATCTCGAAGGTCCTGCTGAATTTTGGCGACAGCAATGCATAAATTATTCAAGTTTAGGATCGTGTGTGCTATGTGCTTCCTCTCTCACCGTTTGCTGTACTTGGCGTGTATTTTTGGTACAGGAACATAATGCACATTTGTTGTACATTCGTATGAGTACTCGCTTTTCTTTATATGTGCGTATCTGGTTGTATCTGCTTATTATTATTATTATTATTATTATTATTCATATTATTATTATTATTATTATTATTATTATTATTATTATTATTATTACTTTCGACTTTGTAGTCATTTTTTTAATTATTAAGCAGCAGAATTTTCTCCTCGATCAGTATCCATCATGTGCTAATCTGGTATTTGTGCTTTCAGATGTATAGTGTGTACATTAAAAGAATTTGCTCGTGAAGATATATATTCTCACCAGTACGCTATCTTCCTTGACGGCGCAGTCACATAATTGTGTGTGTATATATATATATATATATATATATATATATATATATATATATATATATTATATACATGCATACATACATACATATCTTGCATACACATGTATTATATCAAATGCGCTACTAAAGTATTTCCTATCTTAGATAATTATGATATGTGTCTTTAATGCCAAGTCGCATTGTACAGTTCCAAATAACTTTTCCCGTCCACACTGCATCTTTCCACTGAAGGTTCCCAATGCAATAAGAAGGGCAACTGAATCACTACTTTATAAATTTCTCTGAAACTGGTTTTTGTATTTGGAATAAATACCGCAGCGTTATTCTTCTGTTTTTCTTTGTGTATCCGACGTGACACTCGGTGAAGACAAACGCATTTCGCTGACTACGCAGAAAATAGAAAAAGATAAAGATTTAGGCTTCTGCAAAACGCTCACGGCCGCGGCGGGAAATTTTATGTGGAGTAACCCAGGATGCATCCCTGGGCAGACCAGAGGAGAGTTTTGATTTTATCCCGGATGAGCTTCGTCCCTTCCCGGCTGTAGCGCTCCCCGTGGAGCTCACACGGGAGCTTCATCACCTGCTCCATGCAGTCCAGGAACTCCTGGAACGGGGGAAAAGAGAGAAAGTCACATGAGGGTTAAAGTAAGTCAGGGGTAATGGCGGTGTTGGTTTTTCGGATGCGTTCTTCGAATTGTTTCGCATGAGGCTACTCTGGTTGTGTTATAATTTTTGTCTTGGTTACTTGTATTTTTCAAGTCTTTCTACATGTTTTTGTCTTTATTACTTGTATTTTTCAAATCTCTACATATTTTTTGTCTTTGTTACTTGTATTTTTCTAATCTTTCTACATTATTTTGTTTTTATTACTTGTATTTTTTCAATCTCTACATATTTTTTTATCTTTGTTACTTGTATTTTTCTAAACTTTCTACATTATTCTGTTTTTACTACTTGTATTTTTCAAATCTCTACATATTTTTTGTCTTGATTACTTGTATTCTTCTAGTCTTTCTGCATATTTATGTCTTTATTACTTGTATTTTTCAAATTTCCCTACATATTTTTGTCTTGATTACTTGTATTTTTCAAGTCTTTCTATATATTTATGCCTTTATTACCTGTATTTTTCAATTCTTTCTACATATTTTTTACTGCCCCTCCTATTCCATTCCTTACTACATTCCATGCATGTTTCATTGTCCCATGTCTTTCTTTGACCAAGTACTCAGATTTAATGACGTAACTCTTCTTCTTCTTCACGCTTTTAAGTAGGAATACCCAACTTAAACAATTAAACCAAAATGTTATTTCATTTACGATTGTCACTTTCGAACGTATAACTCAGGCTGAGCTAAATCAACATTGTCTTAAATCTTTCTGTCAAAAAATCTGTTCCCCTCCCGTGAATGTTCATATGACTGGGTATTTCCAGCATTCATTGCCATACTTTCTCTTGCAGTAGCTAATTTTTCATGACATCTCACGAATTAGACGACTCTAAGGGGATAAAAAGTATTGTGTGTGTGACTTGCCAAAAGCTCATTAACTCGCCATTTAATAAAAATATTCATCTCTTGTACGATGCGCCAAAGGCCTTCCTGACTTGCGTTGTGTTTTCATCAAAGAATCAATGACGCTTTACGCTTTATAACACCTTTTAAAGACTCAACTGGTGTGTTTCCTTTAAGATGCTGAGGAAGGCGATGCCCGGTTCGTGGCTAAATAAATCGAGGTTGCTTTCTTTATCGGGTATGAAAGAGTTTGGTGGGCATCCCTTAGAAAAATAGGCCTAGAATTGTTCACGGTAAAGTAAATAAAGAGCTTTGAGCATCATTCGGCTCCCCTCTGCATTCTTCCTTCTCTCCTTCCTAACTTAATTCTCTCTCCGTCTACCTGTTCACCTGTCGCCTCTCTCTCTCTCTCTCTCTCTCTCTCTCTCTCTCTCTCTCTCTCTCTCTCTCTCTCTCTCTCTCTCTCTGTAGGCGGGGGCATCCCTCAGAAAAAATAGCAGGCCTAGAATTGTTCACGGTAAAGCTCTGGGCATCAGTTCCATAGTGTACATTCTGCTTTCTCTCCTTCTTAACTTAATTCCCCCGCCCCCTCTACCTGTTCACCTCTCTCTCTCTCTCTCTCTCTCTCTCTCTCTGTAGGCGGGGGCATCCCTTAAGAAAATGGTAGGCCTAGAGTTGTTCACGGTAAAGCAAAATAATAAAAAAAAAGAGCTCGGGGCATCAGTTCCACCCTATGCATTCTGCTTTTCTCTCTTTCCTAAATTAATCCTCCGTCCGTCTACCTGTTCCTCTCTCTCTCTCTCTCTCTCTCAAGGCGGGGTGACTGGCTCTTTGCTGTCTCGCTGCACCCGTCCACCTGCCTACATACGTACGTACGTACCTACCTACCTACCTACCTGCTTACTCGGCCCTGTGACTCATAGAAAGAACGTTGGCAACAAGCGCCTCTTCCTTTCCTGCTGAAATATTACCATGGCAACTTTGAAACGGGAGTTGCGACGCTCGTCCCTGTTCCGTTAAGGTCAGGGCTGCGTAGTGACGGAGGTGTGAAACAGAGATCGGTTCTGGGTGTTCTGTCGGGGATGGAGAGGAGGACGAAGGTAAAGAGCAGAGAGAGAGAGAGAGAGAGAGAGAGAGAGAGAGAGAGAGAGAGAGAGTTTTCTCCCGGGGAATGAGACAATGCGGTCTTTCAAAAAAAATAATAAAGGCAGTTTTTTTTCTCTCTCTCCCTCTCTCTCTCTCTCTCTCAGCATAACACACACGCATATACACACACATACAAATTAAATATATACATATACATATATACATGCACACATACATATATACATACATTTATATATATATATATGTGTGTGTGTGTGTATATACACATACAGGCACACACATATATATAATATATAATATATATACTGTCTATATATTTATTCATAAATTTTATTTGTTATCTTTTCTCCTTTCAATCTCTCCCTTTTATCAGTGCTCTCTCTCTCTCTCTCTCTCTCTCTCTCTCTCTCTCTCTCTCTCTCTCCCTATTCTCTGTTCATTTACCACACGATCATTTTTCGCGGTGAAGAAGACTGCCACTGTGACATAATTCCTTTCCGCATTTCAAGGAGTCATGAATGCGTCCACTTGAACACCCTTTGGCGACGGTGCCTGCCTTTTATGGAAGCTGTTTCAAGGGGAGTCTATAGACCAGTGGCAAAAAAAAATCTCTCTCTCTCTCTCTCTCTCTCTCTCTCTCTCTCTCTCTCTCTCTCTCTCATTTTCTTCCGCGCTGGTTTTCATTAACAGAAACTCTCTTTCTCTCATCCGTTTCTGTGCTGGTTTTCATTGACAGAGAGAGAGAGAGAGAGAGAGAGAGAGAGAGAGAGAGAGAGAGAGAGAAAGAGAGAGAGAGAGAGGGCGGGGGAGGAATTAGTGAAACATGCTCAGATACGTAGAAGTCTATAGGTTACCAAAGGTTGAGAAAGGTGGGACGAGCCTTGAGATGGTCCGGTCATGTGGAAAGAATGGAGAGGGGGTTGTTGAAAAGAGTGTACTATTTAGATTTGTTAGAAGGAAGGAAGAGAAGAAGACCCTAGAGAGTGCCGGATAGATGGAGAATAAAAGGTTTTTGGAGAAGAAAGGTCTTAGCATCCAGGAAGCGAGAGAATGTGTGGAAGATATAGGTGAATTTCACAGAGTGTGTGTTTGTGTGTAAAGGGATTTGACGTCCAGTTGATGAGCCTTCTATGTAGGCTTTAGTTTTCTGGAAAGAAAACTATTGTGCCGGCTTTGTCTGTCTGTCCGCCCTCAGATCTTAAAAACTACTGAGGCTAGAGTTTGCAAATTGGTATGTTGATCATCCACCCTCCAATCATCAAACATACCAAATTGCAGCCCTCTAGCCTCCTCAGTGGTTTTTATTTTATTTAGGGTTAAAGTTAGCCATAATCGTGCATCTGGCAATTATATAGGCCAGGCCACCACAAGGCTGTGGTTAAAGTTTCATGGGGCGCGACTCATACAGCATTATACCGAGACCACCGAAAGATAGATCTATTTTTGGTGTCCTTGAGTATACTCTGTACAGGAAACTCGAATTTTGTACTTGTTTTTTTTTTTTTATTCCACAATTATTGGGAGGTTTCATGTTCAAGGGATTCCTGCACGACTAAACAGTGAAAGCATGAGTGTGGCAGTGATCACTGCCCAGTTCCTGCCTGTCGATATCAACAGAAGCAAGAAGTGGGGTGGCGGGGGGTAGGATAATGTCGTGCGCTTTCGTGTCAATGATTTCACGTCTTGGTGGCTTCTTCCTCCTGCCTCATCTCAACTGACGCACATTTCTTTCATTGAAATATCATTCAGCATGTAGTATTCACTTCCACAAAGGAGATCAAGCTGAAGGTTGCCTTTATACCGAAAGCTTTTGCCTCCAAAAACAAGTCCTTTGTCTCTTCTTCCATCTGACCTTCCACCCTCTTCTAACAATGTTTATTAGTGCAACTGCTTTGAGGTTTTCCTTCTGTTACACATTTCAGACCTCTTACTCTCAATTTTCCTCATAGGTCCTTGCGCTTGGCCTTTCTCAAACTCTGTCTTCTTAAAACGTCTCTGGTGTTTTCTAGTCTCAGACGGTTGCGTATGTTCGTCTGTACTGTGTCTGTAGTATATACACACACACACTATATATATATATATATATATATATATATATATATATATATATATATATATATATGTATATGTATATATATATTTATATTTATATATTATATATTATATTTGTTGTGATTTCTACCACTGTGTATCAGTCCTTCGTCAATGGCTTGGAAATAAAGCTGAAACCGGTTAGGACCTACACCCAGTCTCTCGTTTTTACACCTGTGGTGACGTGATAATTATGTATTTATATATAATATATATATATATATATATATATATATATATATATATATATATATATATATATATATATATATATATATATATAAAAGTACAACAACAACTGTCTACAAGATCTTCTTCGCCTTTTCCTCAAAGGCATTGTCAAGCAAATTGCATGCAACAGAAATGACAGCAGCAGCAACAGATATCAAAGGATTTTAAAATAAATTATAAGCTATTAAATAAATTTTAAGTTGTAAAATTTGAGCTTGTTCCCCAAATAACAGACTCAAGACATTTAACAGGAAATACTGAAAATCGTCAGTTTGTTTTTTAAATCTCCTTTGAATATCTTGTGTAAGATTGGATAAACGTTATATAGGCCTGGACTTGAATTACTGTTATTTTCATTTGTTTGTTGCATTAATGCAGAATCTACTAGGGACTGTGCAAAATAATATTTCATCTTTAGGGATTATGGACAATAATATTTCATCTTTGTGTTTATGCAGAATCTAATAGGGATTATGGACAATAATATGTCGTCTTTGTAACAATGCAAAATCTAACAGGGATTATGGACAATAATATTTCATCTTTGTATTGATTAAGAATCTAATAGGGATTAAGGATAATAATATTTCATCTTTTTATTAATGCAGAATCTAATAGGGATTAAGGACAATAATATTTCATTTCATCGTTGTAATAATGCAGAATTTAATAGGGATTATGGACGATAATATTTCATCTTTATAGTAATTCAGAACCTAATAGGGATTATGGACAGTAACATTTCATCTTTGTATTAATGCAGAATCTAATAGGGATTATGGGGCAGTAATATTTCATCTTTGCATTAATGCAAAATCTAATAGGGATTATGGACGATAATATTTCATCTTTGTATTAATGCAGAATCTCATAGGGATTATGGACAGTAATATTTCATGTTTGTATTAATGCAGAATCTAATAGGGATTATGGACGATAATATTTCATGTTTGTATTTATGCAGAATCTAATAGGGATTATGGACAATAATATTTCATCTTTGTATTAGTGCAGAATCTAATAGGGATTATGGATGATAATAATGCATGATCTAATAGGGATTATGGACGATAATGTTAAATCTTTGTATTAATGCAGAATCTAACAGGGATTATGGACAATAATATTTCACTTTTGTGTTAATGCAGAACCTAATAGGGATTATGGACGATAATGTTTGATCTTTGTATTAATGCAGAATCTGATAGGGATTATAGACAATAATATTTCATCTTTGTATTAGTGCAGAATCTAATAGGGATTATGGATGATAATAATGCAGAATCTAATAGGGATTATGGACGATAATGTTTAATCTTTGTATTAATGCAGAATCTAACAGGGATTATGGACGATAATATTTCATCTTTGTATTAATGCAGAATCTAACAGGGATTATGGACGATAATATTTCATCTTTGTATTAATGCAGAATCTAATAGGGATTATGGATGATAATATTTCATCTTTATTCTAATGCAGTATCTAATAGGGATTATGGACGATAATATTTCATCTTTGTATTAATGCAGAATCTAATAGGGATTATGGACAATAAATATTTCATCTTTGTATTAATGCAGATTCTAATAGGGATTATGGACAATAATATTTCATCTTTTTATCAATGCTGCATCTAATAGGGATTGTGGACAATAATATTTCATCTTTGTATTAATGCAGAATCTAATAGGGATTATGGACAATAATATTTCACCTTTTTATTTATGCAGAATCCCATAGTGATTATGGACAATAATATTTCATCTTTATGTTAATGCTGAATCTAATAGGATTATGGACAATAATATTTCATCTCTGTATTAATGCAGAATCTAATTTGGATTAAGGGCAGTAATATTTCATGTTTGTATTAATGCAGAATCAAAGAGGGATTATGGACGATAATATTTCATCTTTGTATTAATGCAGAATCTAGTAGGGATTATGGGCGATAATGTTTCATCTTTGTATTAATGCGGAATCTAGTAGGGATTATGGACAATAATGTTTCACCATTGTATTAATGCGGAATCTAATAGGGATTATGGGCAATAATATTTCATCTTTGTATTAATGCAGAATCTAATAGGGATTATGGACAAAAATATTTCATCTTTGTATTAATTCAGTATCCCATAGGGATTATGAACAATAATATTTCCTCTTTGTATTAATGTAGAATCCAATAGGGATTATGGACAAATAATATTTCATCTTTGTATTAGTGCAGAATCTAATAGGGATTGTGGACGATAATATTTCATGTTTGTATTAATGCCGAATCTAATAGGGATTATGGGCGATAATATTTCATCTTTGTATTAATGCAGAATCCAGTAGGGATTATGGGCGATTATATTTCATCTTTCTATTAATGCAGAATCTAATAGGGATTATGGACAGTAATATTTCACCTTTGTATTAATGCAGAATCTAATAGGGATTATGGTCGATAATATTTCATCTTTGTATTAATGCAGAATCTAATAGGGATTATGCACAATAATATATCATCTTTGTATTAATGCAGAGTCTAATAGGGATTGTGGGCGATAATATTTCATCTTTGTATTAATGCAGAATCTAATAGGCATTGTGGGCGATAATATTTCATCTTTGAATTAATGCAGAATCTAGTAGGGGTTATGGGCGATAATATTTCATCTCTGTATTAATGCAGAATCTAATTTAGTAAGGATTATGGACAATAATATTTCACCTTTGTATTAATACAGAATCTAATATGGATTATGGAGGATAATATTTCATCTTTGTATTATTGCAGAATCTAATAGGGATTATGGGCAATAATATTTCATCTTTGTATTAATGCAGAATCTAATAGGGATTATGGACAAAAATATTTCATCTTTGTATTAATGCAGAATCTAATAGGGATTATGGACGATATTATTTCATCTTTCTATCAATGAGGAATCTAATAGGGATTATGGACGATAATATTTCATCTTTGTATGAATGCAGAGTCTAATAGGGATTATGGACGATAATATTTCATCTTTGTATTAATGCAGAATCTAATAGGGATTATGGACGATAATATTTTACCTTTGTATTAATGCAGAATCATGGAGGGATTATGGGCGATAACATTTCATCTTTTTTATTAATGCTGAATCTAATAGGGATTGTGGACGATAATATTTCATCTTTGTATTACTGCAGAATCTAATAGGGATTATGGACGATATTTCATCTTTGTATTAATGCAGAATCTAATAAGGATTATGAACAAAAATATTCCATCTTAGGCTTAATCAGCTGGATGTGATTTTCACATAGGTAGACATAAAAAAAGCATTATTCTTTTGGCCAGTTCTTAAAGAATATTCAAGTTGATTCATTCTGACATTTAATTCCTTACTTGTCTGGCCCAAAATAGAATGAATCGACGTCCTGTCACGGGATTTTAAAACAATGGTATACTGCCCTGTTGAGAAGAGTTGCTTGCAAGCATTTGCTTTTAATGTTGAGTTACATGAAAAGATTAGATTTACATTGAATATCTTAATGTTGATTTGTTGGACTCAAAGCCACTTCTTGCGTATGCATGTAGTTTTTTTTTTTTTTAAGTATTCTGTAGATATCCATTATGTACAGCTTTCATTTTGATTGTGACTAGCATATATCTTTACGAGTTTGCTGCGAAAAGTAATTGAAGTGGTTAGGCGCTCTCTCTCTCTCTCTCTCTCTCTCTCTCTCTCTCCTCTCTCTCTCTCTCTCTCTCTCTCCTCTCTCTCTCTCAAATTTCACCCTGTTGTTTGGAGGACATTTTCTTATGCTGAAATTTCCATTCGCACAATTTGGAAACATTTCAAAATTTTCATTTGTTGTGACCGGAAAATTTCTCTCATTCACTCCAGAGAAAA
Organism: Macrobrachium rosenbergii; assembly: GCF_040412425.1. Taxonomy (NCBI): domain Eukaryota; kingdom Metazoa; phylum Arthropoda; class Malacostraca; order Decapoda; family Palaemonidae; genus Macrobrachium; species Macrobrachium rosenbergii. The sequence continues at coordinate 9,262,953 of NC_089765.1, read as the reverse complement.
TCGTTATTTCCGTAACGACATCTCACGAGCAGTAGCCTACAAATAACTTCTAATTCCACTCGCTATTTATTGGTTGCTTTGCTTTGCTGTAATTCCCAGGTACAAACCCACGTTACATAATATGCTGTGTCACAGCCAGAGTCGTACAGTACTCTTATAATAGGTTAGTGTTTGTGTGTGTGTGTGCGTCTGCGTACAAGATATTAACATTAGTAACAGACTGTCAGTTAAATATTGCTGAATTAAAAAGTAATATATGTCACTATCATAAAATTATATAAGAGATAGTAAACGAAGGAAAAAGTAAACGTTTCCAATCATATAAAAGTTGTTAGAGGGTAATCCCAAAAGTGCTTCATTCCCATTCCCGATTTTTAATCTGAGGGCCTCATGTCAGCTTTCGTGGATTGCCAAAATCGTTCCTTAACTGATCATTCGAACGTCGCAATCATCTCATTTATTTCCGGAGAATAAACATACTGATAAAATAATTGCCCTGGGGTCCTTTACTCCGCACACCGTTTTAAACTGTAGTACAGTCTCCTTCAGGATGTTGCGAAATTTGGAACTTCGGAAGTTCAAGTTCAAGCGAAGATGCAACGCATTACTACCCTAAAACAAATCTTGTATTTTGATAATTTAGCTTACATTTTTATTTATTTATTTATTTGTCATTTTTTCTTTTATAGCAATTGATCTCTTCTTTCTGTATTCCTTATCACCTTCTATTACTTCTTTCGAATGAACACCACAATATTCTTTGGAAGCTTGAATTTCAAGTCAGTGGCCCCCAAGGAAGGCTTTTATCCCTATCTTCTGAATGATACAAGGAACAGAAACGCTTCTTACCCAGAAGATGAAACATACCTCCCGTATTCTACATTTGTCCGGATTATCCGGTCCAAAGGCGAATTCGTCGATCAGTCTCGACCCACAGGAATGGAGATTACGGGCGTGGCAGGCGTCTGCAAGGGCGAGAGTCTCATTAGTGATCTGCTGAAATGTGAATGAATAGATACATAAAACGCCCCCTCTTCTCCTTCAGTGGCTGTAATTGATTTGGGTAGTCTCTCTCTCTCTCTCTCTCTCGTCAGGTTAGTGAAAGAAGGTAACCTAGACCAGAATATTAATGCAAAAACAGATTGAAAGGCGATAAAACGTATAAAAAAAGCACTAAAATTGAAAGACACTTTATGACAAAGAGAGAACCAATTATATTGTTTTTTATTTAGTTAAGTGAATGCAAATAGGAATCATGAAGAGTTTGTAATGTCACAATGGAGAGTGAAAGTGATGGAAAGTTAGCTCTCTCTCTCTCTCTCTCTCTCTCTCTCTCTCTCTCTCTCACACACACACACACACACACACACACACGCACGCACACACACACACGCACACACATATATGCACACACCTATGTATATATGCACACAGGTAAGTGTATAAAAACAGGAGCCATGAAGAGTTTGTAATGTCATAATGGAGAGTGAAAATGATGAAAAAAGTTAACTCTCTCTCTCTCTCTCTCTCTCTCTCTCTCTCTCTCTCTCTCTCTCTCTCTCTCTCTCTCACTCTCATGTACCCATGTACTGCATATATATATATATATATATATATATATATATATATATATATATATATATATATATATATATATATATATATATATATATATATATATAAAACTAGCAAGCGTGTAGGTGTCGGTGGTGCGTGGGCGTGGGAAATGATTTTGGGCGAACAAGACCTCATCGCGCGACCGTTATTATGAAATATGACTTTGGGGGACTAGGCAAACAACATAATTGAACGGAGCACCAGTTGATGCCATGCAAACAGCTACAACACGCTTCAGGCTTCAGGCTTCAGGCTTCAGGCAATGGAAGGCAGCACACACGAAAATAACCAGCGACAGTCGCTTTTGCCTGCGTCATTCACTAGATAACTCAATGTGCCACCATCGCCAACGCGCCCGCTCGCGCACGCGCAAACCCACACGACTGAAAAAAAAAAATGAGAGAGAATGAAAAAGTGCATTATTCATCACACGCTGAAACTATGCGGGAGACGACCAGAGTGACTTCTTGGGGTCCTCATGAATGGGGCTTGGGGCCTCCGCGCAACACATGCAGGCACATGCAACATGCAACATGCCCTGAATGTTACTGTTACTGACTTGCACATTCTCACATTTACACATGATGGTGGCGATACGGGCGAGGGTTGGATACGTATACACACGTAATATATATATATATATATATATATATATATATATATATATATATATATATATATATATATATATATATATATATATATATATATATATATATGTATGTATATGTATATATATATGTATATATATATATATATATATATATATATATATATATATATATATATATATATATATATATATATATATGACGACCCTAAGCTTGATGCTGTACACTTGTGCCACAGCGCATGCGTGCACATGTACACCAATGGAGGCGAAACCAACCACTCTGGCCCGCTTAGCAAAAGCATTAACACCGCGAGCATCTCAGCAGGACGCCTGCTTCTCGTCATTGAAGGGGGAAGGGGAAGGGGGGGGATCTGCCAAATGTGTCCCTTGTAATAGTCCCGCTCTCCACAAGTTTATTCTAGTGCGAATTTCATCACTCGACGCCGCTAGACTCCTCCTCCTCCTCCTCTCCTTCTTCTTCTTCTTCTTCTTCTTCTTCTTCTTCTTCTTCTTCCTTCCGCTAAGTTGATATTTGCTCTGAATTCTCTTCCCTTCGTAATGCCTTGGGGTGTGGGACGCTCTAATGGACCTTGGGGGTGGAGTGGGGGGGCGGGAGCCCCTCGTCTCTGAAATAATTAAAGAATCTCTTTGCTCAGCTTCCTCTCGAGATAACCCCTGTTGAAATTCGTCAGGTTGGTGGTTTCTTTAAATGTCCAGGCCCTGGGTTCACTCTCTCTCTCTCTCTCTCTCTCTCTCTCTCTCTCTGCTAATTCGATTCTGTTTTGAATGTCAGTTGTTAGTGTGTCTTCTGCTCCATCCACTGCTTTTAGTTGTCTGAAAAGGAATCTATTGTGCCGTCTTTGTCTGTCCGTCCGCACTTTTTTCTGTCCGCCCTCAGATCTTAAAAACTACTGAGGCTAGAGGGCTGCAAATTGGTACGCTGATCATCCACCCTTCAGTCATCAAACATATCAAATTTCAGCCCTCTAGCCTCAGTAGTTTTTTTTATTTTATTTAAGGTTAAAGTTAGCCATAGTCGTGCATCTGGCAACGATGTAGAACAGGCCACCACCATGCCCTGGTTAAAGATTCATGGGCCGCGGCTCATTATACCGAGACCACCAAAAGATAGATCTATTTTCGGTGTCCTTGATTATACGCCGTACAGAAAACTCGATTGCTCCGAGGAAACTTCGGCGCATATTTTACTTGTTTTAATATTCTTCGTTTTCAAAATTCTTTTTTTCTTGTGCTCAGTGCTATTTCCTCAAGAAGATTCCATATAAAATATTCCTTTTCAGTATTCAGTGGATCCCATGCTAAGTATATCTCACGGTACTCCTTAGAATCTTAAGAGTTTCTGTTATGGACCCCGATTTCTAGTCCATGTTGATTTGATCTTCTGAACTGCAATTCGTTTTTTCTATTTTACATTTTGACTGCCATAGCACCCTCATTTTTTCCCATATTCCTTAGGTTTTTCAGTTTATCCTCCAGTTCTTAACATTCTCTTGTAATTCTCACTTTTCATCAGCGCCCTTCATTCCCTCCTCATCTCTTCCAAAATCTGATTTCATTTTCCCATAATCTTTACTTCCTCTTCCACAAGATGAGTTTCATTCCGAGAAAAATGTCCCTTTCTTGCTGAGTTTTACTTTAATGCTTAACACCATTACCATTTTTCTCGGTGTAGGAACCCCAATATCAATCCTTTTCTTAATTCTCTCAATTCATATGTCTCTCTTCGATTGCGGATTTTAGCCAAGAAGGCAGGTTTTTCCTGTGTTTTCTCTAGACTCACATACACATGTCTATATATACATATATACCTATATCTATATATATTTTGTATATCTACATATATATATATATATATATATATATATATATATATATATATATATATATATATATATATATATATATATATATATATATATATATATATAATATGTATTGCCTTTATTTATATATTCATCACGTTCCATTTTTTCATGATCCAGTTATACATACATACATACATACATACATATATACATACAAACATATATATATACACATATCTCATTTGCTTTGTAGAGCCGCTTTCCTAAAGAACAAGTGTTTGTCTCAAGTTAATAATAATAATAATAATAATAATAATAATAATAATAATAATAATAATAATAATAAGTAAGTATATCTTAGTTAAGCAGACCACTGAGCTGATTAACAGCTCTCCTAGGGCTGGGCCTGGAAGGATTAGATTTATTTTTACGTGGCTAGAACCAGCTGGTTACCTAGCAACGGACTACAGCTTATTGTGGGATCCGAACCACATTATGACGAGAAAATGAATTTCTATCACCAGAAATAAATTCCTCTAATTCTTCATTAGCGGGTAGGAGAGTCGAACGCTGGGCCAACAGCGTGCCAGGCGACAGCTCTATCCACCCCTCCAACGAAGAACTAATAATAATAATAATAATAATAATAATAATAATAATAATAATAATAATAATAATAATAATAATAATAATAATAATAATAATAAAACACTTGAAATTCTTGAGCTTCATCTTCAAAGGGAATAAAACTGTATGAGGATTTCTATAAAGACAGGTAATATATATCAGTTTCTGCCAGATCTTCTGATTACTTGACCATTCTGGTTTGCTCTGGTCATGTTTGTGAGCTCAAATGAATGGCAGTCAGTTCTTTTCCTAAAAGCCCATTGGCTTTGAGACTGTACTTAGAGGAAGAAATTAATTCATAAACACATGTTTCCACGATTTAGATTATTTTCCTGGGGTTCTGGACAATGCTTTCTAAAAATAAACATGAAGCATTTACCACTAAAATAGCAAAAAGGAAGTGGCTTGCTAAATGAAGGAAAGTTAGATTACCCTGTCATAGTAAATGTCACTTAGATTCTGGTGAATAAACAACACAAATTTCGATTTCATCTTACCAAAACTATTCGTTATTTCCTTTGTAAAATAGCATTTGGAAGATAAAGGAAAAAAGACGAAACAGGGACATACGTCATCAATTGTAACAACTACAATTAGGCGTAAATGAGGGAGACAAACTGGAAGAAACCTCGAAACCAATTTCGAGAAGCACAAAAGAGCCGTCTTCCAGGGTAGTAAACTTTTGTATAGAAGCAATAATGTTGAGAGCCTCAGGGGGTGTATATTGTGTTCATTCTGGGGACTTTCTGAAAACTGTTTCTTGTAGTAGCAGCTTCTCTGCATCGCCATGTGATACTTTTCATAATATTAGAATTTCTCGAGTCGTTTTGAGTAACTGTTTTGCCATTATAGTCTTGCTGAAACTCAAGAGCAGAAAACTAAAGTCAGTTCAAGCTAAAAAATTTGGAAAAAATAGTTAACATTTGGCCTAGAGCTACATTTTACTATGAGTTCTTACTATATTGTAGTTCAAATGACCTTAGAAAGAATTCTTTTTATGTCAACTTGCATTCGTACACCCTCTCAGCAGACTGATAAACATTCATTCGCACCCAAAGACTGCAAACAGTAATCCTACCTTTTGACTCTGATTCTCATTGAACGGTTCTCTTCCTAAGAAAGATATCTTTGCGCCACTGAAATGAATGATCTGCAGTAGCTTTAGCCCTCAATTTCAATCTTTGTATCCTATGGCTAGTTCATAGAAGGTTTGGAGTACAGTATGCTGCAAGAAACTGTCTGCCTTTCAAGAGGTGTCTCGTTTTAAACAATATTTTTATGTCTCTCAGCTAACAAGCACAAGCACTACTTCCTTTCCCCCCTCAGAGATAGAGAAAGCCCGACTACAGATTGTACTTCTTACCAGCCTCCACCAAGATGTCGGAAGAACACATGCAGATGTCTACCTGCTGACTAGAACACAATACAACACTGATACAACACCTGGATCTGGATTAGAGGATCTAATAGTTCGAGTACCTCGATGGGCCTCCTTTGAAAGCTTTTGTTGCTCAAGTGTGGCGATCATCTGATTGTGAGAAGGTAAATTCAGTTCTGACAAAGAAGGCGGTAGCCACTCGAGCCCGTCTCCAGTCTCGGGAAGGATGTCAGGACTCTGAGAGTTCGGCATGTCAAGGTGTCCGAGACTGTCCTGGTGAAGGAAACTACCTTGCTGATCGAGATTTCTCAGTATTCCCAAGTCCGGGAAGATTTGAGGTAGATCTACTTCGCCTAACGTCTGGTCAGAGTGCAAGTTTAGCAAATGATCCGGGTTCTGGAAGTCGCTGTTCGATAAAGGACTAAGAAGAATATGTTCTTGGAAGGGTGAATTCTGGTTTTCCAGTTCACTGACGAAAGGGTCAGTTGTTAGATGGTCATTGGATGATGTCTCCTGAACCCCAAAGTCTCTGGGTAGTTGTTCAGGAGAGATGAAATCTTTTGGGAACTGCTTGCTGTTAGTAAAATGCTCTTGCATGCTCAAAGGCTCTTGGAACTCTTGAAGGATATCCTTACTGAACTGTTGATCATCGGCCACCAAATGGCCGTCGTGGGCGAAGGCACCTGTTCCGAAGTCTGGGAGCTGGGGAAGGCCCTCGCCTCTCTCTGGCAAGGAACTGGAACTGTCTGCTGCTGCTGGAGGGGATGGGGCAGAGTCTTGGCTGAAACGCTGTCGATACTTGATTTGTTTTGTTCTCTGTTTCTTCTCCTTTTCATCCTTGTGAGAGACCATAACTGGTTTCTTACGTTGCTGTGGTGATGCAGGATTATCAATAGGTCCAAGCTGAAGATAAGAAGGAGGCATATATTCAAATCAGTACATCAGGAATAAGAAAGGTGATGATAAATAAAGATTTATTAGTACAAAGCAATACATAATCTCTTAAATAAATGACCCTAAAGAAACTTATGATCTGCCTGCGATCCAAAAGTTAAGGAAGTTCTAACCGTCTCTAATTAGAAATGGGTTAACATTCTCTCATTGTATTAAATATTATGCAAGTCAGTGCTTTTGGACTGAAAATTTCTGAAAAAATGTTTCGTCTCCATATAAAACTACTTCGTCTTAAATAAGTTGACAGACTTATGACCAGAATTACTACAACTACACATAAAATTTTGAACCTTATTTGTCCTGTTTACATTAATAGAAATGCTAAGTCTGAAGTTTTTTTTTTTTTATTTATTTCTGTTGTGATTTTTTGCATATTAACTACAGTACAATTTCCAGGTATCATGAGACACACGAAGATAATTTCCAAATTTTGATATATTTTCTTCGATAACAAAAACGTCATGAGTAAATTTTGTATCTTTTGCGTATGGTTTATTGTAACACTCGACACAAACACAATCTTACGACAATTTCCTCAGAACTGGAAAAACCCGGCTGTGCTTAGACGCTCACCTTCCCCTCTAAGAGGTGTTGTAGTTCTGCCAGGGACTGTGTCTGTTGACCAGGGTGGTGTGTTTGTGGGAACCAGTGAGAATTTCGGAGGTCCTCGTCGTAGTCATCATCTGTAAAAATGATAACATTTCAATGTGTTTCTCTCATACTTTTGCAGTGTTATAAAATAGCCCAGCTTTTTACTCTTAATTTCGAGCAATATCTTTCCAGCAAAGGTGATTCACTTATTTACATTTACTCTTTCTGAACAGCAGCACCAGTGTGCAGTAAAATGTGCCTCGTTGTCGAACTTCTCAGTTCCAGAGGTCCCTTCTTCCTCACACCGTTGGACTGTGGAACGGCCTCCCTACTGAGGATTTCGTGCAATTGGAACTTCAGAAGTTCAAGCGAAGATGCAATGCATTACTACTCTAATACGAATCGCCTTGCATTTTAATACATTTTTATCTGTTTATCTATTTATTAATTTAATTTTCTTTTTTAATAAGTGAGATCTCGTCTTTCTGTATGCCCCTTTACTTCCTCTTACTTCTTCCTAATGAACACCATATTCTTTGGAAGCTTGAATTTCAAGCCAATGGCCTCTGTGGGGGGCTTGTTTCATATGAATGGGTTCCAGCTACTGAAGAATAAGAATAAGAATTTGGCATAAACAATGAACCTCTGACTAGTGAGACATGTATCAGCTCTGACAGTATTAGTTGTAACAAACTTTTAGCTTTTACGTGTCCTTTCATAGCAATTCAAACTTTTAACTGTTATCTAGACAGTCTCCTTGAAGCTCATTGCATTCCAAACATCCTGACCTAACTTTTTCAGATTATTGACAGGTTATTTCTTGCATTGTATCTCTTCCTGAAAGTTTTATCTTTTCGTCATGAAATATTCACAGAATATAGACTGAAGGGATCTGCTTGCTTGAAAAGTATATTTATATAACCTTTGCTGTATTAGACTAATTCCTGTAGGAGTCGTCTAACGCGGTGCCAAGACTCTCCTCTGGATTTCATGGAGGTACTTTTAAATACCAAACTGCGAACTGCCAATGGACCATTTGCCATGGCTCAGGTTATCAGGAATGGATTATTGAATCAAAGAAAGATACCGAGAAGATGGTATTTTTTTTTTCTTTACCTCTGACAATGAAGTCATTCTCACTCAGGCGAGGGAGAATACGTGGTGCTGAAGGGCGCGTTGGCAGGAAAGGATTGTTGGGAGTGGTTTCTCCCCAGAACCTGTCGTAAATGGAGCGTCTCACGCCCACGTGGGGTATTCTGGAGTGCCTGTAAGAAGTTGAGTTCATAACTAAGCGACAGAGACAGACAGACAAATGCTGACGGATTGACATGATGTGAATTCACATTATTGAAAAGCTGACAGACAGACATACTTATAATGTCATTGTTCATTAGTATGGCCGTTTCATAGAAGAATCAACTCTGAAGGCAAGAATTTAGAATGCAAAAACTTCTATGAAAACTTCTATATAATTACTATATTTCAAAAACAGCAACTATTATTCTTGAAAACAAGGATCAGTTTGCCACTGAATGAGGTATGATACCAAACAGGTAAAAAAAAACTGAATGTCTTAATTTTTTAGTTCAGACTTCTATATCTTGAGAATGCTGAGGTATACCTATTTGCTTACATGTGTGTGTGCATATATATATATATATATATATATATATATATATATATATATATATATATATATATATATATATATATATATATATATCTCAACACTCCAAGATATTTTGAGACCTGAAATATATATATATATATATATATATATATATATATATATATATATATATGTGTGTGTGTGTGTGTGTGTGTGTGTGTGTGTGTGTGTATGTATGTATACGCATATTAAACCAAAAATATCGTTTTATATCCAGTTCACTATACCTTGGGGATAATTCACACCAAAGGGGGATTATAATTGACAAGTGCTTCGTCCTCAGCAGGATTGAAACCACCGTCTGGTTTAGTAACAACAGTAGACAGTGGATTGGGTATTAAACGATATTTGTGGCTTGCTATATGCAAAGAGAAAAAAGGTCACTTGTGTGTGACATAAATCTTATATATACGTACGTATGTATGTATGTGTGAAATTAACAGAATTTTTAAAATTTTTACTCTTTGAAACATCTCTTCCCATTTCATTGTCTACTTTTGCAGGCATGTAGGATTAACACCTCTCTTTTATTGGCAAGCAGCTGTATCACACTTCATGGCTATTATGATCTAGGCTTAGTCTCCAAAGATTTGTTTAACATTATAGCTGATTTTGTAGAGGTCATTTTTACTTGTGATTTACTACCCGCGCCTGAAAGACTGTGTGGGACAGGTAGAGGCTTCTTAAGGTGTTTCAGGCTTCTCTTTGAAGTCAGTTTGATCTGATTGCTAATAGGGTCAACCCCATAATACACCCATCTTGTATATCATTGCTGGGATACAGCAGGTGCTTGGACAAAGGTGACATCAGTGCTAGGATGTATGCCTATTGAATCTGTACGGAAACTCTTACAGGAGCTGTGGATAAGTAACTGACTTCATTAGCAGTCTTCAACTCATTTTATTACAGCTTGTGGCCCAAATAGTAGTTACATATGATCTGTCACCCACATAGTTCAAAGACCATGTAGCACTTATGCAAGTGATGTTTTACCACATGGCTGTGAGAGCGCTCTGTGAGAGGCTGTTGGACCTGAAGGTTAAACCTGGATTTGCCATCAAACCTGGGAAGCTTAGAGGGCTGGTGTTGTCAGTGGGGAGACATTTTGCTAAATACCCTGTCATTCTCTAGATAATGTACAAAGCTCAAGGAGGACCCAGAGTAATTGTGACTTCCATTTGTGTCTGTTGCACCTTACAATGTGGTTAGCCCTGAGGGATCATGAGGTCTTTTCTGCTGTGCTGTTGGTGGTTGGGTTGTAGGTGCTAGGGTGGTGAAGTTTTGCCCCCATTAATTTGGCTGGGGAGGTAAATACCTCGTAGACTAATGCTGGTCCTCTGTTGGACGTTATATTGTTGTGAATGCTGAAATGCTTAATCCAGCCATCAAGTAGTGCCTCAGAGTAGGCATACACTGTTGCTTCCGACATTGGTATGGCTTCCGGCCATCTTGTAAATTTTTTCATTGCAGCTGTCGGTTGGAATAGTTTTCTTATGATGTTAAAGTGTAAGGGGCAAAACTGTCATCCAGGATGAGGTCAGTCACCATTGCCAGATTTCATATGCTGGATTACTTTATTTCTTTGACCCTTGGCTCTCTTAGGTCTAAAAACTTCATGTCTCTTTGCCTCATGCCAAATGAATTACTGTGTAACCAACTTTGATGTGGTTCTCCCAGGGGTGTAGAGAGGCCATAGATGAGTGAAATACTTTTTTTCTGAGAACCATGGGCACTAGAGGGCACAGACAGCTGATACTGATGTCACAGTGGATGGTTTACCCTTTGGTGCTGAGGACGTTTTTCCATCATCGATTTGTGATGGTTGGCAAGTAGTTATTTGTTTCACTGTCTTGAGTTATTAGCCTGCAAGTTTACCATAATTAATTCCTAGATGGGCCCCATTGAATTTTACTCTGGGTTTTCTTACTTGGTACACATAAAGTCATCAGTTGCTGAGGGTTGATGCTGTTGCTTGGTGGAGTAAACATCATGGTTTTTGGTGAGGAAATGTACCATTGGCTGATGATCCTTTAGGATGGTGAAAGAAGTACCTTCGAGGAGATGCCCTAAGTGTAAGGTACTCAGATGGCAAAAATTATGTCGAAGGTGCTGTATTTTCTTTCTGCTTGGGCTAGTTTTCTTCTGAAGTAACCTAATGATTGAGTTGTCTTGTTGATTGACTGTTCAATTATGGTATCTCTTGCAACATTGCTTTTAATTGTTGTGAGCATAAGTCTGGCCTGGGGATTTGGGGAATGTCAGAGGGGTTGCATCTGCTAGTGAGTTCTTATTGGTTTTTGGAGGCATTTGTATTGAGCGGTGCCTCAGTTAAGTGTCTGGTTCTTTCTGTGGAGGGGAATCACGGTTTATGAGATTCCTAGGAGGACTTAGTGGTAGTAGTTCATCACCATTCTGTGAATTCCTCTAGTTCTTTGATTCTACTTAGAAATAGGCTAATTTCTGACAACTGACACTTTGGAGAGTAGGGGGCAGAAACTGCTGGCAGATACCCTGTGACCCAGGAATTCAATGAATAATGATCTAATAAAACATTTGTCAGTACATACAGCCAGGTCATTGTCTTGGAGTAGAAACAGCATGGCTCTAATTAGGTTTCAGTGCTCTTTTTGGATATTAGAATATGAGGATGCCATCAACACAGCAGAAGGGTAGGCCAGCGAGGATGTTGTTCTTTAGCTTTTGGAACTTGGCACTAGAGCTCGAAAGGCCAAATATGAAGAAGTTATATGTTAGGTACAGAGAGACATGATAATTGCTACCATGGGTATGTCCTTGGGTGTACCTGTACTTGAAAGTACCCCTTCATCAGGTCCAACTTGCAGGGTGGTGGTGATATGGGCCATGTTTCAAAATGGGTAATGAATGGGCTCTGTTTGTAGATTGAGGCACTTGTAGTTTTTGCATGGGTTCCCAGAGCCATTTGATGTTTTTGCTGGAGTGTTGAGGCCCAGGGGCTGGAAGCCTTCTGGCAAAGGCCTATACATTCCAGTTCTTTGAAAACCTCTTTTTGTGTGGTCTAGTTTCCCTGGTGTCAACTAGTGGGGTTTGGGGTGGGCTAAGGGCATGTCATTTTTATATGGTGGTGTATGCAGTTTTTCATTGGTATCTTTGGAGTTTATTTGACCTTGGGTCGGAGATGTCTGGAAATTCTTGTAGGAGGACATTTAGATCCATGGGTTCTATCAAAGAATCTTACAGATGACAGATGCTTAGGACTGGTGGTGGGTGGAGTTATCTAGAAAGAGGCGCGGTCCAGATGAGAATAGGTGATGCCCACCAGTATCCTGAAGTGTCTGAGCAGGGGTTGTGGATATCAGCAATGTTGAAATTCCACCCGTATTTCTTCTTAATTAGGTGTTGGGTGAGGTTGAGATGGCCATTTAATAGCATGGAGCTACAGCTGGCAGCCACAAGTTGCAGTTCGGTGTCTGGGGACCTCTCGTGGTCCGCTGATGATGCCAGAGGGTGGATTTACTTCTTGCTAGAGGCTTGGTGTGTGATGCAGAATTGTGTGGGTTGCCTGTGGTGGCCACTATGATTATCCTGGGTGGCCACCCGGCTTGGTTTTTCTCCAGCCGCACCCAGAGGCACAGTTCCTTGTCACTTTCCTTAACTGGTGGTGGCATATGCGGAAGATGGATGGGTGGGAGCACTTTTGTACAGCACTGGCTTGGGTCACTCCATTGTTATGTAGGTTCTGGTCCTGGTTCTGGTCTTCTCTAGCTTTGTAGACGTTGTGTGTGGTGTGTTGTGAGAGTTTGGAGGTTTCCAGCAACTCATCTTCCTTCTTCAGGAGGCCCACCATTGGTGTTCCTTTGGCATTAGGAGGGTAGCCCATATGTTGGTCATAGTCAGCAGGGCCTTGTCTCCTGTCACCACTGAGGCCCTGCAGTGTCAGGAGGCACTCAAATTCATCCTGTGATGCAGTTGCAGTTATAATCCCAGTGGTATGTTGAGTAGGTCGAGGGCTTGACAGGCACAGGTGAGTGGCAGCAAGAAGTCAGATATCACGAACTGAAATACCTAACTGTATTTGATCTCATCGTCCTAGGCTTTGAGACAGCATGTGATCCAGAAGGAAGAGGGTTTTTGTGATTGCTTCAAGGACGTAGTCCACCTTCTTCATCAAACTTGTAATTTTTCAGAATTAGAACTGTATGTCTGCCCTTCTGAACCTGACTGAAGGTTCAGTTACTGCGGAGTGGGACAGAACAAGGTTTATGGCATTCGTGTTCACCTGTTGCTGGCCTACAAGGTTGCTCTGACGTTACCAGTGTTTTGAAGCTCATACAAGATGCAGAGATGCAACTAACTGGATTAGTTGGCTGTGACCCATTTTAATGTGGCTTGTGGACTGCATCATAGCCATAGGTGATTTGTCACCTAGAAGGTTTGAAGACTGCAAGTGACATGTAAGTAAGTCACTGTAGGAGTGCCTTGTGAGAAGCTGCTGAACCTGGTGGGCTAAAGTTCTGTGGCCAGTCAGGGTTTCATTTTTCAGGGGCTGAAGCTGAAAGCCTTTGTAGATTTTTCCACTCTATATATATATATATATATATATATATATATATATATATATATATATATATATATATATATATATATATATATATGCAAACTGCACGTGACAAATATATACGTGACTTTGACCACATAAGGTGAAAATTAAAGACCAGGTTGCGCTCGTGTATTGCGTACTTCTTCAGGGTACAAAGTAAAATAAACAAAGATAGACATAAACAAGAAAACTTCACAAAACAAAGATCAAAGCCACTAACAAGCTAAACATCATTACTGAATGCAATCACTAGTTTGAAGTCAAATTGTCACATACCAAACAAAAAATACTTTAAAAATACTTAAGAACTGAAACTACAGTTAGAACAGGCTATTGCTAAAAGGTAACATTGTACTTCCCTACAATTTTATGAACAAGGTAACTATCTAATTTAAAGACCCAAACTAATATTCATAAGTTGATTGTTAAAATGCTTAATAAAGGCAGATTCAATTATATTTCTCTTAACAATGTGGTTACAAAAATTTTCTCAGATGAATTTTTCCAGTCTATACAATGGTTAAAATCATTCATATGTACAAATAAAGCACTTGTCAATTGCCCTGTTCGAACTGCGTAACGTGCTGTTTTAGACGATTAATCTAGTTCTTTACCAGTTTGACCAAGGTATTTACTACATCCAGCACAAGGAATCGTGTAAATACAGCCATTAATTTGTTTTTTACGAACAATGATATTCTGAAGTGTCTGTTCTTCTAACAAACAACAGTTATCTTGTCAGTAATTTTTAATGAAACAAAAGATTTACGCGTTATATGGAAGTGTCAAAATATTTTCTCTCACCAAAGGCTCCCTATTGTTATTGGAATAAAAAATGTTTCTAGCTTTTCTGTAAGATTTGTCGATTAAAACTTTGGGTATTTTAACATAATTCCTACGTCGTAAATTTTTACAAAATTCCGAGTCTAAGAATGCATATCTCAATGCCCTTAAAAAACATGCTACAAAAAAAAAAAAATATATATATATATATATATATATATATATATATATATATATATAATAAATATAGATTGATAGCTCAGTGGTAGAACGTCGACTGGAGTTGCTGGATAATGTGACGAGGGATCGCGACCCGGCAGTACCAATCCATTTATCGCTTATAAATTCTCCTTCGGTGATAACTCCCCATCGGGGATGTTCCCGAGGTAGCGTGAATTTGATATTAAGCGACATTTGTAGCTTCATGATTATATATATGCACATATATATATATATAAAGATAGATGGATAGATAGATAGATACATAGTACATAAAAACTTATAAAAGTTCTGACTTTGTCCACGTCATATTGCAGATAAGCCTGACGAAAATTGGTGTGTAATGAGAGGGTTAGGTTCTACCCCATGAGCATTGGTAGTCTGAAATCCATTAGATGGAAACCAAAGTTTCATTATGGAACAGAACTTTGTATTTTAATAATAATGCAGTAATTCTCTTCCACTGACTGATTGATTGCAATTGAAACATCATCACTGCAGTTCCTTCGCATGAATGGCCAGGACAACGTCATTTAGATGATTTAGAATAAATCTGCGGTCATTATATCTTTTAACGGGCCAAATTTCGCTAGAATACAGGCAATTGTTACATTGACCAGTAAGCCAGTAATTAATTGGCCAGTTCATTGCAGTTAATGTAATCATACTATAACATTAACTGCGAGTGTAACTCAGAGTTCTTTCCCAAATGTAATGTACATTTTAGTGAACTATGGGCCCTTGAAAATATTTATCTTATAACTGTCAACACTGTTGACAGATTTAACTTTCAGATTGTTTTTGGAATTTCTGTGTGCTGGATTTTTATGGGGCAAATAAAACGAATATGTAAGAAGTTCCATTGAATATTGAATTTCCAATCCTAATTGAAAACTAAAAATTCACAGAAAACACATCAGGAAAGATAGTCAGGAAGTGATAAGGTAGTATTCATCTTCAGCCGTTTCACTTCGCCCAGTTACTATGCTTAAGCAGTAGAATATTCAAATGCTCTTTACTGTCATAAACTTCGGAGTATCTAATTCCGTTAATAGTGAAGGAACTATTAGAGGCATTAGCTCTTGATTAATTTAGAAACCAAAGGAAAATTAAATGGTTGCCGCTAGGAACGAGTTAGCTTTACAGACTCAGGTCTCGCTTGTATTCATTTGACCACTGTACTGGCGGGTACCTGATTTATATTATTTGAGGACTCTTCCTAGAAGGAAGGGACAACTCTGAATGAAATAGGTGCCTAAAAATATTCTTCAGATCTATCAGATCTGATAAATTCCATTCACCCCCACATCTGCCTAACACAAACACGCTCGTAAGTGTAACATAACAAATACAAGCACGCTTAAGTGTAACACAATACAAACACGCGTAATTATAATGTAACCAATACAAATACGTGCATAAATGTAACATAACCACTACAAAAATGCTCGTAAGTGTAGTGTAACCAATACAAACGCGCACATAAGTGTAACTTAACCAATACAAACACGCGTAAATGTAACGTAACCAATACAAATGCGCATAAGTCTAATGTAACCAACCAATAAAAGTGCACATAAGCGTAACATAACCAATACAAACACATGCGTGAGAGTAAATAACCAATACAAATGCCCGTGAGAGTAAATAACCAGTACATACTCGCACATAAGAACCATAACATAACCAACAACGTTTTATAAGCTGGCGAAAAACTCTTCTTTGGAAGGAGAGAGTACTAAAAAAAGAAGGTATGAGAAGCCAACAATGGACATCATGGATTCATTGTACTTCAGTGCTTTTTCTGAAGTTTCTTTGTCTATTCGCCCGTTCCATTAATCAGTTTCCTTTCAACAAAAGTCTAATGAACATCTTACCTCCGATAACAATTTGGGGTTTTCAGATTACTGCTGACTTGTCATGCTGAACTCGCATATTCAAACATTGTTTTCTCTCAGTAAATGATTTTCTTCGTTCCAGTTCCGAAAGCGAGATATTCTGGCTCTGTTTGTCCTGCCCTTGCCTATGGCTGTAAAATTACTGACGCTTCTTCCTTTAATTTACTTCTCAGGAGAACTGATTCTAAAGCTATTCCTTTTCCTAATAGTGTCTTCACCTGCACTTCAGGCTTTCTCAAGATATCCATCGTTTCCATCCGCGTCCAACTAACCCTCTAGATCCTATCAGGTGAAGGCTAGATTTATATTTATTTTCCACACAAAAAAAAGGAACTTTGAAATCAAAGTATTCCTCTCAAAGACTTACAAGTGACATTATACTGTTACATTTACCCCTTACATGACAAAGAAAACCTGAAGAACTAGTTGGCTTCTAAGAAGTGTACCTCTTCTTTGCTATACACATCATCTCCTAGGAGAGGGTGGCACCAGAAAATGTTACCCTTCTAGTTTTCTGGAACACCACAGGAGATGAATGTGCTGGTCTGCACAACGGATGTTTAAGGGGCTTATGTGATTTTGGCATCTGGCAATTCATGGTGGTCACCTATCCTAGTACTAGCCCAGTGGTGGCAATGACAAGTAGTGTTGTAGCAAATGTGTTCATGCCGTTTGTAAGTACACACACTCACACACACACACACACACACACACACATATATATATATATATATATATATATATATATATATATTACCTTACTTATTTTTTAATTTTAAAGGTGATGGAATAAGGGTGCAGCCTTCAGGTTTCTCGGCATGTGTATAGGATGAGGTTGTTGGCTACATGCCCTTTAGCTTCACTGCAGTTGGCTGGACTGAAGGTCTGCAAATTGGGAGTGCTTCACGAACTTTCATTATTTTGCACAAAAATACCAGTTATGAGGCTGCAAAACTTATGCTCCCGGTTTTATGCTGGCTTTCACAACATGCAGGACCACAATAAAAATTTCATTTTAGTGTCACAACATGCAGGACCACAAAAAAAAATTATTTTAGTGTCATTCTGCAGAATTCAAGTTGTGATTGCCTTAGGACTATGTGAACAGGCTCATCTGCCATTTAGGGGCCATTCCTACCACCATGGAGACCACAACCATTCTTCAAGCGCCCCTGTGCCTTGAAGTCCAGTTGTGACTTGACTCCAAACCATTTCACTTCCTAGGGTGAACAGGTCATACACTTACTGTCACTGCATTTAAAGTCCATAGCTAGGAGACTGAAATGATGTATGTGCTTCTGTTGTCCTCAAGAAAGAGTTAGCATACCTTAGTTTAACCAGACCACTGAGCTGATTAACAGCTCTCCTTGGGCTGGCCCGAAGGATTAGACTTATTTTACGTGGCTAAGAACCAATTGGTTACCTAGCAATGGGACCTACAGCTTATTGTGGAATCCGAACCACATTATAGCGAGAAATGAATTTCTATCACCAGAAATAAATTCCTCTAATTCTTGATTGGCCGGCCGGAGAGTCGAACGCGGGCCCAGCAGAGTACTAGCTGAGTACGATATCGACCCGTCCAACGAGGAACTCCTCAAGAAAGAGGTTTATCCTGCATATATGTGGGATTTCCTCTACTAAGGGACTTAGCTATATACTAGCATTCCTCTGCCTTTGGGTAGAGTGCACTGGAATCCAAGTCCATCAGCACTTCCTTAGGCGGAAGTGACTAGGTGGTAGTGAGATTCCACTGACTGAATCGATATACAGAAAGAGAGCGTATACAAGCCATTGATAAACAGTACAGTGTGTTTAGGGTATTTTAATGTGCTACTGATAAGACTTCTGTTTAGGTGTGTTGAGCAGCTAATGTTGTAAAACTCTGACATATGAGGTTCCTCCACAATTAAGCAGCTAAAGTTTGACCGTGACAGCAATTGCTGTCTTGTCGATCCCCAGGAGCCAACTCCTGTTAAAAGAATAGGTTTAGTTTATATATATGTATATATATATACATAAACCTATTAACCTTGTATATATGTACACACACACACACACATATACACATATATATATATATATATATATATATATATATATATATATATATATATATATATATATATACACACACAGTATATCCAGACAAATAGTGATAAAACCCCTCGGGGAGAGAAAAGCCTTGAGACATGCGAACCTTTTTTGTGCCTGGGACTGACGTGCGAGATCTTCTATGAGACCGATCCAAGAGAGATGAGATTCCAAGAAAGTCTGTTATGGGCTGGATTGCATCACACTAGGCATTCAATTTCAAATGGGTTTCTTATCTTTTCCAGGATGTCTTTTCTTGCCAGCTCTTCAGATGCTGCTGATGTTCAATACGTTAAACGTCAAAGAAAATTATGATTTACATAAGCGTGGTATCAGATATAGCGAGTGAATACACACAGCTCAGTGATCACTGATGCAAGGCTGCTTCCACACGTGTTTCATGGGGAGCCTTTTCAGCCATATGTATAAATAGTTGGGGTTCCTGGAATGCATTTCAGGATTGTGATTGTTCATTAATTACATACACACACACACACACACACACACACACACACACATATATATATATATATATATATATATATATATATATATATATATATATATATATATATATATATATATATATAATTTCTGACTCACATCAGATGAACCCAGGTCTTTCAATTGAAAGGAAGGGCGCTGGGCAGCGCCCTGCCTTTCAATTGAAAGATCTGGTTCTGATCCTGATGTGAATCAGTATTTATTTCTGTTCCACACGTGATCGTGTGTTGATTATTACTATATATATACACATATACAAATGAATGTCTTTTATCGCATTCTAACTATTTACACGACAAAACTATGTATCTCCATTGACAAACTTCTGTAATCCTGATCACAGGTAATTGTGGACAGTTGGTAAATGACAAATTTACTTATACGGTACATACAGGTGTTGCACAGCGACACTGGTGGTATGCATGTAGAAGGAGGTACTTGTCCTTTGAAAGAAAGGGGTCGGTCTTTTTTCTTGTTTTGCGTTGTTCTGCTTCTCCCGGACGAGGTTCGAACTCGCGTTCTGGGCAGAACGAAGTAACGTTAATTACCTGGCCAAGAAGAAAGGTATTTTCTACACGCTCTTTTGTGCACATACCTGTCGAGTTCGGATACATTTTACCAGAACTGGAATAGACCAAGCAAGCATTTAAGCGTTTTATTGCTCATTAATATATATATATATATATATATATATATATATATATATATATATATATATGTATATGTATATATATATATATATATATATATATATATATATATATATATATATATATATATATATATACATATATATATTTATATAAAAGTTTATATACATATATATTTATTGTGAAGTGTATAATAAGTATATGAGATGGCACACTAGTTCTCTAAAGTGTGCACAGAATGGTGCAGAAATTGAAGGGTACAGAAACAAAATCTAGACTCACACAAACCAACGCTCGTCACGCAGATTAATTCAGCAGATTTCTACTAAGTAACGAAGATCAGTCACGGAAAGAGAATTAATGGACGTATCCAAAGATTTAAGAGTCGGCGTCAATACATAGATAGAGGGTTTGTCACAAAATTTCACACCAAATATACTGGAGACGCCTTCTAATATTTCGAACGAAACATTTTACGAGAATAATGGCATATTAAATTTGAGTTAAACAGTTATGAAACATGAAAATGAATGGTCATTTGTGAGTGGAAAGAAATTCGTAGACTATTTACCTACAGCTGAATGGCCAGTGATAAACAGACTTACCTGTTGATGGGAGAATAATTGTCCCTGTCCCACTCCCATGCCCACGAGCACTCAACTTCTGCAACTAGGCCAAAACTCCCCCACAACAGTAGGTTAACCACGCCCACTACGCCCGTCACCATCTGGAAGGAGGCAGGTTTCATTTAACTGAAAATTTCTAAATAGAATTCCAGAAAAAGGCGTTGTTAACCTTAATCCACGATCTGCAGTCACTGCTGAGGAAAAATAAATTGGAAAAATATACAGAATTATATAGTTTTTTTTTTAAAGGTACCCGACACTGCTCTGATACGTGGGTCCAGGTTTCATGCTTCCCGAATGTCACTTGATTAGGAAACGAATATGAAAAGTAAATAAGATATCAATATCTTTCAACAAACCTCTAGATTTTGGGCTGCAATTGCAGTTCATCAGTGATGATGAAACTAAACTAGATGATGGATTTTAAGACTTTTCCAATCCTCACCAATGCTTTAGACTCCGCGTCGAATGTTTTAAATCATTAGGGCGATAAGAGAAATAAAGGTCTATTTAAGTGCATCCAAGATTGTTAATTATTTATATGCATGCAAGATTGTGAACATGGCAGGGCAGCCGTTCGAGGCTACGGCCTACCCCAACGCCAAATCAAAGTCCTTCGAAAAGAAGGCATCGTGCTTACCCCATGTAAAAATGGGAAAAAGCACGTTAAAACGAAGAAGAAGATTAATCTGTGTTAGTGCGTTTATTGGAGTGTATGAATCTGTATTTGTGCGTATAATCGTATGCATATTAATTTTTTTTTTTAAGTGCGAATCTCTGACTTTGGCCTCAGTTTTATAATCCAGTCCAATCCAGTCGAAGTAAGGGTGGGAAGCCATTACTTGTACTTCGCAAGAAAGTTACGAGACGCACCCCCTAAGATTCCGCGAAACCATTCGCTGCCGATCGCCGAAGCTCCTCTTCAGATCCCCGCGGCCACGAGAGAACACAACGGCCTTGTTGGTTGGCTCCCACAGGTGGCCGAATCCCCAGCCCAAATCCCCAGCGCAGCAGCAGAGGTCCATGATTCATGAGAGCCGAGTGCTGATCTTTATAAGGTCATAAAGTGCAGCGGGCGAAAGCTCCCCCAGATTTACTTTCCGATCTCACGCCACCGGGACACGAGAACGGGACGGAACTGGTTTGCCAACTCGGGCCTGACTCCAAGCGACGCTGAATCTGATGCATCGCTCGTAAACCTGACATATTGATGCTTACGAATAATATAACTTCTTCGGATAGTATTGATTTCTAATTTTTTTTTTTTCCTTTTTTGCAGTGATCCTATCGCCATGTTTGCACTGGGCGAGGATACCTAAGTAGCGGTGTCAGGAACCCTGGGGTTCGGCTGCGTTTTTGGGGGTTTGGGGGTTGGGTGTTTTTTTTTTTACTTTACAGTGAACGAACGATAACTTTAGACTTTTCGGCAGCAGGAATGCAACACAGAAAATATTTGAATTGATGTTTTCTGTAAGTAGCAAGAAGTAGCATCGCCCCAGCAACTGTCATCTTCATCTTCTTCTTCTTCTCAGTTTAATTCGTAGTCGGGGTCGCTGATTTTAATGAGCCTCTTCCAGCCTTCCTCTCTTGAACGGCTCATTTCATAGTTGATTTAGCAGATAATTATGTTTTCTATAAATAGCGTGCTGTAGCATTGCCTAAGTAACTATCAACCTCTACTTCTTCCTCATCTTCTTCTTTTCTTCTTCTTCTTCTTCTTCTTCTTCTTCTCAGCTTAATTCGTAGTCGGGGTTGCTGTTTGTAATGAGCGGTTTCTGTCTTGAACGGCTCATTTCATAATTGATTTTGGCAGATGTTTAATGGATGAATGCCCTTCCTGACGCCAGCCTTCCTTATTTATCCGGGCTTACCCCCCAAAACCCACCCATGATGATTTGTGGAACATGCGTAAGAAAAAAAAAAAAGTTCATCTTCTACTTGATATATTACATAGCATTTCAAGGTTCAAAAAATAGAACATAATTTAGAATATAGAATTTAGGCCAAAGGACAAGCACTGGGACCCATGAGGTCATTCAGCGCTGAAACGGAAAATTAACAGTGAAAGGTTTGAAAGGTGTAACAGGAGGGAAACCTCAAAGCAGCTGCACTATGAATCAATTGTTAGGAGGGGGTGGTGAGTAAGATGGAAGAAACAGAATATGAAAGGAGGTACAGTAAAAGGAACGAAAAGTGTTGCAGCTAGGGACCGAAGGCACGCTGCAAAGAACCTCAAGCAATGCCTACAGTGCACCGCATGAGGTGCACTGACGGCACTACTCCCCTACGGGGGAAAACTATATTGAAACAAAGGTTACTGATATTGAGATTTTAGTACTATATTCGTCATCACCTTCTGGGCTTCAAGTCATTTTTGAAGGAAAAGACCTGTAGGAGGCAATCAGATCGTATCAGCACGGTTTTGTGAATATTAAATCACTCCTCATATCTGACACATAACACAACGGAAGCAGTTTCGAAGGCCATTAACTGGCGAACAGTCATGTCATCAACATCTACAGGCCAGAAATGTTCTTTACAGAACACAACAACACAGGCTTAGGCTCAATAAAAACTCGAAGAACAGAATGAGATCAATTGCACGCCCTCCAGGACCCAAGTTACGAAGTTTATACATAAGAACCTTATAGTTAATCAAGTCTGGGGTCACTTTCGTGTGAACAGCCCACAGTAGATTCTGTCCCCTTTTCCTGCCGAGAGCGACGAGATTCGCCGAACAGCAGAAGCACCAATACGCAGTCAATGTTTAGCCTCGCTGTCGAACTTCTCCAAGGTTCCAGAGGTCCTTATTCCGCACACCGCTGGAGTGTGGAACAGCCTCCCTACTGGGGATGTCGTGCAGTTGGAACTTCTTCAGAAGTTCAGGCGAAGATGCAATGCATTACTTCCTTAATACAGTTCTCGTACTTTTCATAATTTACTTACGTTGTTTCTGCACTCTTTGTGAATTTGTTAATTTATTTTTTCTTGTTTTTTATAAGTGATCTCTTCTTTTTGTATTTCCCATTACCTTCTCTTACTTCTTTCTAATGAACGCCATATTCTTTGGGGGCTTGAATTTCAAGTCAGTGGCCCTGTGGCGGGCTTGTTCTACATGAATAATAATAATAATAATAATAATAATAATAATAATAATAATAATAATAATAATAATAATAATAATTAGGTCTTTCTCCTCTAGATCGAGAACGGGATATGCTGTATACCAGGTCCACAATAATATTCATTGGTGAATTGTGTTGATTCAATAAAAACGCTACAAGAGCTTTCGAACCCTGTCCTGGACGTTGAACCTAGGACAGGGTTCGAAAGCTGAATATTATTGCGGACCTGATATAATCATAATAATAATAATAATAATAATAATAATAATAATAATGCCACTGAAGTTATTGTGAATACAGCCAGTTGCCTCTAAAATAGCATCATGCTTGTAGCCATATAAGCCTTGCAAGAGTGTCTTGACCTGCGAGTAACTACTTACTGTACGTGGCTATGTCTAAGGTATCATCTATAATGATGGCTACTTCTACCCAATCCGACTATTTTAAGAAACACTCTAATGAAGTTATTGGTTTCTGTTCAAGAATGGGGAGATTCATCCTGATATTTATGTCAGTTTGGTTTCAAAATCCGATTTCTCTCTCTCTCTCTCTCTCTCTCTCTCTCTCTCTCTCTCTCTCGTATCAGGAGTTATGTGCAATTCATATCTTTATTTTCATCAAAATGAGATGCAGTAGAATGGAACTTGGACCTAAGAGAGAGAGAGAAAGAGAGAGAGAGGGGGGGCGGGGGAGGGGAGCTAAAAACGGAAAGCTTTCTTCTCGAAAGCGGCAGTTTGTTTACTTGGTCAGAATTGATTGTAATTAAGGCATCCAACTTTCATTTGGTGTTCTCATGGAACAGTAGTCAACAAATCGTGCATGATTGTCTCATGAATTTCAATTTGTACTAGCAAAGGAATTTAAAAAAAAAAAAAAACTGTTTCGTCCCACCCCTCTATTCACTGTAAGAAATCTATAAAATACTCCATGTCAATTTCCATACGCCGTCCTTGGTGTATTTGGCCTTTCAAATATAGCTCATAGCCTAGTTTAAAGCAGTCGTAAGGGAGAGCAAGTAAAAAATTCGCCGATGTTTCTTCGGCACAATGGAGTTTTCTGTACAGCTTATAATCAAGGCCACCGAAAATAGATCTACCTTTCGGTGGTCTTGGTATAACGCTGTATGAGCCGCGACCCATGAAACTTTAACCACGGCCCGGTGGTGAAGCCTGTCCTGCATCGTTTCCAGGCGCACGATAATGGCTAACTTTTAACCTTAAATAAATTAAAAACTACTGAGGCTAGAGGGCTGCAACTTGGTATATTTGATGATTGGAGGGCGGATGATCAACATACCAATTTGCAGCCCCCTGGCCTCATTAGTGTCTAAGATCTGAGGGAGGTCAGAAAAAGTGCGGACGGACAGACAAAGCCGGCACAATAGTTTTCTTTTACAGAAAGCTAAAAAACATCGATGGTCCATGGAGTGGGGAAGCTTACCGAAAACAGTTGTGTTCAATCTTGTATAATTCCTCTCAGATGTCCTAGCTCCCAGTATCTGACGTGTCCAGGTTTTCTTCCGGAGTAACAGGCAGGTTCTCTCACTTGCAAGCATTTCAGAGTGACTGACCTCCTTCCTTGTCCATCAGTTGCAAATACTGTAATTCCTGTTTCCTTTTTACCGTACATCGCGTTCAAATAAGGGAAAGAGCCACAAAATGTGGTTATAGAATACTGTCATTCTATATATATATATATATATATATATATATATATATATATATATATATATATATATATATATATATATATACATATATATATATATATATATATATATATATATATATATATATATATATTATATAGTATATATATATATATATATATATATATATATATATATATATATATATATATATATATATATTATATACAGTATATATATATATATATATATATATATATATATATATATATATATATATATATATTAGTTTCATACTTCTTGCATATGGATCTAAGGCTTTGTAGTGATAAATGATAAGCATATTCAATAAATGCGAAGAAACTGAGAAATTAATAGGGCATTGTGAAGTTATTCAATTACAGATATATATGTATATGATATGTATATATATATATATATATATATATATATATATATATATATATATATATATATGTAAACTTTATCACATACACAATTGTCCTGTGCATTAGTAGAATTATTAAAAGGACTCATTCAAACTGAATAAATACTTTTTATTAGATATAGCCAGTTTGAATGAGGTCTTTTAATAATATATATATATATATATATATATAATATATATATATATATATATATATATATATATATATATATATTATATATATATATATTATATATATATATATATATATATATATATATATATATATATATATATATATATATATATATATATATATATATATATATATATATATATATATATATATATATATATATATATATATATATATATATATATATATATATATATATATATATATATATATATATATATATATATATATATATATATATGTATATATATATATATATATATATATATATATATATATATATTATATTTATAATTTCATATATATTTATGTAACTGTAATGCCCTGTTAACTTCTCGACTTCTTCTCACTTTTTGGATACGCTTTTCACTACAAAGCCTTAGATTCATATGCAAGAAATATGAAGTAAATTAGATCTAAAGCTTTTAAGTCACAAGTGTGTATCCAAAAAGTGTGAAGAATTCGAGAAGTTAAGAGGGCATTACAGCTATTACAATTGCTTACATATCTGGTAAAAAGTGAACAGTACATCCTCTATTTATATATATTCATATTTATATTTCATAACGCTTTGTGCTTTATAAGTTATATATGATGTAGCTTTTGAATCGAAAGTCTTATAACATTTCTTTTATTCAGTGTTAATTATTTGAAAAATTTAAATTTACCCTTTTCTCTAGATGTTTTGACAGCCAGTGAAAGATTATAAGGAAGCGAAAATTATCTTTTTTTGGGATGGTCAGAGAGCAAGGAAGATGATTAATTAAAAGTACTATTATTTAGATTCTGTCTATGATCGTCCAATGGAATGACTAAAAATTGTAGCATCCTCTTCTTCTACTTTTTACGATCTCACCAGTCCCACTGTATAGGCATTCGGGTCGTTTCAGCCATAAGCACGTTTACGTGCAAAATGGGCGCCGTGTTTAGTACCAGCCCCTTGGGGATGTACGTAAAACATGAAATAATAATGGTAAATACCATAAACATAACGGCAAATACCATAAACATAATGTCTTACATTGTTTTGGATGTTACAGCCTAAAATGACTTACAGGCCGAAACGACCAGGACCGCTGTATAGCAGGGTCGGCCGCTTGAGTCAACTTTCTCCATCTATTTCTGTTCCTTGCATCTTCTTCCTCATCACATCTGATTTGCTGACGCCCAACACTCCTCCTCCCCATCACTGGCATGTTCTTGGCTCTCTTGATTGGTTCCACCGCCTCTCTTCTTACTACATGGCCATAGTAGCATCCTCTGACAGTCGATAATCGAACACTTTATTGAAACCACCACTGACACTGTTTGGGAAGCCAGACAGTCACTGTGCTAAGAACAAAGTTTGCCGCGTGTATACTATTAAGTTTCTTTTTCATCTTTATCGCATGTTCTTGTGTATTCTGATTACTTTTGTGACAAGACCCTTCTACTAATGCCGGTCATTCTGTTGTCCAGCTTTACCTTTTGTGATTAGAAACTAATTATTTATCTGTGAAGACTCAACAGTGTCAGCCAGAGTAATCATCTCCAGTGAATTTTGAGTAAGGCAGTTCTATCATCAGGTTATCTTTTCTTTCACCGTCAAGTTACCTTTTCTGCCAGCGAAAAGTTGGTTTCTGTTGAGGAGTAGAGTATCAAAGTTGACAACAAGTCGGCAACAAGTTACTGCTACTTCTGTTCGCTAACTGCTGACGCACAGTCGTAACTTCTTCATGCGCGTACTCAGAAACCTCTTCGCCCGTAGGGAGGTAGTGCCGTCAGTGCACCTCATGCGGTGCGCTGTAGGCATTACTTAAGGTTCTTTGCAGCGTGCCTTCGGCCCCTAGCTGCAACCCCTTTCGTTCCTTTTGCTGTACCTCCGATCTTATTCTCTTTCTTCCATCTTACTTTCCACCCTCTCATAACAGTTGTTTCCTAGTGCAACTGCGAGGTTCTCCTCCTGTTACACCTTTCAAACTTCCTTTACTCTCAATTTCCCTTGCAGCGTTGAGTGACCTCATAGGTCCCAATGCTTGGCCTTTGGCCCAAATTTTATATTCCAGTTCCATTTCCAGGAACCTCATCGGCTTGAAGTTGACCGATTACTTATAGTTATTATACAGGATATACATATTGCAAGGATATGCGCATACTAGTGCGTACATATTGCACAGATGGGTGATTAATTTCTTATAAATATCCTCCACTTCAGTATTCAGTAAAAATGTGTGCTGTAAAACAAATGTTAAGAATAAAAAGATAAATATAAATGTGTTAGTTATAATCACCAAACCAGTTTTAGTTTTTGTAAAAGAAGACTATTGTGCCGGCTTTGTCTGTCCGTCCGCGCTTTTTCTGTCCGTCCTCAAATCTTAAAAACTACTGAGGCTAGAGGGCTGCAAATTGGTATGTTGATCATCCACCCTCCAATCATCAAACTTACCAAATTGCAGCCCCCTAGCCTCAGTAATTTTTTTATTTTATTTAAGGTTAAAGTTAGCCATAATGCTGCATCCGGCAACGATATAGGCCAGGGCCACCACCGGCCCGTGGTTAAAGTTTCATGGACCGCGCCTCATACAGCCTTATACCGAGACCACCGAAAGATATATCTATTTCGGTGGCCTTGATTGTACGCTGTACAGAAAACTCGATTGCGCCCGAATAAACTTCGGCGCATTTTTTACTCGTTTATTGTAACAAATATTTCAAGCCCTTTCAGATAACTGGCATATGCGATTCATTTGCCTAAAAGTTAGGAAGGAACTGTTATGAGCAAATTCAAGTCGTTTCAGCGAAAAAAGCCAGTCGGCGGAATGTCCTGCCTTTCTGAAAAAAAAGAAATTCCAAATAGTTCATTGCGGAATAAAGCAGTGTCTCTCAGAATTCATCCTCTCCTATGAAAAAGCAGTTATCAGCTTGCTTAAGTCAAGATCCCAAAACTACGCTACGCCAGGAAAGCGAAACCGTCAGTAATTTCATTCAAAGGCTGAAAAATCATTTCCATGATGGCAGCATTGATGTGATGGGGTTAACTAATCACCGTTCAATAATGTAACATTCCAGAAAAAAATAGGACAATCGATCAATGTTTTTGTGAAAAGAAAGAATCTCTTACGAGGGCTTGTTGTCGGAGAGTGAGTGTTTTGTCGAGGGAAAGTAGTTAATTGAAAATCTAGGAAAATGAAAATGCACTCGGACACCAAAAGGGGTTTTTCTGCGTCCTAAATGACTCAGCCGCGCTTTCTGGAAACGACGTAGGATTTTAAACATTAACGGCAATGAAATGAGAGAATTGGAAAAAAAAAACAAAACTATTGTATCTTCCATGTGTGTCTTGAGAAGTAGCATAGGGTATCAGATATGGTTGTCAGTGCGAAATACTCAGGGAGTTGCCGTTCCTTATTTTGGTTTTCATCGTTAGTGAAAATTCATTTATTTTAAGGTCAAAAAGGAATCATGTTCTGGAGGGCTTGAAGACGCATTTCCTCCCATTACGCCTCATACTGAAAAGTGGTAAGCATTTGGCGTAGATTTTCAGTTTGAAATGCCAACATAATGCCTCCTTACTGAGAGATAGATGTCATTACATGTCCATTTATTCTCTCCAGTTTTTTTTATTTTTTTTATTTTTACGTGTTCATTTATTCTGTACATTTGTTTTGTTACATCTTCCTTCAAAATTCCAGGCAATAACTCAGCAAAGCTCTTTCAGATCTGATTCATATAGCTGCGGGTATTAATAACGTGAGGAATACTTTCATTACGTGTCATATCAGCGATTTTTACATAATACACTTGGACCCTCAGTTAGGCTGTTTTAAATCAGTCAGGTTTGGGAATTCCTGCTTCAAAAGATCTCAATACATTTACCCTTGATGATGCTTAACACAGGAGACTTCTTAGTATAAGATGAGAGACTGTAGCCAATTTCCTTTCCATTGAGACGCAATCAGCCAGACAGGTGAGAGTCGGGGGCTGATGGTGACCAACAGGAAGTTGAGTTGAAATGAATTATTCGCAGAAATCGATGACTTCTCTTGCAGTGGGACTTTCTTCCTGTTTATCTTTATTTCAACGCCTCCAGATTCTTGGGTCAGCATTTCCTTGCCACTCACTGTCTTAGTGTCCTGTATCATTACAATTAGTAAGTAGACTAAGTATGCATTGGACCATTGTACTCACCTCTTCAGGATTACTAAGAAACGTTATACTCTTTCTCTCTCTCTCTCTCTCTCTCTCTCTCTCTCTCTCTCTCTCTCTCTCTCTCTCTTTAAACACTGTATATATATATATATATATATATATATATATATATATATATATATATATATATATATATATATATATAATATATATATATATATATCTTCTTCTTCTTCTTTTAACGTGCTTTTTTTCCATTTTTGTATGGGATAACTGATGCCTTTTGAAGGACTTTTGATTTGGGTTTGGGGTAGACCTGTGGTCTCGATCGGCTGCCCTGCCTGACATCGCTTAGACCCCGGTAGCGTATATTTCATGTATCATACCCGACCCAACGCCGTTTCTTCCCAGCAGCGAGAAGTTATTGCGCGGGTATGGCGAGAGTTCGAGACGTGTGTGAGATGTTTGTTGTTTTTTAGGTGTTGTAGTGGCTTTGTTTTGTGTGTGTATTTAGTCTGTAACACCCATTTGCTTTTAAGCAAACCTATCCGTTGATTACATATATAATCCAGGATGTCTACACGGATAGCAAAGTGTCTGCCTCTCTGATCAGTCGGCTGCGGATTTGAACCCGCGCCACAGACCTCTACGAAGTCCAAAGCTGCTGCTGTAACCGATTGAGCCATCGAGGCTATATCTATCTATATATATATATATATATATATATATATATATATATATATATATATATATATATATATATATATATATATATATATATTAATCTCAATGTAATTTGGCGGCTACTTGGAAATCTTAGCTTAATGATAAATAATGTTGCCAAGACCAGGAAGAACATTCTTTATTATACGAGCTTTGAGGTATAAAACCTCATCATCAGGCTGAAAAAAAACCGGCAGGATGAGAATCAATAAATTACAATAAAATGAATTGTCATAATAAATCTTCAGCAAAAATACTAACCAAATATGTAAAATGAACAAGTAAATACAAACTAAAAGGGTGAGACGTAAAATAACGAGAAATTAAAAGCGAACACAAACATAAAAATATGAAAATAAAAATAAGGTGAAATGTAAACAAACTACCACTCACAAAGTAAAATATTTAACGACCTAATTGAGCACCTACTCTGAAATTACACGATAGCTAGTTGAATACCAGACGAGTTGTTGTTCAATTCCGGCTTCATCTTTTAAGTCAGCGACTCTGAAATCAAAAGGTCCAGTCTGTTTGAACAAAAAGACAGTACCCGAAATTCCAGGTCAGTGAAAGGATGGTCTTATGCTAAAATGTGTTCTCTAATGGCAGAAAAGGGTGGTTTGGAAAGGGGAAACCTAGTTCTAATAGAAAGACCTCTGTGTTCCAAAATTCTGTGTCTGAACCAGCGGGAACTGGATCCCACGTATCGCAGACCACACTGCGAACAAGTGAACAAGTAAACGACACAGGAATTAAGGTCCACAGGCAGAGTAGGCTTCTCTCTCAAAAGTGATCTTATTGTAAAAGGATTACAGAAAACAAACCGGAAACTAATTTGAGGGAAACAATGCTTAAGTATTTCTTGTAACTTTTTTCTGACCATATAGCTACTATGACCAAGGTTTAATTTGTATAGTCTTCTCTATTTTTCTAATTATTGCTTTTTCTCTGCTAGTGCATCGGGCGAGTAACATTCCGATGTTATTCATCTTCGGGGGGAAATAGTCGAAATTCAGTAGCAGAGAAAAAGCAATAATTAGAAAAATAGAGAAGACTCTATACAAATTAAATGCAGCTGATGCAGCAGTTTCATTCAGTAATAATAATAATAATAATAATAATAATAATAATAATAATAATAATAATAATAATAAAATAATAATAATAATAATAATAATATAATAATTATTAATAATGTAATTATTATTATTATTATTATTATTATTATTATTATTTATTTTGTTTTATTTTATTTTTATTCTTTTGCAGAAAAAAATAACACTCGTATATAAAAATATATTTTGCTTTAATTATTCATAGGCATCCTCGCACCCCTTAGGAACCGGCTTCGCACCCCTGGTTAGGAACCACTGCTTTAAAGGAATATTGTTAACTGACAAAAGTAAAATTGTTGTATGTTGAAATGGTGCGCTGGTATATCGCATTATACAAAGAATATTATAATCAAAGTGTAAGTTCTGTAAAACTTTTTTTTTTTTATAATAGTTCTTTCAGAAATTCAATCTCAACTTTTTTTTCTACACCTGGTAAAAGTGAGTAAAATATTTCGATTTTTTTTTTTTTTTGAGGATTGAAATGTTTGCTCTTCAATGTGGTATTTGTATTGTGAGGATTTTAATCTTGATTCTGTTTTTTATTTTATCCCGTTTTGTAATGTTATGTTTGTGCCGCGTTTCAACAAGATGTAACCGCGCAATAAAATGTTATTCTGAACAGCTAATGTTTCCTGTTGTAGTGTTTAGGCTTTTTTATATGACATTTAAACAGTTCTGCTTTGTTAAGCCTGCTGTACATCCAGTGCTGTTGAAATCTTGAAGTATTGCAACAGCTTTCATTTGCACTCACTTAAAATACTGTGGGCCGAGAATATCACTTAAATGCTGTGGACCAAGAATATCACTTAAAATACCGTGGGCCAAGAATATCACTTAAACGCTGTGAGCCAAGAGTATCACTTAAAATACTGTGGGCCAAGAATGTCACTTTAACACTGTGGGCCAAGAGTATCACTTAAAATACTGTGGGCCAAGAATATCACTTGAATGCTGTGGACCAAGAATATCACTTAAATTACTGTGGGCCAAGAATATCACTTAAATGCTGTGGACCAAGAATATCACTGAAAATACTGTGGGCCAAGAATATCACTTAAACGCTGTGGACCAAGAATATCACTTAAAATACTGTGGGCCAAGAATATCACTTAAAATGCTGTGGGCCAAGAATATCACTTAAAATACTGTGGGCCAAGAATATCACTTGAACGCTGTGGACCAAGAGTATCACTTAAAATACTGTGGGCCAAGAATATCACTTAAACGCTTTGGGCCAAGAGTATCACTTAAAATACTGTGGGCCAAGAATATCACTTGAACGCTGTGGACCAAGAGTATCACTTAAAATACTGTGGGCCAAGAATATCACTTGAACGCTGTGGACCAAGAATATCACTGAAATTACTGTGGGCCAAGAATATCACTTAAACGCTGTGGACCAAGAATATCACTTAAAATACTGTGAGCCAAGAGTATCACTTGAACGCTGTGGACCAAGAACATCACTTAAAATACTGTGGGCCAAGAATATCACTTGAATGCTGTGGACCAAGAACATCACTTAAACGTTGTGGATCAAGAATATCACTTTAAATACTGTGGGACAAGAATATCACTTGAACGCTGTGGACCAAGAAATCATTGTTGTTCAAAATATCACTAAATACCGTGGGCCAGAATATCACTTGAACGCTGTGGACCGAGAATATCACTTAAAATACTGTAGGCCAAGAATATCACTTGAATGCTGTGGACCAAGAATATCACTTAAAATACTGTGGACCAAGAATATCACTTGAACGCTGTGGACCAAGAATATCACTTAAAATATTGTGGGCCCAGAGTATCATTTAAAATACTGTGGGCCAAGAATATCATGTAAACGATGTGGACCAAGAATATCATTGAAAATATTGTGGGCCAAGAATATCTATTAAACACTGTGGGCCAAGAGTATCACTTAAAATACTGTGGGCCAAGAGTATCACTTAAAATACTGTGGGCCAAGAATATCACTTAAATGCTGTGGGCCAAGAGTATCACTTAAATGCTGTGGGCCAAGAGTATCACATAAAATACTGTGGACTAAGAATATCACTTAAAATACTGTGGACCAAGAATATCACTTGAACGCTGTGGACCAAGAATATCACTTAAAATACTGCAAGCCAAAAATATCACTTGAACGCTGTGGACCAAAAATATCACTTAAAATACTGTGGGCCAAGGATATCACTTGAGCGCTGTGGACCAAGAATATCACTTAAAATACTGTGGGCCAAGAGTATCACTTAAAATACTGTGGGCCAAGAATATCACTTAAACGCTGTGGGCCAAGAGTATCATTAAAATACTGTGGGCCAAGAATATCACTTAAACACTGTGGACCAAGAATATTACTTAAAATACTGTGGGCCAAGAATATCACTTGAACGCTGTGGACCAAGGATATCACTTAAAATACTGCGGGCCAAGAATATCACTTAAATGCTGTGGACCAAAAATATCACTTAAAATACTGTGGGCCAAGAATATCACTTGAATGCTGTGGACCAAGAATATCAGTTATAATACTGTGGGCCCAGAGTATTACTTAAAATACTGTGGCCCAAGAATATCACTTAAACGCTGTGGACCGAGAGTATCACTGAAAATATTGTGGGCCAAGAATATCACTTAAACGCTGTGGGCCAAGAGTATCACTTAAAATACTGTGGGCCAAGAATATCACTTAAAATACTGTGGGCCAAGAATATCACTTAAACGCTGTGGGCCAAGAATATCACTTAAAATACTGTGGGCCAAGAATATCACTTAAATGCTGTGGGCCAAGAGTATTACTTAAAGTACTGTGGGCCAAGAATATCACTTAAAATACTGTGGGCCAGGAATACCACTCAAACGCTGTGGGCCAAGAGTATCACTTAAAATACTGTGGGCCAAGAATATCACTTAAACGCTGTGGACCAAGAGTATCACTTAAAATACTGTGGGCCAAGAATATCACTCAAATGCTGTGGACCAAGAGTATCATTTAAAATACTGTGGGCCAAGAATATCACTTAAACGCTGTTGGCTAAGAGTATCATTTAAAATACTGTGGGCCAAGAATATCGCTTAAACGCTGTGGGCCAAGAATATCACTTAAAATACTGTGGGCCAAGAATATCACTTAAAATACTGTGGGCCAAGAATATCGCTTAAATGCTGTGGGCCAAGAATATCACTTAAAATACTGTGGGCCAAGAATATTTCTGACTCGACACGGCTGAGTAGTTTATAATCTTATTCGGTTATTCGTAATCTTTTCACGTCTTTCATTTCGCTCCTGTCTCGTTATTGAAATAAATGAAGTCGGATAAAAAATAAGGTATTTTTAAAGCAAATAAACTGAAAAACTACTGCCATAATCCAACACAGGTTCTGTTGAGTTGGATTTTAGTGAAAAGATTTAAAAAGGGACATCAGACAATGAGCAGGCTGGGATAATTATATTGATATATATATATATATATATATATATATATATATATATATATATATATATATAAAACACGTGTGTGTTTGTGTGTGAATGTATGCGTACAGATATTTGCTTTTCCCTTTGCGGGGATATCCGGTCCTCCCCAAATATTTTGCGATGTGGTTACAACCCACCCCAGCCAGCTAAGTTTTAAAAATAAGTGCCCTAATAAGTGAAAAATTATTAGTTCAAGTAGTTATGTGCCAAATTCGTGAGGTGTTCTTTAAAAAAAGAGGAATGAGTGACAGACAAAAAGAATGACTCAAGAGCAAGCGATCCACGCATTATCACAAGGCAGAGGAGGGGCTGCTGTGCTGTCAGTCAGTTTCTGACTTGGAGGCAGAGCGACGAGTTTCACGAGAAGTATATAATCTCTTCTCCAGCAACATTCAAGGCCATGAACTCAGCAACATGGGAGATTTCGCAGCTCAGGGCATCGGGTTCCTAAGGTTAGTGATTTATTAGAGGTTGTCTGAGGGCAACAACACGGCTTTTTTTTTTTTTATCAAGACTTGGTCGCTTTCTTTCTTAGATCTTTCAGCATAAGGAATGCGCGGGGCCTCTTGTCAGTGTTATGGAAACGCATTTTAATTGTGATTTTGCGTTCATGAATAGGCTAATGTCCTGACTGGGTTAGACATTGATTTCTTGGTGCCTTGCTTTTTAAGCTTCATAGTTTTGATATCTTCAGTAGTTTGAAAAATTTTTTTAACAGAACTGGTATTCTCCACAGCGAAGAGAGGTCCTTACGATGTCAAGTGGCTCATGAAATACGAAAAAGGTCGAAAAATCTAAAACATATCCTAAACATTATATCCTAAGTCCTACAAAAAGTGGAGTTCTTATTTTCTTCTGCCAGAGAGTTCAAATGAATACAAGCTTCCATAAGACGGCTAGACAGTCCCAAAATTCCTTTCAGCTGAAAACCAAAATTCTTGGGAAGGCTCTTAACAACCTCTACAATGAAAAACCAGATCGAGTGTGGCGCCATCTGAACCGACACGTGCATTTTTTACAGGTTCAATATTACTTTAGCTTTCAGCCAGTCTTGATGTGCCTGTATCATAAAAATTCCTTGCGCTGCACCTGGCATTAATCCAAGTAGCGGAAAGCGGTGCGTTTCTCTTTTTTTTTTTTTTTTTTGCGGATGAACTGAGCAGAAGCAGAGGCTATCATCAGCGGATCACTTACTGCGTACAAGTTGCGAGGTTTTATCTTGTCCTAGGGGATGCAACAATAGGGTAGGTCATGAAATTGCACGTCAAATAGTGGAAGATGTCAGAGCCAGACACATTAATAAGCCGCGGAAGAATTGCAATTTTGGCTGGATATTTGCTGCCCTCCGCTAGCACAGCGTAGGAGGAGGTGGAAGGCCGTTGGCAAGCACAGACGCCTTGCCTCCTCATGCACACAGGCAGGCGTTCCTATGGCTGAGATCATGGTACTCCTCGCATCTCAAGCACAATAGAGCGGGGAGACCGATAAGAACGGGGAGTGAAATTCCTTCCTAAGTGCCACGTTGCCATGCAACGCAGTCAAATTTGCCCTCGGGCAGCATGGAAATTATGCAACTGGTCCTCCTCCTGGGACCTCGTGCAGGTCATTGCACCATAATTAGTATGACCTGTGAGGATTTCATCATTCCCCTTTTTTCGGTTTGATGTGTGTGTGTGTGTGTGTGTGTGCATGTGAGTATTTTTTGTATATATACGTGTGCATGTCGCTGTATGTATATAAATATGCAAGCCTCTTGCGTATGCTTGAATACTTGCGCCACCTTTTCCCAAACTCCAAAAGTTTTAGAACTCCAAAAAGTTGTAGAACTTTTGGAGTTCTAAAAGTTATTATAACTGTTGTAGAAATTTATCGAGTGTGTAAACATTTGCAGTGCTGTGCATTAGCTCTACATGCCAAGCACAACCCTAATAAGAAACTCAGGAAGCAGCTGAATAGGGATCAAATTTTGTAAGAGTTATTTGCTCGAGTTTTATTTTATATCCTCGCTTGGTGCAGAGCTCATACGGAACAAGTACTGAACCATACCTTGCAATTTATGATAGTTTTAATGGTCTTTTTTTTATTTTCTTGAAGAAACTGAGAGAGGTTACTGATCCTTTTTCAAGTGTAGGACAGTGAGATCAAGATCAGCCTGGAATTTGTTGTGATATCCTTGTTGTCAAGTCCTGAAGCCATCCTGCTGATCCAAGGAACTGTTCGGGAAAGGATTTTTCACTGAAGGGCGGAAGGTGATTGTGAACGCCATGGCATCTTCAGTCATTTTGCCTTCAGCCCAACGTAAGGGGATAGGCACGTGCCGTCAGTGCGCCTCATGCGGTGCACTGTACGTATTAGCCTTCACGAGGTTCCTTGCAACGTCCCTTCGGCGCCCCTAGCTACAACCTCTTTCATTCCTTTTATTGCACCTCCGTTCATATTCTCTTTCTTCCATCTGACTTTCCAACCTCTCCAACAGTTGCTTCATGGTGTTACACCTTTCAAACCTTCTTGCTGTCAATTTCCGTTTCAGCGCTGAACGATCTCGTAGGTCCCAGCGCATGGTCTTTTGGCCTAAGTTCTATATTCTATTCTGTTCTATTCCATGACGCATGAAAGACCAGTTCTGAATTGACTACGCTAGATTTTTTCCTTTGGTTAGTTGAAAACGTCAATTCTCTCGATTGCCCTTGAAAAAATAGGAAGATACTCGATTGCCCTTGAAAAAATAGGAAGATAAACCTACTTCATGGAAAGTCATTGCAACACAAAGAGACTAAGTTTTGGGGTTGGTGTGGCTGGACTTAGTCCATTTTGAAAGTGTTTTTGAACTTTTTGAAGGTTTTTAATAACAAAAATGCTGCTAAAAAGTAACTTTATCTCGCTCGTTCCTTTGAACTGCTGATTCCTATCATATCCAGACGCTGTGCTTATGTTCTCTACTGTGTCAATGAGATGGCTTTTACCGCACTGTACATTCTAATTGCTAACCGTAGCTGTAGAGCTTTTTATCCCTGTTTATAGGATTAGGTAATACAGCCGATATTTTCCAAATTTAAAGAAACATCGTTTCATCGGTTAACAACTTACGAAAATAATAATAATAATAATAATAATAATAATAATAATAATAATATGAACATCGCTTCGGTCCGGTCCCTGTGTCACTGAAAACGCGTATCGTACCGGTCGAGGCGGCCGTTCGAACTCAGTTACCTCTGATTGTAGAGCGCGCGATGCCTCGATTATCGGGGCGTAACTAACTTAAGGTGGATCTGCGCAGCTCGTGATCACTTTCGGCGGAATCACCAGAATTACCAGTGATTGCGCAGAATGGAATGGTCGACGGCGTGATGAGGTTCGGGATATATGGCGCAGTAAGTCAGCCTCTCGCCTTGTGATTTAGTCAAATTAAACGTACAGCGACTCAGGTATTTCGGAAATGGGGTCAATGTCGATCTCCAAAAATAGCACCGATTTTACTCGGCCGCCTCGGCGTTGGCTGCAGTCTCGGCAGCGGGCGGGGGCTAAGGGACCCGTTTTCTTTGATTTATTTTATGTTTATTTCTTCATTTCTGTTTATCTGGGAGGACAGTTTTGGAAGTGATTCGTGCTGCCAGTGGTAACTTTGAACATTTATCAAGGGACCTGTTTTTTATTTATTTTTTTTTTTAATATTTCTATTTATTTAGGGGACAGTTTGGGAAGAGATTCATACTACCAATGTTATCTATGAACATTTCATCAAGGGACCTGTTTTTTATTTATTTTTTTAATATTTCTATTTATTTAGGGGACAGTTTTGAAGAGATTCATACTACCAATGTTAACTATGAAAATTTTATCAAGGGACCTTTTTTTTTTTTTTTTTTTTAATATTTCTGTTTATTTAGGGGACAGTTTTGGAAGAGATTCATACTACCAATGTTATCTATGAAAATTTTATCAAGGAACCTTTTATTTATTTTTTTTTTTTTAATATTTCTATTTATTTAGGGGACAGTTTTTGAAGAGATTCATACTACCAATGTTATCTATGAAAATTTTATCAAGGAACCTTTTTTTTTTTTATTTTTTTAATATTTCTATTTATTTAGGGAAGTTTTTAAAGAGATTTACTACCAATGTTATCTGAAAATTTTATCAAGGAACCTTTATTTATTTATTTTTTTTAATATTTCTATTTATTTAGGGGACAGTTTTGGAAGAGATTCATACTACCAATGTTATCTATGAGAAATTTTATCAAGGAACCTTTTTTTTTTTTTTTTTAATATTTCTATTTATTTGGGGACAGTTTTGAAGAGATTCATACTTATTTGAAAATTTATTTTATTTATTTATTTTTTTTATTTCTATTTATTTAGGGACAGTTTTTGAAGAGATTCATACTACCAATGTTATCTATGAAAATTTTATCAAGGAACCTTTATTTTTTTTTATTTTTTTTTAATATTTCTATTTATCTAGAGGACAGTTTTGGAACTGTTTCGTACCACCAATATTAACTATTTATTTTAGTTATTTATTTTCTAGTATCTCTCTTTATTTAGGGGACAGTTTTGGAAGTGATTCATATACTACCAAGTTCCCCTCTGGGTGAGCGGGTTCCGTTCTCAGCTACCACTCTGTTGGTCGCGAGTTCGACTCTCCGACCGGCCAGTGAAGAACAAGAGGAATTTGTTTCTGGTGATAGAAATTCATTTCTCGCTATAATGTGGTTCGGATTCCACAATAAGCTGTAGGTCCCGTTGCTAGGCAACCAATTGGTTCTTAGCCACGTAAAAATAAATCTAATCCTTCGGGCCAGCCCTAGGAGAGCTGTTAATCAGCTCAGTGGTCT
Organism: Macrobrachium rosenbergii; assembly: GCF_040412425.1. Taxonomy (NCBI): domain Eukaryota; kingdom Metazoa; phylum Arthropoda; class Malacostraca; order Decapoda; family Palaemonidae; genus Macrobrachium; species Macrobrachium rosenbergii. The sequence goes on along the minus strand of NC_089765.1, from coordinate 9,222,642 downwards.
GGTTAAACTAAGATATATTTAACTTTTTTTATATACTACCAATGTTAACTATGAAAATTTTATCAAGTAACCCTTTTTTTATTTTTTTTTTAATATTTCTATTTATTTAAGGGACAGTTTTGGAAGTGATTCATACTACCCGTGTTAACTATTTTATTTATTTATTTATTTTTTAGTATCTCTATTTATTTAGGGGACAGTTTTGAAAGTTATTCATACTACCAGTGTTAACTATTTATTTATTTAGGGGACAGTTTTGAAAGTTATTCATGCTACCAATGTTAACTATTTATTTATTTAGGGGACAGTTTTGAAAGTGATTCAAACTACCAGTGTTAACTATTTGTTTTTATTTATTTATTTTTAGTATCTATTTATTTAGGAGACAGTTTTGAAAGTGATTCATACTACCAATGTTAACTATTTTTTCACTTATTTATTTTTTAGTGTCTCTGTTTATTTAGGGGACAGTTTTGAAAGTGATTCATAAACCAGTGTTAACTATTTTTTTCATTTATTTATTTTTTAGTATCTCTATTTATTTAGGGGACAGTTTTGAAAGTGATTCATACTACCAGTGTTAACTATGAACGTTTTATCAAGCGACTTGTTACTTTATTTATTTTTTTTAATATTTCTATTGATCTAGAGGAAAGTTTTGGAACTTATTCAAACAATCAGTATTAACAAAGTCGTAATCAAAATTTTTGTAGTCAATCTGAAATCGCCTTCCCTGGGTAATCCCCATTACATAAGCGTTGCTTATCCCCCCAAAAAAGATAAACAAATAAATAAGTGAAAACAGAAACACGAACGCGGCGACGTGATAAAGCTGTCGGGAGTCAGTTACCTTGCCTGGGGCGGCCATGCAGATAAATCACGCCCTTAAGAAAAGCCCTACTTAATTTTCGCCCATTCTTGACGAGGCTTAACAGGAAGATCAAGCATGCCCCAAAATCATTAGGGCACCTAATGCCCCTGGGGAAGGGGCACAGGTGCGCAGCCACGCTGAAATGTAACCCTCTGACCACTGAGTTATAGCGTTGCGTCGCTTCTAGAAGCCTCCGTTACATTTCGCATGATGTCTGCTACAAGGACTTTGTTGCATTTTGAAAATGATGGCACATTCCATATCACAATTGCAGTATGGAATGTGTCATAGTTTTCAAAATATGTAATGTAGAGTGTGCCATAGTCTGCGTTATTTGTAATATGGAATGTGCCATACTTTGCAGTATTTGTAATTTTCTCTCTCACATCCTCCTACCCTTTTCAAGCACCTATGTGAATCTCATTTCGACTTGAGTGTTCAAAGCAAATGAAAGAAGCCCTTTGAACCTCTACCTGCTTCTGTGGCTTCTTCTACCCCAGTCAAAAAACTCATAATTATAACCTCTACCTCTTCTGTGACTTCTGCCCCCGTCAAAGACCTCATATAACCTCTACCTGCTTCTGTGGCTTCTTCTACCCCAGTCAAAGAGCTCATAAAACCTCTACCTGCTTCTGTGGCTTCTTCTGCCCCAGTCAAAGAACTCATATAACCTCTACCTGCTTCTGTGGCTTCTTCTGCCCCAGTCAAAGAACTCGTATAACCTCTACCTGCTTCTGTGGCTGCTTCTGCCCCAGTCAAAGAACTCATATAACCTCTACCTGCTTCTGTGGCTGCTTCTGCCCCAGTCAAAGAACTCGTATAACCTCTACCTGCTTCTGTGGCTTCTTCTGCCCAGTCAAAGAACTCATATAACCTCTACCTGCTTCTGTGGCTGCTTCTGCCCCAGTCAAAGAACTCGTATAACCTCTACCCTGCTTCTGTGGCTTCTTCTGCCCCAGTCAAAGAACTCATATAACCTCTACCTGCTTCTGTGGCTGCTTCTGCCCCAGTCAAAGAACTCGTATAACCTCTACCTGCTTCTGTGGCTTCTTCTGCCCCAGTCAAAGAACTCATATAACCTCTACCTGCTTCTGTGGCTGCTTCTGCCCCAGTCAAAGAACTCATATAACCTCTACCTGCTTCTGTGGCTTCTTCTACCCCAGTCAAAGAACTCATATAACCTCTACCTGCTTCTGTGGCTTCTTCTGTCCCAGTCAAAGAACTCATATAACCTCTACCTGCTTCTGTGGCTGCTTCTGCCCCAGTCAAAGAACTCATATAACCTCTACCTGCTTCTGTGGCTTCTTCTACCCCAGTCAAAGAACTCATGTAACCTCTACCTGCTTCTGTGGCTTCTTCTGCCCCAGTCAAAGGACTCATATAACCTCTACCTGCTTCTGTGGCTTCTTCTGCCCCAGTCAAAGAACTCATATAACCTCTACCTGCTTCTGTGGCTGTACCTTCTGTGGCCTCTGCCCCAGTCAAAGAACTCATATAACCTCTACCTGCTTCTGTGACTTCTTCTGCCCCAGTCAAAGAACTCATATAACCTCTACCTGCTTCTGTGGCTGCTTCTGCAGTCAAAGAACTCATATAACCTCTACCTGCTTCTGTGGCTTCTTCTGCCCCAGTCAAAGAACTCATATAACCTCTACCTGCTTCTGTGGCTTCTTCTGCCCCAGTCAAAGAACTCATATAACCTCTCTACCTGCTTCTGTGGCTTCTTCTGCCCCAGTCAAAGAACTCGTATAACCTCTACCTGCTTCTGTGGCTTCTTCTGCCCCAGTCAAAGAACTCGTATAACCTCTACCTGCTTCTGTGGCTTCTTCTGCCCCAGTCAAAGAACTCATATAACCTCTACCTGCTTCTGTGGCTTCTTCTGCCCCAGTCAAAGGACTCATATAACCTCTACCTGCTTCTGTGGCTTCTTCTGCCCCAGTCAAAGAACTCATATAACCTCTACCTGCTTCTGTGGCTTCTTCTGCCCCAGTCAAAGAACTCATATAACCTCTACCTGCTTCTGTGGCTTATTCTGCCCCCGTCAAAGAACTCAAATAACCTCTACCTGCTTCTGTGGCTTCTTCTACCCCAGTTAAAGAACTCATATAACCTCTGCCTGCGTCTGTGACTTCTTCTACCCCAGTCAAAGAGCTCATATAACCTCTACCTGCTTCTGTGGCTTCTTCTACCCCAGTCAAAGAACTCATATAACCTCTGCCTGCTTCTGTGACTTCTACCCCAGTCAAAGAACTCATATAACCTCTGCCTGCTTCATTGGCTTCTTCTATGCCAGTCAAAGAATTCATTGAACCTCTGCCTGCTTCATTGGCTTCTTCTACCCCAGTCGAAGAACCCATATAACCTCTGCCTGCTTCATTGGCTTCTTCTACCCCAGTCAAAGAACTCATATAACCTCTGCCTGCTTCATTGGCTTCTTCTACGCCAGTCAAAAAACTCATTTAACCTCTGCCTGCTTCATTGGCTTCTTCTACCCCAGTCGAAGAACTCATATAACCTCTGCCTGCTTCATTGGCTTCTTCTACCCCAGTCAAAGAACTCATGTAACCTCTACCTGCTTCTGTGGCTTCTTCTGCCCCAGTCAAAGAACTCATATAACCTCTACCTGCTTCATTGGTTTCTGCTACCCCAGTCGAAGAACTCATATAACCTCTACCTGCTTCTGTGGCTTCTTCTGCCCCAGTCAAAGAACTCATATAACCTCTACCTGCTTCTGTGGCTTCTTCTGCCCCAGTCAGAGAACTCATATAACCTCTACCTGCTTCTGTGGCTTCTTCTGCGTCAGCTAAAGAACTCATATAACCTCTACCTGCTTCTGTGGCTTATTCTGCCCCAGTCAAAGAACTCATATAACCTCTACCTGTTTCTGTGGCTTCTTCTACCCCAGTCAAAGAACTCATATAACCTCTACCTGCTTCTGTGGCTTCTTCTGCCCCAGTCAAAGAACTCATATAACCTCTACCTGCTTCTGTGGCTTCTTCTGCCCCAGTCAAAGAACTCATATAACCTCTACCTGCTTCTGTGGCTTATTCTGCCCCAGTCAAAGAACTCATATAACCTCTACCTGCTTCTGTGGCTTCTTCTACCCCAGTCAAAGAACTCATATAACCTCTGCCTGCTTCTGTAATATAACCTCTACCTGCTTCTGTGGCTTCTTCTACCTCAGTCAAAGAACTCATATAACATCTGCCTGCTTCTGTGACTTCTACCCCAGTCAAAGAACTCATATAACCCCTGCCTGCTTCATTGGCTTCTTCTATGCCAGTCAAAGAATTCATTTAACCTCTGCCTGCTTAATTGACTTCTTCTACCCCAGTTGAAGAACTCATATAACCTCTGCCTGCTTCATTGGCTTCTTCTACGCCAGTCAAAGAACTCATTTAACCTCTGCCTGCTTCATTGGCTTCTTCTACCCCAGTCAAAGAACTCATATAACCTCTGCCTGCTTCTGTAATATAACCTTGGCTTCTTCTACCCCTCAGTCAAAGAACTCATGTAACCTCTACCTGCATTCTGTGGCTTCATTTCTGCCCCAGTCAAAGAACTCATATAACCTCTACCTGCTTCTGTGGCTCTTCTAAGTCAGCTAAAGAACTCATATAACCTCTACCTGCTTCTGTTGCTTATTCTGCCCCAGTCAAAGAACTCATAAAACCTCTACCTGCTTCTGTGGCTTCTTCTACCCCAGTCAAAGAACTCATATAACCTCTACCTGCTTCTGTGGCTTCTTCTGCCCCAGTCAAAGAACTCATATAACCTCTACCTGCTTCTGTGGCTTCTTCTGCGTCAGCTAAAGAACTCATATAACCTCTACCTGCTTCTGTGGTTTCTTCTACGCCAGTCAAAGAACTCAAATAATCTCTGCCTGCTTCATTGGCTTCTTCTATGCCAGTCAAAATTCATTGAACCTCTGCATAGCTTCTGCCCCATTGGCATATAACCTCTTCTACTGTGATCGTCAGCTAAGAACCCATATAACCTCTGCCTGCTTCATTGGCAAATAATCTCTGCCTGCCCAGTCAAGTCAGAACTCATATAACCTCTGCCTGCTTCATTGGCTTCTTCTACCCCAGTCAAAGAACTCATATAACCTCTGCCTGCTTCAGTGGCTTCTTCTACCCCAGTCAAGGAACTCATATAATCTCTGCCTGCTTCATTGGCTTCTTCTACCCCAGTCAAAGAACTCATATAACCTCTGCCTGCTTCATTGGCTGCTTCTATGCCAGTCAAAGAACTCATATAACCTCTGCCTGCTTCATTGGCTTCTTCTAAGCAAGTCAAAGAACTCATTTAACCTCTGCCTGCTTCTGTGACTTCTTCTACCCCAGTCAGAGAACTCATTTAACCTCTGCCTGCTTCATTGGCTTCTTCTACCCCAGTCAGAGAACTCATTTAACCTCTGCCTGCTTCACTGGCTTCTTCTACGCCAGTCAAAGAACTCCTTTAACCTCTGCCTGCTTCATTGGCTTCTTCTACGCCAGTCAAAGAACTCATTTAACCTCTGCCTGCTTCAGTGGCTTCTTCTACGCCAGTCACAGACCTCATTTAACCTCTGCCTGCTTCAGTGGCTTCTTCTACGCCAGTCAGAGACCTCATTTAACCTCTGCCTGCTTCAGTGGCTTCTTCTACGCCAGTCACAGCCCTCATTTAACCTCTGCCTGCTTCAGTGGCTTCTTCTACGCCAGTCAAAGACCTCATTTAACCTCTGCCTGCTTCAGTGGCTTCTTCTACGCCAGTCACAGACCTCATTTAACCTCTGCCTGCTTCAGTGGCTTCTTGTACGCCAGTCACAGACCTCATTTAACCTCTGCCTGCTTCATTGGCTTCTTCTACGCCAGTCAGAGACCTCATTTAACCTCTGCCTGCTTCAGTGGCTTCTTCTACGTCAGTCAGAGAACTCTTATAACCTCTGCCTGGTTCATTGGCTTCTTCTACGCCAGTCAAAGAACTCATATAACCTCTGCCTGCTTCATTGGCTTCTTCTACGCAAGTCAAAGAACTCATTTAACCTCTGGCTGCTTCATTGGCTTCTTCTACCCCAGTCAAAGAACTCATTTAACCTCTGGCTGCTTCATTGGCTTCTTCTACCCCAGTCAAAGAACTCCTTTAACCTCTGCCTGCTTCATTGGTTTCTTCTACGCCAGTCAGAGACCTTATTTAACCTCTGCCTGCTTCAGTGGCTTCTTCTACGCCAGTCACAGACCTCATTTAACCTCTACCTGCTTCATTGGCTTCTTCTACGCCAGTCACAGACCTCATTTAACCTTTGCCTGCTTCAGTGGCTTCTTCTACGCCAGTCAGAGACCTCATTTAACCTCTGCCTGCTTCAGTGGCTTCTTCTACGTCAGTCAGAGAACTCATTTAACCTCTACCTGCTTCATTGGCTTTTTCTACACCAGTCAGAGAACTCATTTAACCTCTGCCTGCTTCATTGGCTTCTACGTCAGTCAAAGACCTCATTTAACCTCTACCTGCTTCATTGGCTTCTTCTACGCCAGTCAAAGACCTCATTTAACCTCTGCCTGCTTCATTGGCTTCTTCTATGCCAGTCAGAGAACTCATTTAACCTCTACCTGCTTCAGTGGCTTCTTCTATGCCTGTCAAAGAACTCATTTAACCTCTGCCTGTTTCATTGGCTTCTTCTATGCCAGTCAAAGACCTCATTTAACCTCTGCCTGTTTCATTGGCTTCTTGTGTGCCAGTCAAAGACCTCATTTAACCTCTGCCTGCTTCAGTGGCTTCTTCTATGCCAGTCAGAGAACTCATTCAACCTCTGCCTGCTTCTTTGGCTTCTTCTATGCCAGTCAAGGAACTCATGTAACCTTTACCTGTTTCATTGGCTTCTTCTATGCCAATCAAACTTCATTTAACCTGTGCCTGCTTCATTGGCTTCTTCTATGCCAGTAAAAGAACTCATTTAACCTCTACCTGTTTCATTGGCTTCTTCTATGCCAGTAAAAGACCTCATTTAACCTCTACCTGTTTCATTGGCTTCTTCTATGCCAGTCAAAGACCTCATTTAACCACTGCCTGCTTCAGTGGCTTCTTCTATGCCAGTCAGAGACCTCATTTAACCTCTACCTACTACATTGGCTTCTTCTATGCCAGTCAAAAACCTCATTTAACCTCTGCCAGCTTCATTGGCTTCTATGCCAGTCAGAGAACTCATTTAACCTCTACCTGCTTCATTGGCTTCTTCTGTGCCAGTCAGAGAACTCATTTAACCTCTACCTGCTTCCTTGGCTTCTTTTATGCCAGTCAGAGAACTCATTGAACCTCTGCCTGCTTCATTGGCTTCTTCTACGCCAGTCAGAGAACTCATTTAACCTCTACCTGCTTCATTGGCTTCTTCTGTGCCAGTCAAAGACCTCATTTAACCTTTGCTGCTTCATTGGCTTCTTCTATGCCAGTCAGAAAACTCATTTAACCTCTGCCTGTTTCATTGGCTTCTTCTATGCCAGCCAAAGATCTCATTTAACCTCTACCTGCTTCATTGGCTTCTTCTATGCCAGTCAAAGACCTCATTTAACCTCTGTCTGCTTCATTGGCTTCTGTGCCAGTCAGTTTTATGATTTCTATGAAAAGTTTTCCCAGACACTACGAGCTCTCCTTGTTGACTCCTTATTGCAGTCGCATTCACCTTACGTAAGTTACAATCAGCTTCCTGAGAGAGAGAGAGAGAGAGAGAGAGAGAGAGAGAGAGAGAGAGAGAGAGAGAGAGAGAGAGAGAAATAGGACGTTAAAGACCTCGTTTCCCTAGGTGAAGACGTACCTGCCCCATCAACCAATACAGATTATAGGGTGTGGGAGACGTGTCAGAAGGCAGGGAGTACCGTATTTTGCAGGGGAAAAAGGGGATAAAGACCTGAGAGAGAGAGAGAGAGAGAGAGAGGAGAGAGAGAGAGAGAGGAGAGAGAGAGAGGTACTCTACACCTGAGAATGACAGACAAAGTACAAGATAATCGGTAAACATTCCAATAAGATTTACTCATAGCCCTTTGTTGGCCGAGTTGGTTGAGCTTCAGACCGTCATTCGATGGGCCGGAGTTCGATTCCCGCCGCCGGCTGATGAAGAGTTAGAGGAATTTATTTCTGGTGATTGAAATTCATTTCTCGCTATAATGTGGTTCGGATTCCCACAATAAGCTGTAGGTCCCGTTGCTAAGTAACAATTGGTTTCTTAGCCACGTAAAATAAGTGTAATCCTTCGGGCCAGCCCTAGGAGAGCTGTTAATCAGCTCAGTGGTCTGTTAAAACTAAGCTATACTTACTTTTACTCTTAAGTAACAGTAACCAAAACTCTTTCGCTTAGATGTACGTGTGTGAATAAAAGGTATGAAGTAAATATGTAGTGGATGTTTACATAATGAAGTTAACAGTATTTGTGAGATTAAAGAAAGAAAAAAGAACAGACAGAACGAATACGAGATCAACAGTGGATTAATGTATAACCCGCTAAGCAGTCTGTATATGGTGCATTTTGAACAAACCCATCCCGAGGTCATTTCAAGAGAGATGTTTATACTTTTTCCCATCAGTGCAACATACTGAGAATCACCTTATAGATTTTGCCATGAAATGGAGCACTATAGCTGAAAATCAAGATTCTGCTTTTCCAAAGCCAGAACTTTGGAGAAATTCTAAAATGAGGAGTGCAGGAAAAATGGGGCATAACATGACCACAAAGAACACGTTACTATTTGGTCCTTTTCATCTCCTATTTAACCCCTTTTATTATTATTATTATTATTATTATTATTATTATTATTATTATTATTATTATTATTATTATTATTATTATTATTATTGAGAATTAAAAGCCACAGTAGTGTTAAAAATATTTATGTACAGAGTTAAAAACGATAAGGAGAGACATGAATATTTTCAACACTTCTGTATTTTTTTAATATCTCGTTCTCTTGTTTCATTATTATATCCTCGTTCCAGGGTCGCCTTGTTTCATTATTATTATTATTATTATTATTATTATTATTATTACTAAATTTTAGGGACATTTTATTTATTTGATCAAACTGAGACAAAACGAACCCTACTGTGTTAATTGTAAGTCGCATCTAAAACCCATGTCAGGAGTTCATCAGGAATAGTACGTAGGCATTGTGTATAACACTTTTGCCTGTCTTCCTCTACGTTTTGTCCCTGACATTTTCTTTATATTCATAACCACTTTTGCCACATTATTCTTACGCCGTGTACAGAGAAATGCAATGAGATCAATTAATAAATCACCGATTAATAAATCATTGAAAAAGTCCTTATTATGAGTCCCTCGGCCAATTTTATTCCTTTTGCAATATTTCTGTTTATAGTCACCAAGTTGTCCTTCGTCTTGACTTTCGGTTTGTCTGACATATCAAAAGTAAATAGAATTATGATATGTGAAAGAAGCGTGGAAATATTTTTTTCTACAGAAGAGAAAACCGACACATTTTGTAGCGCTCTGGAATAGCGACGTAGGATTAGGACAATTGAACAGGCTCCCATATCTTTTGGTATAGGTATGAACATTATGGTGTTTAGCAAAAACCTCGTGTCTTTTGGTATAGGTCTGGACACTGCGGTGTTTAGCGAAAACCTCGTATCTTTTAGTGTAGTTCTTGACACTATGGGGTTTAGCAAAAACCTCGTGTCTTTTGGTATAGGTATGAACATTATGGTGTTTAGCGAAAACCTCGTATCTTTTAGTATAGGTCTGGACACTACGGTGTTTAGCGAAAACCTCGTATCTTTTAGTATAGGTCTGGACACTACGGTGTTTAGCAAAAACCTCGTGTCTTTTGGTATAGGTCTGGACACTACGGTGTTTAGCGAAAACCTCGTATCTTTTTAGTATGGGTAGGTCTGGACACTGTATGGTCTGGACACTTGTTTTAGCGAAAACCTCGTATCTTTTAGTATAGGTCTGGACACTACGGTGTTTAGCGAAAACCTCGTATCTTTTAGTATAGGTCTGGACACTACGGTGTTTAGCGAAAACCTCGTATCTTTTAGTATAGTTCTTGACACTACGGTGTTTAGCAAAAACCTCGTGTCTTTTGGTATAGGTCTGGACTCACGGTGTTTGCGGTATGTATAGTTCTTGACACTACGGTGTTTGCCAAAACCTGTATCTTTTGGTATAGGTCTGGACACTCTGGGTGTTTTAGCGAAAACCTCGTATCTTTTAGTATAGGTCTGGACACTACGGTGTTTAGCAAAACCTTGTGTCTTTTGGTATAGGTCTGGACACTACGGTGTTTCGTATCTTTTAGTATAAACCTTGTTTATCTTTTAGTATAGGTCTGGACACTACGGTGTTTTGCGAAAACCTTGTGTCTTTTGGTATAGGTCTGGACACTACGTTTTGTGTTTAGCGAAAACCTCGTATCTTTTAGTAGGTCTGGACACTCACGGTGTTTAGCGAAAACCTCGTATCTCTTTTGTATCTTTTGTAGGTCTTTTCTGATTGACACTTTTAGTATAGTTCGGTGTTTAGCAAAAACCTGTATCTTTTGTATCTTCGAGTGTTTGGAAAAGTTATCTTTTAGTATAGGTCTGGACACTACGGTGTTTAGCGAAAACCTCGTATCTTTTAGTATAGGTCTGGACACTACGGTGTTTAGCAAAAACCTCGTATCTTTTAGTATAGGTCTGGACACTACGGTGTTTAGCAAAAACCTCGTGTCTTTTGGTATAGGTCTGGACACTACGGTGTTTAGCGAAAACCTCGTATCTTTTAGTATAGGTCTGGACACTACGGTGTTTAGCGAAAACCTCGTATCTTTTAGTATAGTTCTTGACACTACGGTGTTTAGCAAAAACCTCGTGTCTTTTGGTATAGGTCTGGACACTCACGTATCTTTGTTGGGTGGACAATTGTTGAAAACCTCGTATCTTTTAGTATAGTTCTGGACACTCGTGTTTTGCAAAACCTCGTGGTGTTTAGTTCTGGACACTATAAAAACCTCGTGTCTTTTTTGGTATAGGTCTGGACACTACGGTGTTTAGCAAAAACCTTGTAACTTTTAGTATAGGTCTGGACACTACGGTGTTTTAGCGAAAACCTCGTATCTTTTTAGTAGTTTAGGTCTTCTGGCAACACCTCGTGTCTTTTGGTGTTTTGGTGTTTGCAAAACCTCGTGTCTTTTGGTATAGGTCTGGACACTACGGTGTTTAGCGAAAACCTCGTATCTTTTAGTATAGTTCTTGACACTACGGTGTTTAGCAAAAACCTCGTGTCTTTTGGTATAGGTCTGGACACTACGGTGTTTAGCGAAAACCTTGTATCTTTTGTATAGGTCTGGACACTACGGTGTTTAGCGAAAACCTCGTATCTTTTAGTATAGGTCTGGACACTCACGGTGTTTTAAAAAACCTCGTGTCTTTTAGTATAGGTCTGGACACTACGATTGTTTTAGCGGGCGAAAACCTCGTATCTTTTGGTATGGTGTCTTGGATCTTTACTAGGGGTGTTTAGCAAAAACCTCGTGTCTTTTTGTATAGAGTCTGGACACTACGGTGTTTAGCAAAAACCTCGTATCTTTTAGTATCTGGTCTGGACACTTTGGAGGTCTGACACTATGGTGTTTAGCGAAAACCTCGTATCTTTTGGTATAGGTCTGGACACTACGGTGTTTAGCAAAAACCTCGTGTCTTTTGGTATAGGTCTGGACACTATGGTGTTTAGCAAAAACCTCGTGTCTTTTAGTATAGGTCTGGACACTACGGTGTTTAGCGAAAACCTCGTATCTTTTAGTATAGGTCTGGACACTACCGGTGTTTTATGGGGTCTGGCGAAAAACCTCGTGTCTTTAGTATAGTTCTTGACACTACGATTGTTTAGCAAAAAACCTCGTGTCTTTTGGTATAGGTCTGGACACTATGGTGTTTACAAAACCTCGTATCTTTTAGTATAGGTCTGGACACTACGGTGTTTAGCAAAAACCTCGTGTCTTTTGGTATAGGTCTGGACACTATGGTGTTTAGCAAAAACCTCGTATCTTTTAGTATAGGTCTGGACACTATGGTGTTTAGCAAAAACCTCGTGTCTTTTGGTATAGGTCTGGACACTTGGACACTGTGATGTTTAGCAAAATCGTCAATAGTTCTTGATCTCTGATGCAAATCTTTTTTAAAATAGTTCCCAAAAACGTCGTGTCTTTGAGTTCTCTCACTCTGTGATGAGATATTAGCAAAACCTCGTGTCTTTTATCTCACACCTCGTATCTGGACGACTGACACTGTGATGTTTTGCAAAATGTCAAATGATGCTGTCATTCCTTGTGTTGTTTTTCAACAGAAGACAGTGCAGTGTTAAAAGCTGAATATTGCAGTCACGAGCATCTTGACTACAATTAGCATTTTTACTCTACCCTTAAAAACTTCAGTTACCCTGTGAAGTTAGTCACATGATTCAGATCACGGCTATCATCCCAAGGAATGTTCTGGCTATTTTTTTTACAGTTATTCGCTATGAAATCCACTTTCTTGTCAGGTAATTATGAACCTGTCAGGGCAAAAAAATCTGACAAGGAAATGCACCAGGTGTTCCACTAAGATCCAACATAGACGATGAAATTCAAGAGTTCAAGCCTGATGAAAGAGATGGAACGCTTCCAGGAAGTGATGAAAAGAAATCTTTATTGGAATTCTTGTATTCATCTCATAACTAGAAACTGATTTTGAAAAATTATGAAGATTGGTCTCTGATTTTCCGATAGTGCTGCCTGGTTCTGAGGAAATAATTCAGCGTTTTCTTTGAATATTTTCAGTGTTCTCTCTCTCTCTCTCTCTCTCTCTCTCTCTCTCTCTCTCTCTCTCTCTCTCTCTCCTTTTTCCTACACACGTACATACATACATGTTATGTATATATATATATATATATAATATATATATCTTATTATATATATATATATATATATATATATATATATATATATATATCTCTCTTGACACATAAACGGTGTCATACTCACAAACCTCGTGTCTTTTATAGTATAGGTCTGGACATATATATATATATATATATAAACCTCGTATCTTTTAGTATATATATCTAAATTTCTGACTCAGTGTTTGGAAAACCAGTATCTTTCAGGTGGAAAGTCTGGGCACCCACGGTGTTTGGCCATACAAGTCTGAAGTTGGAACCTTAGCATGGGAATTACCTGGGCAACTAACTGCTTGCATACCAGTGTTTCACAACTTCCCACCTGAGAGACCTGGGTTTCGACGTGAGTCAGAAATTTATTTCTGGACACGTGATTGTGTTTGATGCAAAACCTCGAGATGAAATGTTGTCTTTGGGTCATTGCTGAGTCAGGAGTTGGGACACTGCTGGTATGCAAGCAGTTGGCTTGCCCAGGTAATTCGCTTGGGTGCAGTTGCTCTCGTTTGTCTTTTAGGTGTATGGCCCAGTGGGTAACGTCTTGGACACCTGAGGACCTGGGTTGTTCACGCGAGTCAGAAATTTATTTCTGTTCCATCTGATTGTGTGTTGATATTTCTATCTTATTCACTCCAGAAGGGATTTAGAATGAAATGTTGTCTTTTGGTCATTGCTGAGTCTGGGGAAACTCATGGTATGCAAGCAGTTGGCTTGCCCAGGTAAAACTCTCAGGTTGTCTTTTTTGGTGGGTAACGTCTTGCTTTCCACCTGAGAGACCTGGGGTGATTTAGTCAGAAATTTGTTGCTCCTCGTGATTCTTTTTGATGATTTCTATCTTATTCACTCTGGACACTCGAATGAAATGTTGGTAACACGTTGAGTCAGGAAGTTGGGGAAACCTCGCTGGTATCTTTTAGCTTGCCCAGGAGGTAATTCTTGGTGCAGTTGCTCTCAGGTGTTTTAGACTTGTATGGCCCAGTGGTAAAAACTCCCACCTGAGAGACCTGGGTTTAGTAGTAGAAATTTTATTTCTTCCACGTGATTGTGTGTTGATGATTTCTATCTTATTCACTCAGAAGGGATAATTCGCAATGAAATCGTTGTCTTTTGGTCATTGCTGAGTCGGGAAGTTGGGGTCTGGTATGCAACAGTTAGCTTGGTAATTCCTTGGGTGCAGAAATCTCAGGTTCCAACTTCTTTTAGAGTATGGCCCAGTGGGTCTGGCTTTCCACCTGAGAGACCTGGGTTGTTGAGCAAATTTATTTCGTTCCACACGTGATTGGTGATGATTTCTCTTATTCACTCAGAGGATGTTCAGCGAAATTGTCTATTGGGTCTTTTTAGTTAATCGCTGGTATGCAAGCACAGCTTGCCCAGGTAATTCATGGGTGCAGTTAAGTTTTCCAACTTCTATGGCGTGGGTAGCGCCCTTTCCACCTTGGTTCTGATCCTCACGTGAGTCTGGATTTCTGTTCCACACGTGTTGTTGATGATTTCTATCTTATTCCTCCAGAAGGGATATCAGATGAAATGTTGTCTGTTGGGTCATTGCTGGGTCTGGACACCGCTGGTATTTTAGCAGGTAAAGTTGCTCTCAGGTTCTTTTAGCTTGTATGGCCCAGTGGTAAGTCTTTCCACCTGGAGACCTGGGTTGATCGGCGTGAGTCAAAAATTTCGTCAACGTGATTGTGTGTTGATGATTTCATCTTATTCTCAGAAGGGAAATCAGATAAATGTTGTCTATTGGGTCATTGCCTGTCGGAAGTTGTTTATGCAAGCAGTTAGCTTGCCCAGGACAGTGCAGTGTTAAAGCTGAATATTGCAGTCACCAAGAGCATCTTGACGTAGTCAATTTCTGTTTAGCATGATGATTGTGTGTTGATGATTTCTATCTTATTCACTCCAAGGGATAGTTCAGATAAAGTCTATTGGGTCATTGCTGAGTCAGAAGTTGGAAAACTCGCTGGTATGCAAGCAGTTAGCTTTCAGGTATCCTTGAGTGCAGTTGCTCTCAGGTTCCAACTTCTTTTAGACAGGCCCAGTGGTAATGCTTTCCACCTGAGAGACCTGATCCCCACGTGAGTATTTTTTTGTTCCCACAGTTATTGTGCTAGTGATTTCTATCTTATTCACTCCGAATGAAATGTTGTCTATTAGGTCATTGCTGAGTCGGGAAGTTCTTGGTATGCAAGCAGTTAGCTTGCCCAGGTAACCTGTCGTTGCTCTCAGGTTCCCAAGATGGCCCAGTGGTAACGCCTGGCTTCTCTCTACCTGAGAGACCTGGGTTCGATCCGACGTGAGTCAAATTTATTTCTGTTCCACGTGAAGGATGATTTCTATCTTATTCACTCAGAAGGGATAATTTGAATGGTGTTCCTATTTGGGTCATTGAGTGGGAAGTTGGGGAAACTTCGCTAGTATGCAAGCAGTTAGCTTGCCCAGGTAATTCCCTTGGTGCAGTTGCCTCAGGTTCCAACTTCTTTTAGACTTCATGGGCCCAGTGGGTAAACCCTTGCTTTCCACTCTGAGAGATCCTGGAACGATTCCAGGAAGTGATGAAAAATCTTTGTTGGATTCTTGTATTTCATCTCATAACTAAACCTGATTTTGAAAAATTATCAAAATTGGTCTCTGATTTTCCGATGAGTGCCTGCTGGTTCTGAAATAATTCAGCGTTTTCTTTTGAATATTTTTCAGTGTTCTCTCTCTCTCTCTCTCTCTCTCTTTCTCTTCTCTCTCTCTCTCTCTCTCTCTCTCTGCTTTCCACCTGAGACACGGGTCATATCATACATGAGTCAGAAATATATATATATATATATTGTATATGATATATTTATATATATATATATATATATATATATATGATATATATATATATATACATATATATATACATAAACATATACAGTCATACTCAGGTTCCACTTTTACCTATGTATAGATGTATATATATATCTATATATATCAGATATATATATATATATATTGTATATGATATACCTGCTATATATATATATATATATATACATGCACACTTGGACATTATATATAATACAGTATATATATATATATATATATATATATATATATATATATATATATATATATATATATATATATATATATATACTGTATATTTATGCATTCACCTATGCAGTTAATGAGTTAACATCAATCCATACATTTAAAAGTCCTCCTTGAGTATACTTCACATATATGAGAGTGAGAGAGAGAGAAGAAGAAGAGAAGAGAGAGAGAGAGACCTAAATGCCTTTCCCAGCTTTATGAAGGCTGTCTGAGGGGTTGACATCCCTGATTCCACGTTGAAAAGACAGCTTGCTATTATTCCATCTGACGTCAATATGTAAAAGCTGACTGGAACGCTTCACACGCACAAGGCAATAATGGCTGTTGATTCTTAAATGCGATCAGTCTTTTTTTTCTTTTATAACAGGAGCGACGAAGTACCACGTACCTCTGCAGCACACATCGATAGGTGCAAAGAGCCCAGAGGGCGGGTCTTTAGGCGGGTGGTGGTAATGATTTTTAGCAACAACTCTTCTTTCTGATTCTGTATAGTATAATATCTTACTTTCTCTCATTAGGCAATGAGGAAATCAAGCATTTCAAAGAGAATTCTGTGTCGTGTGAATATAAAACTCTACTTTTTGATGGGTCTGTTAAATCATATCACGGCACTAATAAGAAACTCCTTTTTTCATTTACAAACTGACATGCAAGCAATTGCTATAACGGGCAATTTCCAAGGCGCGTGTTTCTTAGAAATTCCTTTGTGCTTGATTGTTGCATCAACATTTTTGGCAATCATAGGTCAGCGCTGAATTGAGGAAAAGTTTGCAAATACCACTGCAATCACTGGATCGCAGGCTGGCCTCTGTCATATCGAGTGCCTGGTATCTTTTCTTATGCTCTTTTTGTGAGCGAATAATGACAGATGGATTAAAAAAAAATATTAAAGTAAAACAAAAAAAATCTTCAGGATCACGAATCATCGTCGCCACTTCATAACTTGTTGCTAATGTAGGAATTAGAAGGATAAATCTATATTATTCTTACTGGTATAATCATTAGTCAAGGTAATTACTTTTTATTCTTAGTTGATAATCATCAGCCCTTTCTCTCTCTCTCTCTCTCTCTCTCTCTCTCTCTCTGAGACAAAGATTTAGTATAAGAAATGAGAAAATTACACGCTGAGCCTTTGTCTACAAAGGCATTCGGATCATGAAAAGTTCCTTTTGGATAAGGAAAACTATAGATAAAACATGGCCCTATTTATAGTTACACTCTTTATGTTACCTCAAGCAAAACCTTATTAATTTAGCAGCGACAGAAGCTTATCATTCCAGAAAAAAAGGACTATGCATGCAATCAAATTGCAAGGGACTTTTAATATTCAAACTTGTACTATAGCCTCTCTCTGCATCTAATAACAGAAGCAAGATGTATTTCGCGATTTCCTGAGAGACTTACGTCAGTCGAGGTACTTGTACTTAGAGTCGGTATCAACCCACACACACACACACACACACACACACATATATATAAATATATATATATATATATATATATATATATATATATATATATATATATATATATATATATATATATATATATATACATTCAATGATAGGGTAGCAACTGGAAATCGTAGCTTGGCGATGAATGATATTGCCAAGGGCAGGCAGAAGATTTTAGTATGTAAGCTTTCAAAGGAGGAAAACCTCGTCATCATCAGGATGAAATTCATAACAAAAATGAAACTTAACAAAAAATGACGAAACAAATCAGAATTAAAAAAAAACAGAATAATTGGCACGTTAGATTTGGAAAGGTAATAAAACATAAAAGAACAGAAAATACAAAAGAAAATTATATTCAAAACTAGGACCAGCAAATACGAAGTAAAGTTGACTGTTGACCCGATGGGTACTTTCGGAGAAACAAACCATCCAATTGCTCGTGCGACGCCGAACAAGCTGTTATTCAGCTCTGGTTTCTAAATCCTCATGGACAAAAGACTGAAATTAGGAGGGTCCAGTTCGTTCGAACAGATAGTACTGTAGAATCCCAGTTAGGGAAAGGATGGTTTTGTGGCAGAAAATGTTGATTTATAAAGTGGAAATCTTGTTCGAACAGAGAGACTTCCGTGTTCCAAGGTTAGGTTAGGTTAGTATAGTTCCTTTTATAACAGGTTTCACTAACCAGTCCCTTCTTGAACATATGGCTCCCTAATGATTAGCGCATGCGCGGAACCATTCCATATCAACAACATAGCATTCCGGTCTTTCTCCCAAAGATTTCCCCAGCATTCCGGTCTTTCTCAAAGGATTTCCCCTCCCAAAACCCACATTCCAAAGGGTCCCAATCATGTTAGGTAGATGTAAGAGTTAATATAATGACTAATTGACAAACAAACACCACTCCTCCTTCATCAGCAACACTAGAAGTACAGAGAAAATCAATTTCCAAGGTAATATTCCGTGCGGAGCTGTTCTATAGTTTTACCCCAAAATTCTGTGCCTGGGCCAAACGGGAATTGGCTCCTACGAATCGCAGACCGTATTTCGAACAGGCAAATAATCGACTACTGAATGAAGGCCAACAAAAAGCGTAGGTCTCCTCTTCAACAATGATCCACCAATAAGGGGATTAGAAAAACCGAAGTGGAATGTGATTGGTGGAAAACTGTGTCTAATCATTTCTTGTAACTTTTTCGAACCGCAGAGCTACTGTGCCCAAGGTAAGTTGGTTTCATGTCCTTTATATTTTTCTTGGTAGGTATGTACACCGATCTGGAACGAAATTTCTCCTTTGAAAATTATTCAAAATTCTGTAAAGGACAAAAATTAGGTTAGAGTTCGCAGCAGAATGTTATGCTCAGTCTTGGTAATGTTATTATAACGTTGCTATACCAACCTTTCATGAAATAAGATGCAAAGTGGTGGGAAGCATATCAAGTAGAATAAGGACATCGAGTAATAATATAGCGTACGCTTAATATTTTTACACCTGCATTTTTATCTTCTTTTAATAGGATTTCAGTTTAGTTTTTTTAAATTTTAGCTGTGTATGAAATTCACAAGGAGTATTTTATGAGAAATAAAACATATATATATATATATTTATATATATATATATATATATATATATATATATATATATATATATATATATAATAATAATAATATATATATATATATATAAGTAATGTATGTATATATATATATATATGTATATGTCTATGTATATAAGTATGTATGTATATGTGTATTTATGTATAGAGTATATATATGTATATACACAACTGATTGAATATAAAAAAATAAAACTGGCGTCACAACACCTTAGTTTATATATATTATATATATATATATATATATATATATATATATATATATATATATATATATATATATATATATATATCTATATATATATATATATGGTATTTTTACATCGATGCGAGTTTCGATATTGGAATTTCTAGCGTGGCTTCTTACTAAACTTACTGTGAAAATTATACTACAAATGCATCACAATTTTACTGTTACCGAAATATTTACCGATGGACGTTGCGTCTCTCTTTGACTTTTCCCAAGTTCTTTATGACCGGTCCTGGTCACTTAGGCCGTAACATCCAAAACAATGTAAGACGTTATGTTTGTGGTATTTACCGTTATTTTTCAGTTATATTTTGCGTACATCCCCAAGGGGCTGGTACTAAACACGGCGCCCATTTTGCACGTAAACGTGCTTACGGCCGAAACGACCTGAATGCTTTATGACGACGTTCACGCGAGTGGGGCTCCCATTCAGATTTTGTTTTTTTTTTATTTTTGTCCCAGTGTATCGTGGGTAAAGATGACTAGTGTTCTGGTAATGTCTTTTGTTAATTTCGTGTGGATGGTGGGTACGTGGACAATGCTGAAACGTGATTGGCTCTTCTGTTCTTAGTTGAACTAATTATGCAAGTGGGGTTTCGGTATTGAAGCGCCGTTTGTAAAATACCGGGTTCATTCTTAGTCTTGTTTTGATGAAGATTCATCATTATGATGAGGATTCATTCGGCAGATTTGAATTTTTAATGTTTTGAACGTTTCTGACGTAACGAATTGTTGAAAGATACTGAACTCTTTTATACACCCCTTATATATATATATATATATATATATATATATATATATATATATATATATATATATATATATGTATATATATGTGTGTGTATATATTGTGTGTGTGTGTGTAGGATCACAGTGGAGGCAAGCAATGTTTTTAGGTAAATAATTCAAAGAAGTTAAAATACAGGGATGCATTCTAAGGGCCCCATGAAAGCCTTACTCAGCGAGTTCTCATTCTGACAAAGGTAGGGTTTATTGAACGTTTTTTAAATTATACCGTGCAATAGGTAAGTAAGACTTACATGGTGACCTAGGTTAGGTTAGGTTACATGTGGTTAGGTCACAACCCAGTTATGTATTTTAATTTATAGCGCCCTATTGTAGGTTAGGCTGTGTGATCTATCCAATTTTAGGATGAAGAGTTAGATTATAAAAAAATTTTTCCAGTTGAAAATGTCGATTCATGACGCTAGGTAGGAACAATTTATTAACAAAGAAATAGCAGAATCATGTCAAGATTATCGAACCCAATGATCCCCATGTAAAAAGGCCAACCCTTTCCGGTCCGAACTCCATTCCACGGTGAGGGCTAGTACTCTTACGGCGAAACAGTGGTCCATCCACACTGTTTCGTCGTGTTTTAGTACTAACCCCTGGGGTCAAATGTATTCTCGCCCGCTTAGTTTAGTAGCGCGGAGGATCAAATGTCTGGTATCGAAGTGTTCGTAATCCAGAACAGCAGACCCGATTATTCCATGTAAAGAATAGTAGGGCATTAATCTTCTTGTGAAAGAATAGCGAACCCTGCTGTGAGCGGCATCGCTAATCTTGACATAATCCAAATAGTAATATGTATTCACACATAGGACTAGGTGGTGATTGTTTATCAAAACTAGAGTAAAACTTTCACGGTGCCACCATCTCACTTGAGACAATCTAGATACCACTCGAAAAAACGAACGGTATATTACACAGTTACACGAAAAATAATGCTCTGAAACATATAAGCAATTCGGCATGTGTAACAGTCATTGAACTTGTACTATATTATAGAAGTAATAATCAGCAACTCTAAAGCATCAGCTGGCCCATATAACTGAAATTTTCAGTATCGTAGTTTATTGACCACCCAAAAAAATTCCTATTTTCATATTATTAGCTACTGCCAAATTCCAAGGAGTCGATAACTATAGGTACTACCATTTTTTCACTTTAATCAACAATTTTTGTAAGACATGGGAAGCGTACAGTGATTAATTCAAAACATTAATGACGTTTTCCAAGCTTTTTTATTCTATCTTTCGAATCTTCGCAAAAAATGAAAAGCATTTTTATCATAATTCTTGCAAAATAATATTTGTCACAATAATAAATAAAATATATGTAAATAATCAAGGATTTTTTCCGAGTCTCAATTTTGCGAAATGCAGTTTTTAGGACATTCATCTGATCCCAAAGGGTTCTGCAGCACTGAAATACATTTGATTAGGGGCTAATTACTAAACGCGGCATGAAACAGTAGATGAGTCACTGTTTCGCCGTGTTAAGATCACTAGCTAAATAACTGGGATTGGAGTTCGGATGAAACAGAACTTTTACCAAAAGTAATATGTATTTCACATTTTTCCATTCGGAAATAACACAACTAAACTTTTACGAAAGTCTATCTTAAAGGCTACCATAAGAGGTCCATTTTCTTTATGCATCTGTTTGATAGAAAACGTACATTTAGCGGAAACTAAGTGGAATTGTCACTTCATTTATTCAATATCGAAAAAAATACTTATTAGTCTAGACTCGTTTTACATTTCCGATACATTTCTTCGCCATTATCGAAAAGACTTCAGTGCAGTTATGCTATTGATATGGCTATTTTTCGGAAGACCCCAGCCACCTCCCACATTATAATTTATATTTTTCTTGGGTAAAACACGTCAAAACAAAAACAAAAAAAATTCTCGGTGCATAACCTTCGCAAATGCTTAATAACAGAGAAAAATAATTAATCAAATGACGAATTCCAAGGTAAGAATACCGGCCCTCCACCCACCTCCATAGCTAATATGGCAAAATTGTTACTAGTAAACACCCCTAGGTTACGTTAGGTTGATATTTTTGGGTTCTTTTAGTGCCCTGTCATTTCCTAGCCATTTTTGCCTGAAAACCCCAAAATGGTTTTTCATGCAAAAATGGCTAGCTGGAGTCTTCCGAAAAATTACCATTGATATTTTTCACTTTGAAATCCCCTTTCAAAGTAGTGTATGTCTTTTTTTGCTTTTTACATAACTATTGAAATTTGGGAGAAAATTCATCGTACTATATGACAAGACACTTCGGAAAAATTGATCTTGACGGACAAATGTAAGAAGTGCGTGGTTCATACATAATCTGCTTTCAGTTGCATTTCATTTAATGAAAATTGTTTCGATCATGGTAAAAGCATGCTTTGTCATGCAGCCTAGTAGTGCATTAGTTTTCATATTAATTAATATTATCTATACTTTCAGATATTTAATAATTTCATTTATCACTAATGTAATGTAGGCCTATGTCTGGTATTTAAGTGCAAGATATCTTAAGCAACTAGCGCGGGAAATCTCGTATTGTAAACGTGTTGCTAATTATTGCTATGTTGATATTGCAATGTTATTTTCAAGTTTGGTGTTGCATCCTTTTTTAAACTACCACACAGTCTACGATTCTGTTAGTTCTACTTCGTGTAATAGGGTGTGATTCCTTATTGTATGCTAAACTCCGATGCTCATATGTTTTTCATTGTATCGTTTATACCTTCGAAAATCTCTCTCTCTCTCTCTCTCTCTCTCTCTCTCTCTCTCTCTCCTTTTGCCTCTTGCTACGATGTAAGCAGAATAATAGACTATAGCTGAAATGGGGATGGCGCTGTTCCTCATCACACGGCTGGTAGGCTACTGTTAGAGAGTGACTTGGTTGATACTCCATCGTATTATGGTTACGATCCTCTGAAGTGTATCTGATTCCTGTTTTAAAGCTGTACCGTAGTCATTTTCGTGATGAATTGCTAAAATTTTTCCTTTGCTTCCTTTATTATTATAGTCTTGTGTTTGGAATTCATCCGTTTTTCTCATATCCTCTGTCATGTTGATGGGGTGTTTATTTTCAGTCAGATCTGCTCAACACGTTCCAACTCTGTGTAGACAGATTTCCAGCCACTACATCCCGAGAAGGCCCTTCTGTTGAGAGCACCAGTGGCGGACTTCTTGTATGAATCTGGGCACTCTGCCCTTGCATTAAGTCAACGGCTCACATCTGTATCTTTAGTGAAGGTGGATTTGTCCTACTGAGGTTTTCTTTCAACTAGGGCATCAAGGAAAAGAAGGGCCTTCTCTTTGCTGGCCTCAGTTGTAAAGTTGAAAACCCCATTATTTATGTAGTCAACTGTTCATTTTTTCTGCAATGCCTGCTTCTTTGGTCGTGATAAAGATGCCATCCACATATCTGACATAAATTCTTGGTATTCAGTGACTGCGGAAGGTCCTGTCTTCTACAGCAGTCATAACCATGTTGGTAAAGAGAACTCAAATGGGAGATGTAATTGCTACACCACCCACCTGTTGGAAGAGTTCTCCTCTGTGAGAAAGGAATGGGTTATTCCGTTGTGCATTTCTTTAGCATCTCCTCCAACAGTTTTTTGGGTATTGAGAGGGGATCCATGTAGGTCTGTATACATTATTTAAGATTGTCAATGGTTGCCTGAACTGGAGCGTTAGTATACAGGCTCTCTGTATCCTGGGATGCTATGTCTTCATCAGGTTAAGTGGTTCCTAGGATGTCTATGAATTTGTCAGGGGACTTTCAAAGAACTACTTGTAGGTATGTAGAGAGTTATGTTGTAGTTTAGGACCCTAGCCATCCTCCATGTTGGGAATGTCATCTGGGATAGATATTATGGGTCTGTGCGGGTCACCAGGTTTATGGATTTTGACAAAATTATAGCGATATTTAGGTGAGCAGTCACAAACCACTCTAAGGTACTGTAACGTCCTGCTGTAGGCCGTTTGCTCTTTTTACTATATTACTTGCTCTTTTCTTCGATGTCTCCAGAGTGTCCTCCTTTAGCCTTTCAGATTTGGTTGTGTTGTTGAGGGCATCATCCATCTTCTTCATTTTTTCTTCTCTCCTCATGATTACATAGACATCAGACTTGTCAGCTATCCAGAGGATGATGCCCTACCTTCCCTGCAGTTCCCTGGTAGCTTTCGTAAGTGTTTTATTCAGGATGCTACTGGAAAAGGTACACCATTGCCTACCTGCTTCACCGACCAGTTTGTCAGTAACAGTAAAGACAGGACTGGTCTTCTGTTCTTGTTGTAGTTTCTGGAGGCAGTCAGCAAGTATTTGTTTCAATATTTTTTTTGCTTCTGGATGGGGCTTCTTGTTGTAGTTTCTAGAGGCAGTAAGTATCTGTTTCAGTTTTTTTTTTTTTTTTTTTTTGGATGGGGGCTTTTTCATGTAGTGGCAATGACAGCCCAAATTTAGGAGTGTCACTGGGTCTCTGTGAGGCAAATTCCAGGTAGGTTTACATAACTATAGTGGTCTTCATTACTTGGAGTCTATCATGGGGGATCATTAGCTTATTTGCATTCCTTGTCGGTGCCTTTGCTCAAAATTTTCAAGGAAACCCTTGGTTTTTTCTTCGATTTCTTGGGTTGCTTCTGCACAGAAATCTTCCCAAAGGAGCTATTTTTCACCATTCAGCTATTGCAGCCTTGCTGTGGTTTCCTTCAGTCTGTGATGGAATAGTTTCTCTACACTCACCCAGGATGTCCATTCCCTCCAACTTCTGAATATACTGTTAAGGCACAGTCTTCCTCTTAATTCTTGCTGAATGCCGATGCACATATTGCGTTTATGAGTTTAAGATATTACCTCTCCAATCTCCTGAGTCTCCTTTTATCCTCTGGGCCAAAACTCTCAAGCAAAAGACAAAAAATTTTTCTGTGGTGCTCAATGTTACTCTCTGCTGAAGACAAATGTTACAACCTTTCATTCATAGCCATCATCAGGACTGTAATAGATCCGAAATGGAAATACACCCCTGTCTATAGTCTGGCACAGTATGTATGGGTATATGTATAGGTATATAGGCAGTGCCACGAAGGAAAGTGAAAAGATGGGGTGGTGGTAGGCCTTTCGACTTACTGCCCTTTACTTACACGAAGGAAAGTGAAACGATGGAGTGGTGCTAGGCCCTTTCGACTTACTGTCCTTTTGCTTAGCAAAGGATAGTAAGTCAAAACCTAACAACTCCATTGTTTTTTACTTTCCTAAATAACATCTTTATTTATATATTCGTCACGTTCCATATTTTTGTGATTCAGTTGTACATATACAGAAATATATGTAACCAGTATATATACTTACAGTATATGTATGTGCATGTATATGCCCATGTATATATGCATGCATATATGTATATGTATACATATATGGAATTGTAATAGCCACAATGCCTTCTTAACTTCTTGAATTCTTCCCATTTTTAAAATACTTTACAAATCCTTAGATCCAAATGCAAGAATATGAAGTAATTCTGATGTCCATAGCAGGATTCGAACCCACATCTAGAATATCTGACATGTCCATATATACATATATATGTGTACACACATGCATACATACATGAATGTTTATATAGAAGAAACCAAAACGCAAAACTTGTGGAACGGAAATAAGTATGACTCGCGCATCAGGTTGAACCCAGGTCTTTCACGGGTGCTACCAGCAGAACCACACAGGTCATAAATGAAGTTGGAACCTAAGTACCACTGTAGCTAAGGTACCTGGGCAGGCTAACTGCCTAGCATACCAACTGGGTCACTGCTGGATCGGGAAGTTGGGTAAGGCTCGCTGGTATGCTAGGTAGTAAGCCTGCCTAGGTAAAAGCCTTAGGTACAGTGGTACCAACTTCTTTTATTACTTGTGTGGTTTAGTTGGTAGTGCCTTTGTCTTTCAGTTGAAAGATGTGGGTTTGATCCCGATGTGAGTCAGATATATATATATATTGTTATATATATATATATATATATATATATATATATATATATATATATATATATATATATATATATGATATGTATATTTATATATATGATATATATATATATATATATATATATATATATATATATGTATATTTATATACTGTATATATATATATATATATATATATATATTATTGTGTATGTATACGTACATATATGTACTGCGTGTATAAACGTAGACACAGCGAGGCGTTCAGGGGTGCGGGGACGTTTTACGTCAAAGTGAATCTTGACAGCAATCATCCAATTTGACTTCTGGACGCCAAGGACTCTTAGTAATTACTCGACGGGACAAGAAGGTTGTTTAGGTGACGGAAAAGATTTCCCCCGTGTATCCCGAGTTTGGTTCTGAGGAAGTGAAAAAAAAGACTAAAAAATAAAAAAACCTACGCTTGAATCAGATTGCCTCTACAAGTCTTTGACAACTTTCTGTTGACTGGACGTTACTAAGAGCCGAGACCGGAGGAGCCAGTTGATTTGCGCTAGCCTTCTTCCTTTGGAATTTGATACCCTTCTCTCTTTTTTTTTTTTTTTATCTCCCTCTCTCTTTCTGCCACTCTCATTTCCTGTACTCATCGACCTACCTTTGGTCTAGCAGTACGATGGAAAAAGGGGTGTTTAACTCTTGCCTGTGTGTCAAACTGCACGGTCCAGGTATAACATTTTCCTGTTATTCAATGTGTGATCTGAAAGGTATGCCAGATCTGTATTGATATATTTTCTGTTTGCAAAATCCGCTGCTCAGACCCTAGTATTCCCCTTATTTATTTAGAGCCTGTCCATTCATTTGCAAATCAATCAAGAATTTCTTAGTAAAATTTCATAGGTCATACAACTCTTTTATATCGGCCGTTATGTCAACACGAAACTGTTATGGAATGAGAAAACTGAACAAGGAAAAAGATAAAACACTTCATATTAGCTAAATCTAAAACACTTTATATGAGCTAAAACTCACACTTTATATTAGCTAAAGCTAAAACACTTTATATTAGTTAAAGCTAAAACACTTTGTATTAGCTAAGCTAAACTAAAACTAAATTTATATTAGCAAAGCTAAAACACTTTATATTTAATTAGCTAAAGCTAAAACACTTTATATTAGCTAAATCTAAAACATTTACTTATAAGCTAAAACACTTTATATTAGCTAAAGCTAAAACACTTTATATAAAGCTAAAGCCTGCTTTATATTAGCTAAAAAACACTTTATATTAGCTAAAACTAAAACCCTTTATAAAGCTAAACACTTTATATTAGCTAAAGCTAAAACACTTTATATTAGTTAGCTAAAACACTTTATATTAACTAAAACTAAAACACTTTATATTAGCTAAAACTAAAACACTTTATATTAACTAAAATTAAAACACCTTATATTAGCTAAAAAAACTTTTTATATTAAAACACTTTATATTAGCTAAAACTAAAAACATTTTATATTACTTTAAAGCTAAAACACTTTATATTAGCTAAAACTAAAAACTTTATATTAGCTAAAACTAAAACACCTTATTAGCTAAAACTAAAACACTTATAATATTGAAGCAAAACTAAAACACTTTATATTAGTTAAAACTAAAACACTTTATATTAGCTAAAACTAAAACACTTTATATTAGCTAATTAAAATACTTTATATTAGCAAAATTAAAACACTTTATATTAGCTAAAAACTAAAACATTTTATATTAGCTAAAACTAAAACATTTATATTAGTAAAACTAACTAAACTAAAACTTTATATTAGCTAAAACTAAAACACTTTATATTAGCTAAAACTAAAACACTTTATATTAGCTAAAACTAAAACACTTTATATTAGCTAAAACTAAAACACTTTATATTAGCTAAAGCTAAAACACTTCATATTAACTAAAATTAAAACACTTTATATTAGCTAAAACTAAAACACTTTATATTAGCTAAAACTAAAACACCTTATATTAGCTAAAACTAAAACACTTTATATTAGCTAGGTCCTTTAAAGCTAAAACTAGAGAGAGAGAGAGAGAGAGAGGAGAGAGAGAGAGAGAGAGAGAGAGAGAGAGAGAGAGAGAGAGAACATTAGGTGCACTACCCCTCGCCGTTGCCATAACTACCATTGTCTCTGCTTTTCAGGGAATGCACACAAGAGAGAGAGAGAGAGAGAGAGAGAGAGAGAGAGAGAGCGAGAGAGAATAAAACGATATTAAGAAATTTCGGCTCGAAGCAGTGAAAGCGGATAAGGTGATTGTCCAGTTGACCAAACAAAAACCTTATCAGCAGTCGAGTGATTGAAAAGCAATATAACCCGATAGCCCATGCAGATATAGACATGCAGAAAAACGAGCGTTAACTAATATAAAAATAAAATGAAAAACGCAAAAAAAAATCGATATTTCGCGTCAAGCAAAACGTACAGAGCAGCAAGGCAGACCATCTGTTCACAGAGTGTGTGTGTGTGTGTGTGTGTGCAGAAATGGACCCGTTTGCTTTATAGCAAATCGAAGAGGATTTATTGACGAAGGAGAATGAGATCACGAAACGTGCATTAAGAACGCATCCCTTGATGTTTTTCATTAAGAGAGAAGAAGGCATTCTGAAAACCAATCGAAAACGCTGTAGATCTATGGGAACAACTTTATACATCACCGAGTGGGTAAACTTTCGATTTTCTCGTTTGATAGCCCCGTTTTGGGTAGGGGGTAGAGGCAGTGCGTTCGTGCACCTCACGCGCGTTGCACTTTAGGCATTACTAAGGTCCTTTGCAGAGTCTCTTGGCCCTAGCTGCAACCTCTTTCATTCCTTTTTCATACCTCCGTTCATATTCTCTTTTTCCATCCACTGTCCACCCTCCAAAAACAACTGATTCATGGTTTTCCCCTATTACACTTTTCAGACCTTTTTGCGTCGTAATTTCCGTTTTCAACGCTGAATGGCCTAGTTGGCCCAGTGTGCTGCAGCACATGCCTAAAATCTACAAACCAATCAATCAATCAGTGGATAAGTGAAATAATGTTGATATCATTATTATTTGTATTATCGTTATTATGTAGTCTAACGCAATTAGTGGCATGTTCACTTCTTGACTAACGTGTTTAGAGCGAAGGATTCGTCCTTAGATGAGAAAGTATCTACAAAAATTAGCTGCAAAGGTTTCGAACAGCTTGGTAGGAAGGTTATGAACGGAAACGAATGAACAGGAAAAAGCAGAAAAAACTGCAGCAAAATGAATGTCGCAAAGATCCTTCAGTATCAACTGCTGTGTACCTCACAAGGCCACAAGGCATACTGTGGGCGGTAACGCCCTACGGAGCGAACGAGAATACAGGTTATATTTGAGCGAGTTGAATAAAACAGGCCTTGGTGGGGACAATTGATACGAATGGAAGAATGGAATGTACTTCTATCACAGCTGAGAAGCTACGATGGTGTGACTGAAAGAGTGACAAGGAAGGAAATACTCGGATATTATTATTATTATTATTATTATTATTATTATTATTATTATTATTATTATTATTATTATTGTTGTTATTATTAATCAACAAAAACTTCTTTCGGTTTTCTTCTGAAAGATGGAAAGAGAAACCCACAAGATTCTTTTGTATAACATTTACTGGTAAATATTTATTACTTTGATCTCAGCACTTTCAGAACCTAACTGTGACCCTTTTCAGAGATGAGGTGGGTCGGGGCTGTTTCAAGAATCTTGTGGGTTTCTCTTTCCATTATTATTATTATTGTTGTTGTTACCTGTAACCAAAATATGACATTGGTTTGAATATTACTTCACTTCGTTTCACTTTGGTTTTAAGTACAGCCCTCCACAGGGATGATTCCCTCTCTGGCGGGCCCTTGTACGTTTTCAAAATAAGGTGCTGCTTTTATTTTACAATTGTCTTTCAGTGTTTTCTCGTCAGTATCGTAGCTCCTGCAGGAAAGGGGTCTTTCGTTCTTTTTCAAATTTGCTTTCTTTTTGTGTGATCTTCACTTCAGGCGGTATTTTGTTATACAGTCTTGGGCCTCAGTGTACAGACGCTCTCTCGCCTGACTAGGTTTATATAGCCTATGTGCTTCACTTGCATGTCTGATTACTGTGGATTTTTACCGGATAACATTGCTATTAATATCATCATTATTCTTAACACAATCATGTTGCTTAGATTTCTGCTTATTTTCTTAAACTCAGTTAATTTAGGGGCTCTCGAGAGGAGGACATGAAGAATAAAAAATAATTAGGCAGAAAAAATTCTGCAAACTTTTCGCATCAGCAAAACACTACCTGGAATTCCCGAAGAAAACTAGTTTCGAAGGATTGAGTTGTCAAATTATATAGAAATAAGGTGTCTTGTTTGGATAGACCTTTATCGAGAGAAGTATGAAGGAAGGGGGGGGGGATGTTGCAGCTTCGTGGGAAGAATTCATTAGCGTTAAGGAGACGAAGGACGAACAAAGATTTTGTGAACGTCGGAAAATTACCCAAAAAAGGAAGGCTAACTGGGGAAGGAAGTATGAATGAGTTTCCTGTCATTGTTGCTGCATTAATACAAAGCAAGTACTTGAGTGTATATATGTATGAGAAAGGGTGATGTAAAATGTGAACCCTTTTTTTTGCTGAATTAATTTGTGTATTAACATAGTGATTATTCCTAAATATACTTTTTACATGCAGTGAGTGGTATACAAGGCCCGGAATAACAAGAGTAGTTAAAATAGACACTGAAATCTAATTTGGCTTTTAAGAAGGGAAGAAGGAAAGTCATTTACAAACAATATGCCTTGTCTCATTGCACCAGTAGCATCAAGATCCGGAGAAAAGACTATCTTTGGCTACCATGGAAAACTTAGCCCTTCCATCTTATTTAAATAAGAAGGAATCGACCTCGTCTTGCAAAGTTGCTGAAGTAGCAAAGAAACACTTGGTTTCGCTTTTCCAGAATTATGGAAGAGCGAATATACGCCCACTCATCGCTAGCTTAATATGTAAACACATCAGATGTCAGTAGCACTTTGGCTGGGATGAGGTCTCTATGGCAGCTCGTGACGTCACAACCTGGGATGCTCAGAAAGTGACAAGTTTTGGCTTAGTGCAAGTGGGCCTTAATTCACTTTCATTTAGTTTTCGTTTACATATTAGTTTTACTACCCTATCCTTGCATTTTGATACATTTTTATGTTGCTTTATTTTTTTCTTTTTAATAAGTGAGATCTCTTCACCTTCTCTTACTTCCTAATGAGCACCATATTCTTTGGAAGCTTCAATTTCAAGTCAGTGGCCCCTTTTGTGGGCTTGTTTTATATGAATAGGGTTACTCTTCTGACTAATAATAATAATAATAATAATAATAATAAAGTAAAACTCAATGAACTTTTTTTAAGCTGTACTTTCCGTTTAAAGTGAGTCTTCTCGAGCTGCTTTCATTCATTCTGCTCTGTTGATGTCTGGGAGAAATCTCTGACGAAAGAAACTTCATCGAACGAAAATAATTCGCACCTTTTCTTTAGCTAGGATCAAGACCAGATTCCTCTGAAGCCTAAACCCAAGTCTGTGATTCTGCCTCTCACCGGTTCTGACCTTGAGCAGTTTCAGAAAGTCACGAGTGATGAGAAGTTGATAGACTTGGTTCACATGGTACGAAAAACAACGTTTGTATAACATGCACCAAAGGAAAAACAATTACCCTGTGAATAACCTTTACAGTGGCAGTTCAGTAGGTTGTCAGAGGCTCCCATCTGCATTTTTATTTTGATTTTAGTTTTCTGTAGAAAAAAACTATTGTGCATGCTTTGTCTGTCCGTCCGCACTTTTTCTGTACGCCCTCAGATTTTAAAACTACTGAGGCCAGAGGCTGTAAATTGGTATGTTGATCATCCACCTCCAATCACCAAACATACTAAATTGCATAGCCCTGGCCTTCTGTAGTTTTTTATTTTGACAGTTGTTGTGTTAGCCATAATCGTGCTTTGGTAACGAGAAGGCTAGAGCCGCCACCGGGCCCGTGGTTAAAGTTTCATGGGCCGTGGCTCATACAGCATTATACCGAGACCACCGAAAGATAGAACTATTTTCGGTGGCCTTGATTATGAGCTGTAGCGGCTGTATAGAAAACTCGATTGCGCCGAAGAAACTTCGGCTTATTTTTTTTTACTAGCTTGTATTACAGTACAAAGAGATCATCAAGAATAATTACCATTCTCAAGAATAATTACTATTCTCACCTTAATCCCTAGTTTGGGTTACTTGCTTTTTGACGAACCTTCTCCAAAACTCAGAGCATTACATTTTTTCCCCATAAAAAGGCGCTTTTACACATTTTCCAGAACTAGCTTCTGCCAGTTTTCCGAATCATTAGCTTTCACGCATTTTCCTTAACACGAGCTTTCACACGTGCTCCCAAACAGTAGCTTTCACACACTTTACGAAATAGGAGCTTTCACGCGTTTTCCAGAATTAGATTTCACACATTTTCCAGAACAAGCTTTCACGCACTTTCCAGAACTAACTTTCACACGTTTTCCAGAACTCTCCACGTTTTTCAGAACAACTGAAAACGTGTGAAGATAAGTTCTAGCACGTTTTTCAGAAACTAACTCAGCTCCCTTCGTTGGCTGAGTCGGTAGAGCTTCGGACTGTCACCGATGGGCCGGAGTTCAATTCCCCGACCGGCTGATGAAGTTAGAGGAATTTGTTTCGGCGATAGAAATTACTTCTCGCCATAATGTGGTTCAGATTCTACAATAAGCTTATAGGTCCTGCTACAAGTAACCAACTGGTTCTTAGCCGTAAAATAAGTCTAATCCTCGGGGCTATCCCTAGAGAGCTGTTAATCAGCCCAGTGGTTTGCTAAAACCAAGATATACTTAACTTCAACTTCAGAACTAACTTTCACGCGTTTTCCAGAACTGCCTTTCACGCATTTTCCAGAAACAGCTTTCACACGTTTTCCAGAAGTAGCTTTCATGCGTTTTCCAGAACTAGCTTCTGTCCGTTTTCTGAATCATTAGCTTTCACGCATTTTCCTTAACACGAGGTTTCACACGTGTTCCCAAACAGTAGCTTTCAAGAGCATTTTTTTGGCATTTAAATAGGGCCATGCTTTCTCCAGAACTAGCTTTCACACATTTTCAAAAACAGTGCCTTCCGCACTTTTTCCAAACGGTAGCTTGCGCACTGTTTCCATCACACTAGGTTTGACACGTTTTCCAAAAAAAAAAAAGTAGCTTTCACATTTTTTTTTTCAAAAAATTGGGCTTGTGAAATGTTCAAAACAAGAGCTTTCAAACATTTACCAAACAGATGTTTTGAAAGGTTTTCCAAAACAGTAGCCTTTACACATCTTCCAAACGAGCATGTTTCTGCCACATTCAAAACAGTGCAAAAATGCGCCAAAGTTTCTTCAAGTAGTCGAGTTTTTCACAGCCGCCATAGCTGAACATCAAGGCCACCAGCTGACCATCTTTCGGGTGGTCTTGGTAATGCTGTGCGAGCCGCGGTGCATGAAACTTTAACCACGGCCTGGTGGTGGCCTATCCTATATCTTGTCAGAAGCACGATTATGGCTAACTTTAACTTAAAAATGACATAAAATCCATTGAGGCCAGAGGGCTGCAATTTAGCATGTTTGATGATAGAAGGGTGGATGATCACATACCAGTTTCAGCCCCAGCCTCAGTAGTTAAGATCTGAGGCGACAGAAAAGTCCTGATGGACAGACAAAGGCGTTGGCAGCCAATAGCGTTTTCTTTACAGAAACCAAAGGGTTTCTGACACCCGAAACGGGAGCATTGTAGCATTCGCAAGCGATATGAAAAAGGAGCTTCCTCGCGCTTTCCAAAACAGTACCTTGCAAAGCTTTCTGGAACAGTGGCTTTCACCCGCTCTCCTAAACAGTTGCTTTCTCAAGTTTTCCTGACGAGGAACTTTCACGTATTTCATAAAATAGGAGCATTGAAGCCTCGTCGTGTTACCTGGGACAGGAATTTTCAGGCTTTTTCAAAAGGTAGCTGAGGTGTAGCATAAACTAGGAGAGAGAGAGAGAGAGAGAGAGAGAGAGAGAGAGAAAGAGAGAGAGAGAGAGAGAGAGAGAGAGAGAGAGAGGAGAAAGAGATTGCTTTATAAAAAAAAGCCAACTGAATAACTGCTGTGAGGTGTAGAATAAACTTAGAGAGAGAGAGAGAGAGAGAGAGAGAGAGAGAGAGAGAGAGAGAGAGCAGAGCGCATTACTTTATAAAAAAAAAAAAAGAATAACTGCTGTAAGGTGGAACATAAACATAAGAATAAAGCATGACTGAGCAAGTAAAAAATATGAAAACATCCTGAGACCATTCCTTCCTAATAACATCTCTTCCACACACACACACACACACACACACACACACACACACACACACAGACAAAAACACAAATCTCATAAACAGCATTTATATATGGATTCTTTTTCATTCTGTTCCGATCGAACAAAGGCTTATAAACGGGCCGGGCAAAACCGACGCATAGAGGAAAAGATTTATGCACTGCCATTAGGGGCTGGGAGGGCACAAACGGCGTTAGTCACCAACTCTGACTCTAAAAATCATTGCCAGGAATCTGGGTGTGTGGACGTGAGGAGAGAGAGGGGAAAGCAGGTGGAGGAGAGAGAGAGAGAGAGAGAGAGAGAGAGAGAGAGAGCTGCCGCCGTTCGACCGAGGGGAAAAAAGCGGATGAGTTGAGGGGAAGGAAAGCAGGAGGAGGAGGAGGAGGAGGAGGAACGGGTCAGCAGCAGGTAGATGGGGCCAAGAAGAGGCCGGCCAGAACGTCGCCGAAAGGTTATGCAAGACATAAAGGACTGCAGTGTTACAGTCGACTTTGAGAGAGAGAGAAAGAGAAGAGAGAAACGGCCTTCTCCTCCTCCTCCTCCTCCTCCCCCTCCCCCTCCTCCTCCATCTCTAATGAAAGTGCTCGTATGAGAAAGGAGGGGAGACAGCTTGGCACATTTCCTTGGACCAGGAAGTCCCTTTTATTACCTGGGTTTCATGACAAAAGAATGGCGCTCCTATGCAGGGGCCGCATTACACACGGCGCGAGGGAGGGATTTTCTGGCACGGACGGAGCTTCCAGAACTGGACGAAGTTTTGTACCTACAAGAGCAGAGGCCGTTGCTCGTGAGAATGCGCTGGCAGGCGTATGCACACATGCATACGCGCGCGCAGGCAATGCATATTTATATATATATATATATATAAATAAAGTATATATGTTTATAATGTATGTGTATATATAAATATCTCCTGACAATGAGAACGCCTCTCAACTAAAAAAAAGGATAATTCGCAGAAGAGTTACATTCCTTGTACTCCTTGGGAAGATGGGATTGTGACTTTTTGGTATTTACATCTACATCAACTCTGGTTTTTCTTAATTACTGACATAACACAGGCTGCATTAGTTCGTATGTGTAAACAGTCTTTTATCCCAGTATTGTAAGTGTTCGATTTTCACATATTTGCATCGACATCAGGAAATTATTACAAGCAGTTGATCTATGAAGTTCTTGTCGAATGAGCTGGAGTAATTTTTAGGTTAGGTCTGTTACAATTTCTTGAACTGAATTACTAAATATCGCCGAGCACTGGGGCCTATGAGGTCACTCAGCGCTGAAAGGGAAATTGACAGTAAAAGGTTTGAAATAGGTAACCGAGTGAACCTGGCGGTTGCACTGCTGGTTAGAAGAGGATGGTGCGTGAGTTGGAAGGGGAAGAGAATATGAACGGAGGTACAGCAAAAGGAAACGAGCGCCGCAGCTATAGGGCCTAATGACAGCAGCTCTTCTGCTACGCACCAAGTACTCCTCCAGCCTTTCCATGATTCAGCTTAGCAATATCCATCACTTTTAGCTTTCACTTAATACTTCCTCTGTACACTTTTAATTACTTCAGTTAGCTGCTCGTAACTTCTGCTCAAAATAATTTCATCACTTCAACTTTTATTTACTAAATTTTGTTTTATTAAAAATCCTTAACTCTTAAACAGCTGGATTACTTAACTACTTTCTCTGTGTTAGGCACAATACTTTGTGTTAATTGCATTAGTAAAGGATAAAGGATTATGATATTCTGATATCTGGATTGGTTTTAATTACCATAAAAACCATGTGCCAGAACCCTCTCTCTCTCTCTCTCTCTCTCTCTCTCTCTCTCTCTCTCTTCCTTATTGACGATGACACCAATTCAACGTAGCCAATTTGTGTAATGAAAACATAATAAAAAAGTTCAATTGTAGTGGCTGTGCAATTTTTTTATAAATAATGGTCTTCTAATTATTTTATGCTCCACCCTCACAGCAGTAATTCGGTTTTTTATTTTAGCAGCGCTGTCCTCTCTCTCTCTCTCTCTCTCTCTCTCTCTCTCTCTCTCTCTCTCTATTTTATGCCCACCTCTCTCAGTCTCATTTTATTTTACCGCGCAATACACTCTCTCTCCCTGTTAAGTATATCTTAGTTTACTTGAACCACTGAGCTGGATTAACAGCCTCCAGGGCTGGCCTCCTGAAGGATTAGGGGACTTTATTTTACGTGGGTTAAGAACCAATTGGTTATTTTAGCAACCGGGGACCTACAGCTTATTGTGGAATCTGAATTACATTATAGCAAGAAATGAATTTCTATCACCAGAAATAAATTCCTCTTAACCTTCATCAGATTTCATGGGAATTGAACCTCCGGCCCATCTTGTGACAGCTCTGAAGCTCAAACTGACTTGGCCAACAAAGGGCTTCTCGTAAGAGTTGGTGTGGAGTCTACGTGGAGAATACAGGAAACATAAGTGTATAAACGGAATTCACCTCTACTGATTATTGTAGGTAGGTAGTGCCCCTTTGGCCCCTACCTGCAAAGCCCTTTCATTCGTTTTACTGTACCTCCGTTCACGTGCCCTTTCTTCCATCTTGCTATCCACCCTTCTTGGTCAATTGCTTAGTGCAACTGCGGAGTTTTCTCCTGTTACACCTTTCAAAGCTTTACTTCAATTTCCATTTCAGCGCTGAATGACGTCATATATGTCCCAGCGCTTGGCTCCTTATGTGTCAATATATTTGTTCCCTACTGCTCTAATCAAGAATGGTTTTCGTTTTGACATTTTATCCAGAGATCACAAAAAACAGAATAAACAGAATAGACACTAACCAAGTTAGTTATTAAAAGCTCGACAAACGTGGAGTACAGCTTATCACTGTCTGCTCCTAATGTACAACAAACGTCAGAGGACAATTTTCCAGAAGTACACAGAAATTCAAAGCGAAAGACCTGCCATAATATTTGTGTTTGCAAGAATACCTGATCGTTCAGAGGCTCGGGATTGAACTTGAGATACCTGACAGTGAGTGACAAAGTTTTCGTATGACAGCCTTCCACAAGCTTCTAAACATCCATCTGCGAGCTGTGTTCTTTGCTCCGACTTAGAATACCTGTCGATTCATCCCAGAAGGAAATATGGAGGTTTCTCTGCGATAACAGAAACATCTGATGAATGAAGGGTTGCTGAATAAGTAATTAAGAATACTTAAATCAAAACAACCCTTAGCAGAACAAAAGAAAACTTGAGACAAGTGGTTCACAGATTCCCTCCAGCCATTCGTCAAAATTTAGAACATAGAAGCAAGAAGAAGACGGGCAGAGAATGAGATGTGAGGAAGGAATGGGAAAAACACGTAAATACGAGATGAACGAGAGGTAACTGCCATAAAATACAAGTCGTAATTATTTGAAAATAATAAACTGAAAGTTAAATCAGAATGTTAGATCGGCATGTCTTAACAAACAAGGGAAAAGAATTCCTTCCACTCAACCAACAGCCTCAAGATCGTTCTTATACAGCGTCGTGGATTTTGGTCTTAATATTCAGCCACTGCTAGGTTTTTAGGTCAGAGGTTAACCCAGTGGTTCCCAAAGTGGGCGGTACCGCCCCCCTGGGGGCGGTGGAAAGATCTGGGGGGGGCGGTGAGGAAGAAGGGGGCGGTAGTCCGAAGTCGAAGTCAGAAGTTCGAACGTTTGTTTGACGATTTGTACACAACACGTGCAGCAGGACGAGTCAGTGGACGTCAGGGTCCGGTTACCGCACGCCGCTCTGGCCCAGTCAGATCCGACAGCATATGACTACAAAAGCAAAAGCTCAGGTTTGTAATTTCAAGCTTGTAATGTTCAGAATTTCATCATATAATAAAGATATCATGGAAGGACGCCAAAGGGTTTCACCATTAAATTTAATTTGGAAGTGTTACTGTGCTAAGGCTGTCCTTGCACATGCTTGCACCACTCTTCACAGGAGTATTTGGTGATGGTTAAGAAAGAGGTGTTTGTTTCCATATGTGTCTGTTTGTTGGGGGGGGGGCGCTAGGAATTCACCGGGGAGCCAAGGGGGCGCCAGCCTGCAAAAGTTTGGGAACCACTGGGTTAACCTATAGTGCTTTCAGTAAGGCCTTCTGAGGTTAATCTTCCAAATGAAAGTACCAAACTGTATAGACTTGCAACCTCACTCCTTTTGTATGTTGTGTGGATATTCTCTTGGAAGGCTGTCGCCTTCTGCCGTCATCTCGAGGGGTCTCGTAGGGGGATAGTGCCATCTGCACACATCACGTGGTACACTGTAGGCATTAGTTAAGGTTATTTGCATCGTCCCTAAGGCCCCTAGCTGCAACGTCTTATTTCTTTTACTGTACCTCCGTTCATATTTCCCTTTCTTTTATCTGACTTTCACACAACCTAATAATTATTTCTTAGTGCAACTTCGAGGTTTTCCAGCAGTCACACCTTTCAAACCTTCCCGTCAATTTTCATTTCAGGGCTTTAGGACCTCATAGGTCCCAGCACTTGGCCTTTGGCATAAATTCTATATTCCAGTATCATCGCAAGGAGAGACACCCGTAGACGTGGGCGTGATGTAATTATATGATACTAATTTAAATTTAAACTCGTGTCTAACCAAAGAAAACGGGTACGAACAGCCCTGGCGGACGTATGAACGACCAGAATAAAATTGTCCATTGGTTTACTCATACACACACACAAGGACATTCACTATACATACTTATTTTCTTCATCTCAGCTTAATCCCTGGTCGAGGTCGTTGTTTTGGTGAGCCCCCTCCAGCTGTTTCTGTTTTGAATGCGCATTTCGTAATTTGTTTTGACAGATGTTTTACGGGCAGATGCCCTTCTTGACTCCAGCCCTCCATTTTTTATTCGGGTTTGATGTCTGTGCATCTTTATATCTGATCAGAATCGCCAATTACAGATTGTTTGCTAACATTATTATTATTATTATTATTATTATTATTATTATTATTATTATTATTATTATTATTATTATTAAGAATATGAACCCTATTCTTATGAAGCAAGCCCACAGGTGCCATCGACTTGAAATTCAAGCTTCCAAAGAATATGGTTTTCATCAGGAAATAAGAGAAGGTAAAGGGAAATACAGAAAGATCTCATCTCACCTACTGAAAAAAAATTAATAAATTAACAATTACCGGTAGATAAAAATGTATTAAAATGCAAGGAGAATAGTATTAGTGTAACAATGCATTGCATCTTCGCTTGAACATCTGACGTTCAGTTGCACGACATCCTCAGTAGGGAGACTGTTCCACAGCCCAGCGGTGTGAGGAATAAAGGACCTCTGGAACTTTGGAGAAGTTCGACAGCGAGGCACATTCAGTCGACCAGAATTAAAAAGCAATTGGAAGGTTATCCTATTTTTAAGATCGTAGGAGAGTATTGAAGATAAAATTCCCAGCGTAGACAAGGCCTTAGAATTTTCCTTTCCATGTCAGTGGAAAGTTCCAGTGAATTGCTGTTAAACAAAAAAAAAAATAAGTAATTTAGCTGAAATATGGTGAACGCCGCGGACTGAAGTTAAAGGGGATGGATGATGAAAATCAGGATATGGAGCAAATTATCGACAGCGTTTTTGCAACTGATGGAGAACGTTAATCTAGACGAAAGCAGGAGATTTTGATCAAATTTGTGAGCAGTTTAAATCATCCAGCGCAGTTCCATCACCTACCATCCAGGGGGCGTTCAGTATCATTCAATCTTAGCCTGAAATATGGGAATTCGTCCCTTCGATGCCGCAAGATGCAATCCCCTCGTATGTTTCGCTCGTGCAAAATCTCAAAATGAAATGTGATAGCGGGAGAATTATGAATCACGTAAATTAATTTAACGGGTCTCTAATCAATAACAGGGTGAACTTACAAAAAAAACATAAAAACAACAAACATCGTTACAATAAAATTTTGTACACTAGAGATAGTGTAATGTGTGACACAGCAATAAGATTACCTTTAAATGAAGCAAGAAACGTGTTAAGGAACATTACTACGAGCAATTAGGATTGCCTGGAATGCTTTCTGCATTTCAAAATGCTGCGATCCATCTAGAAGTTCAGGCGTATGTCGATTTCTGAATATGGGAAAATGCTAGTAAAACAAATCACAGATCTTGTAATAATGAAGAAAATTGGACAGAATCAAACTCTAAACGTCCATTTTCGTTAATGAAATCAATAAATAATGGAGTGAATCATTAAAACGAATGAAAGAGACATTAAACAATTATGAACTTATCATTCTGAACCGGAGAGTATTTTCGCAGTCGAAAGCAATTTCCCGGCTCCAGGCGAGGCGGGGCAGGGGTCAGAGGAGAATTCGTGACGGCAGGTAACTATTATGAGGAAGGGGGAATGGAGGCTGACCTCATGAGAATGGCGATGAAATTATTTGGAATAATGAAAGCTAATTAAAGAGACAAGGGTGCTAGAGGATATTTTAACAGAGCTGTATTGGAAGAATTCAATAGAGACTAGAGACAATGAGGCAGTAAAACAATTGAGGGTTGTTCTAGAAAGTGGAATATTTTTTTAAAATCATACGAGTGTTATGACCCTGGTAGTTTGACGCCAGATAGCGCATCTGATAAATCAGTTATCAAATCACGGGGATGGAAATCGTGAAATTGTCCGTACTTGAGACAGAGCGCACACCACGAGCAGAGGCACGATCTGATCCTACGGTAGTGAATAGCAGAGTGGAGTTTGAGACGAGTGTCCGAAAACCTGTAAAAAATATATAAATTCCAGTTGAAAATAACTACCAGAGAGAAGGATTTATCTTAAAATCCTTCTTAGGTATAATACGATAAATAAGAACCAAAGACTCCTCTCTCTCTCTCTCTCTTTCTCTCTCTCTCTCTCCTCTCTCCCCCTCCTTCCCCTTCCTTTCGTTTTGTTCCTTCCTCTTTGATCTATTATTTCTCCCCTCTTGCAGCGTTACTTTTATTCCTCTTCTTTCATGAACCATTATGAGCTCTCTCTCTCTCTCTCTCTCTCTCTCTCTCTCTCTCTTCTCCTCTCTCTTTTCTGTGCTTGTTAACTCATTTTTTCTTCTCGAGATCCTGCTCCTCCGCATTCGTTACTTTCACTTCACACAAGGTTTTATTTCGTCCGCTTTCTCTACTTCTTTTTTTTTTTATTCGCGTTTTTATGTTGTCCTTTTTTTATTCTTCCCGTCTCCTGCATAAATAAAGCTTAAAGAAATGTAGAGGGCGGAGAGGCACGGAGGTGCGGTATACATATATACATACATACATACATACATACATACATACATACATACATACATACATACATACATACATACGCATATGTATAAATATATATATATATTTTTTTATATGTATATTTATATATAGATATATATATATTCATATATATATATATATATATATGTATTATATATATATATTTATATATATAGTGAATACGCATATCATCTAACAATTACCCAAATCCCTCCCATAAAGAGAAAGTATGAGCGATGAAATTTTTTTTTTTTTTTTTTTTGTAAAGTCACAGTCCAGAAGGAAGTGTTGCTATGCGCTTGCTGCTCTGAAATATATTCGTGGACTTCCACACTGGAGGTATAGTGGGCGCCACTTCACGCTTGTCTTAAAAATGTCGACACTGAAGATAAATTATTCTACGTGTGTGCTTCAATCTCACAAGGGGGGTGTATGTGTGTGTGTGTGTGTGCTGATCCGCGTGCATGTATGCATTTACATTAAAATTCAGATCTATTTTTATATGCCAGCATCGGATTCATGTAACGTAAGACGCTCTCTCTCTCTCTCTCTCTCTCTCTCTCTCTCTCTCTCTCTCTCTCTCTCTCTCTCTATACATACATATATATATATATATATATACACAGTATATAAAATATGTATATATATAAATATATATATATATATATAATGTAAAATACACACACTTTTTATCTAAACACAGACACATATACACACACGTATATATATAATTTATATATATATATATATATATATATATATATATATATAATATATATATATATATATACTATATACTCTATATATATATAACTCATGAAATAAGTGATCGCAAACGCGAATTTTATACCTGACGTCAAAGGCCAAATCATTGCGGAGATGGAAGAAAGAGGACGGAGGTACAGTAAAACGAATGAAAGAGGTTCAGGTTTCATTTGTGAAGAATACTAGCGAGGAATATTTCACAGGCGAACCTTTGACAGATTTAAGTAGCCTCGTGTCATGTCCAGTAATCGTATTATTATATATCCGTTGACCGTTCGTCCTATAGGGCCCCTCCCTAGCTGCTACCCCCTCTCGTTCCTTTTACTATACTTCCGTTCATTTTCTCTTTATTCCGTCGCACTTTCCACAATCTAGGAATTGGTTCATGGTGCAACTGCTGCTTTGAGGTTTTCCTCCTGTTACGCCTTTCACGCCTTTTTGCTGTCAGTTTCCGTTTCAGCGCTGGATGACCTCGTAGGTCCCAGCGCTTGGCCTTTGGCCTGAATTCTACATTCGGTTTTGTTCTGTTCCGTTAACCGTTAAAATTATGCGCATGCGTTCGTTATGTGTCTGTGTATGCGTTTGTGTATGTGTGTGTGTATGTGTTTGTATGCGTTTCTGTATGTGTGTATGTGTTTCTATGCGTATGTATGTGTATGTATATGCGTTTGTGTATGTGTGTGTACGTGTTTGTGTGTGAATGCGCTTGTGTTTATGTATGTATGTGGGTGTGTAATAAGAAAGCGTTTGTGTGTAGAGAGAGAGAGAGAGAGAGAGAGAGAGAGAGAGAGAGAGAGAGAGAGTTGACATAGCGTTTCGAAGTAAAATTTCTGCTTATCTTCAATCGAAATTTCACAAGGTATCCTGGTCCCACGATCACCGGCCGCCTAATTAGCAGTGTAACTCAATTATAGGGCGTCGACTGACTGATTGGTTGTTGGGGTAAATTTTTTACAGCCCTTCTTTGGCTGAGTCGGTTGAGCTTCAGACTGTCATTCGATGGGCCGGAGTTCAATTCCCGGCCGGCTGATGAAGAAGAGTTAGAGGAATTTATTTCTGGTGATAGAAATTCATTTTCTCGCTTTATACTGTGGTTCGGATTCACAATAAGCTGTAGGTCTCGTTGCTAAGTAACCAATTGGTTCTGCCCAGCCACGTAAAAATAAGTCTAATCCTTCAGGCCAGCTAGGGAGAGCTGTTAATCAGCTCAGTGGTCTGTAAAACAAAGGTATACTTTTTGCAACATAGATCTCTAATGAACGTCATGTCTGGGTATGAAATGGCTGTTGTTAACGGTGAAAGACCACATAGGCCTATAGCAGGTGACCGTGAGGGACATGCGTACAGTTAATTGTCTCTAAGATGTATTAGAGTATATAACTTTTAAACCCCTCTCAAGAGTGCCATCAGTGCACCTGATGCGCAGTGCACTGTAGGCATTACCAAAGGTTCTTTGCATCGTCCCGGCTTTCTCTACAGACCTCACCATTCGTTTTACTGTACCTCCGCCGTCTTCCATCTTACTTTCCACTCATTCTAAGGTGGTAACTGTGAGGCTTTCTCCTGTTACATCTTGTGCCTTTTTACTCTCAATTTTTCCTTTCAGCTGAATGACCTCATAGGTCCTAAAGGCTTGATCTTCTTTGACTTAAATTCTATATTTTCTGTTATATATAACTTTCAAAGGTGAAGAAATTGACATATGTAAGATGACCTTTGCACTTTGCAGTTGAAGAGGACAAAAATTCAGACGCAGGAGGGGAAAAGTTTCTCACCTAAGAAAAGGAAAAACTCACCTCTATTATATCTGTCGCCGGACCACATAAGGAATCTTTATTAAAAAGTAAATATTGCTTTCCTTCTCGAAGGGGGAACTTTTAGGTTCGTGATATGGCACAGAATACGGTTAGAAGCAAGGCCAGGGGAGACAAGGTCTACCCAATTGGGTGGAGTCGCCTCCCAGCTGTCGGCACAACTACGTAGGGTGATGACGTATCGAGAGTACCTGCTCATTACAGCAACTTCTGCTGACGCTATAAGGAGGTAGACAAGGCTCCGCCTACATGGCGGATTTTGGGGGGGGAAGTGAGCAGACCTCCTCTTTCTCTTGGTTTCTTTCTCTTGGCCTTGGTTAGAAGAACGAGTGTTGGTCATGGAAGAGGGTGATACACGGAGGAACTTCAGAGAATTTTCCGCAACATCACTTGACTTTTATGAATGAGGCCTCCAGAGGATCGATTAATTCTACAAAAGATTCTTTGAACTTATTCAGGAGTGTGTACATATCCCTTAAATAATTTTGCTCTAAGCTCGCCCACAAATTAATTTCGGCAATATTGTGCACGCTAATTGCTCGTTAGCATAACTCAAACCTCTCGTAAAAGGGGATAATGATGGAAAAATATAATATCTTTTCCAGCGAAAACTTCTGACAAAAGCAAACGCCTGAAAACTGTAGCATGTTTGCAGGACATTACGGAGAGACTTCCAGGGAATTTGCGACGTCAACATGATAA
Organism: Macrobrachium rosenbergii; assembly: GCF_040412425.1. Taxonomy (NCBI): domain Eukaryota; kingdom Metazoa; phylum Arthropoda; class Malacostraca; order Decapoda; family Palaemonidae; genus Macrobrachium; species Macrobrachium rosenbergii. Next base: position 9,177,756 of record NC_089765.1, on the reverse strand, counting down.
TAATTAGGCTAAGCGTGCCATCGCTCTTAAACTTGCGAACCTTCCCTTATAAATCCACTAATTTCTAATCATTCTCTTAGAAGCAAATCTCTGCTCCTGATTGTGTTTTTATTCACTCGAGAAGACTTTCAAAGCAGTGCTCTTGATCCTTCTTAACTGGATGTTCCACGCGCGCAGAAGTTTCATTGCGTTTTCTTCTCTTTTGAAAAGAATTGATGCTCAAAAAAAAATAGCCTCATCCAGGTACATCTTCGGTGTGTTTTCCTCGAAATTCATGCATTGTTAACCTCGATAGCGTATCTTTTTCATACGTGAGAAGACAATGGACAGCCGTTTTTCAATTTTAATTTTTTCCATAATCCTTTTGTCGACCACGGACGCATATCTGTGCTTTCGCATCTGTTATTCCTGTGAAAATAAATTTCGATTGCGGCAGAACTTCTCAGAGGCTAATAGCGAGTTACATTTTATCGTTTCAGTAGTATGAAAGACCAGCTGTGCGCTGTGACCCACTTCTTCTTATAACTCCATCCGTAGTATTCCACCCGATGTGATCTTCTTTTATATAAGAAACATATTATGAATGCAAAAAAGATAGTGAACAAGAGAGCATTCTCATAGAAAAAACTCTACAAAAGGATGTATTCATAACGTATAAAATCACGCCTCTTGATAACCTCGATTTCCAATTGGCGGTTTGTTCGTGATTCTGCCTCCCAAATGAAGATTGCGCTACGCCTTCAGTTTTCCTGATTTATTCTTTTCTGTCCACCTTATAGTACCGTCAGTGCACCTAAGTGGTGCATTGTTGCAGGCATTGCTTAAAGTTCTTTGCAGCGTGCCTTCGGCCCCTAGCTGCAACCTCTTTCATTCCTTTTACTGTCCCACCGTTCGTATTTTCTCTTGCTTCTATCTTATTTCCACATTCTCTTAACAATTGGTGCATATTGCAACTGCGAAGTTTTCCTCCTGTAACACCTTTCAAGTCTTCTTTTCTCCCAGTTTCCCTTTCAGCGCTGAGTGACCTTATGGGCCTAAGTTCTATACTCTGTTCTGTTATTTTTTTTTATGGAAATTGATACCATGTTCAGTTGTTTTATTTTTTTAATGAGGAACCAAAAATCTTATTCGAAAATGTGAACGTTTATCCGTAGAATTGAACCGAAGGAAATCGGCCATCAGCCAACAAGGCACGTAGGCAAAGAATGTATTAAACGTCACATATTTATAGTTAAGCGATGGTTCCAATCACTCTGCAGTATGGCCGATGGCTTGTTTGAACTGAAATGCATCAGGAAAAATAAATGAATAAATATATATATGTATATATGTATGTTTATATATGTATATATATGTGTTGGATTCCAGGTGCATATTTTTTCCTTTGTAATCCCCATCTGTCATTTAGAGTTTTCTTTGTAAACTTATTTTTGTATCTCTTCAGTCTGCTAAGTAAAGGACGACAGTCGAAAGGCCTCGCAGCACTCCATTATTTCTCTTTCCTTCGTGGATTTTGTTTTTATTTATATATTCATCACGTTCCATACTTTCGTGATTCAGTTATACATGTATATGTATGTATGTATATATACATATATATACGCATCTATACATATGTATACGTATACGTACACACATATATATGTATATGTGTATACACACTAATGTTTTTCTTTGCGTGATGTTGGCATAAGACGAATTGCAAATTAAGACGATGACATAAAATACTTTAATGCACTAATTGAGTTTAGAATCGAGCCAAATATACAACACACAAGTAATTGAAGCCCATCACAAACGGTTTGTTTTCTAGTCGCTCGCATGCACCATTTCATGCAACGGGAACAAGTGTTAATTACAGAAATGTCAAGAAACATTACACGTTCCGTAATACACAGAGACTAAAACTGAAGTATGGAGGTGTTGTGTAATGCACCATATATATAGGATATATATATATATATATATATATATATATATATATATATATATATATATATATAGTATATATATATATATATTTACATATACATATATATATATATCTATCTAAACAAACTTCTTTGAAGAGTGCCAAAGCACAGCCATCATTTTGCGAAGGAGTTCCCTTACGCCTAATTTGAAATCCGGGAACATTCGTATCACTTGCGCTTAAAATCCAGTTTCGGATGTTGATATTTATCAAACTTGCCCAATATACTTATAGGTTTGAATTTTTGCTTCTTATAAATGCGAGCCTTTTTTTTTTATATTCACAAATATCAAACGACAAATATGGTTTAATAACGAAGTCCATGTGCCCTGAGAATAACTTAAACGAAATAGGTATCGTCATCGATAAATGATTATCAGTTATAATTCCCTTTGTGTGTGGAAGTTATTCCCGAGGTAGTGATTTCGATATTACACGATATTTGTTGACGTATGAAATTGCAACACAGGTGATATCATTGCAAATTTAGATAACATATTATTGAATACTTTGAGTTTGTTTTAATATTGAGTAATTAACTAGAAAAATTATTCACTTTACGGAAAATCTTCTGAGTAAGCTTCAGAAATTTCGCAAAAGACCCGTTGTGCCACGTCAAAGACGGAAGAGTACAATGAGTTTCACGAAGGAATCGTTCATAAAACGTATGCAGTTCTTTGTTCTATGATTACACACACACACACACACACACACACACACACACACATATATATATATATATATATATATATATATATATATATATATATATATATATATATATATGATTATTATTACTTTTGTATGTGATTCATTTATCACACATCACAGGTGAAAAAAAGAGATGTAGGAATTTATTTGTTTTTTATTCTTATTTAAAGTTATTGATAAGGATCATACAGAGTGGATGAGAAGTCACAAATATATATATGATGGCTTTATTAGAACAGCACTGATTGAACCTTCACAACCGTTAAAGACTACATACCCACTCACCGGCCGGTGTCGAGGTAGGAGTGGATATGTGGTCTTTAACGGTTGTGTGTGTTCGTCAGTACTGCTCCTGTAATTATATTTGTGACTTCTTATACTCTGTATCAGTCCTTCGTCAATGGCTTGGAAATAAAGTCGAAACCGGTCAGGACCTTATTTTTCATATATATATATATATATATATATATATATATATATATATATATATATATATATATATATACATATATATGTATTCTGATTCCATGGTGCAGAATGTTTATTCATAGTCATTTATCTTATTTGTTGTTTTAAAAACAAACTTTTAAAAATTACGGAGCAAAACAAATAGTTCTCTTTGGAAAACACGTCAAGAGTGCATGACCGTAGGGGAGCAGTGCCGTTCACTGCGCCTCACGTGGTGCACTGTAGGCATTACTTGAGGAGGTTCTTTGCAGCATGCCTTCGGCCCCAGCTGCAACCCCTTTCGTTCCTTTTACCGTACCTCCTTTCATATTCTCTTTCATCTTACTTTCCACCCTCTCCTAACAAGTGATTCATAGTGCAACTGCTTTGAGGTTTTCCTCCTGTTACGCCTTTCAGACCTTTAACTGTCAATTTCCGTTACAGCGCTGAATGGCCTCATAGGTCCCAGTGCTTGGCCTTTGGCCTAAATTCTACTCTACATTCAACTAAAGAGTACGTGAATGTCTGCTCGTGGCATGTTGACTTTTAAAATGAAACCGGCATTTCTGTTTGGAAAACATGTCAAGAGTACTTAAAAAAAAGTAAAAAATGCAACAAAGTTTCTTGAGCGCAATCGAGTTTTCTGTACAGCTACTACAGCGTATGATCAAGGCCACCGAAAATAGATCTATCTTTAGGTGGTCTCGGTGTGAAGCTGTATGAGCCGCGGCTCATGAATCTTTAACCACGGCCCGGTGGTTGCCTATCCTATATCGTTACCAGAAGCACGATAATGGCTAACTTAAACCTTAAATCGAATAAAAACTACTGAGGCTAGAGGGCTGCAATTTGGTTTGTTTGATGATTGGAGGGTGGATGATCAACATACCAATTTGCAGCCCTCTAGCCTCTGTAGTTTGTAAGATCTGAGGGCGGACAGAAAAAGTGCTGAGAGAAAAAAGTGCGGACGGATAGATAAAGCCGGCATAATAGTTTCCTTTTACAGAAAACTAAAAAACAGTATTCTAACTAAAAAAAATTACATTTTTTGTTCAAGGAATGCCCTTAGAACATTATTCCAGATTCTTTTGAACATTTCCATAACACGTCCCGTATTTGATGTTTGACTCTTAATATTATATATTAAAGGTTAAATCGGCATCATGCTGTGGTATACATAGAAAAACAATAAAAATGAAACGTTTTGCGAAAGATTCTGGTTCAGTTAATGATCAAATTTACTAAGAAGCC
>NC_089765.1:9013375-9168375 GCF_040412425.1 Macrobrachium rosenbergii | reverse complement strand
CGTGAAGCCAAAATGGTGCCATTTCTACGCAGGGGGTCTACATACACAAAATTTGCGTTTAGTTTTGAATTACAAACATGAAAAGCCACGGCCAGAACTCTTTTTGGTAGACATGTCATAGAATGGTACCATAGTCTGACATAAATTTAAGATATCCATTCGTACTGGAAGAAATAACGAATTAGATGTGAGCATAAGAAACTGGGTACAAATGTCTGATTAGTTACAAATTTTCTATTGTTTGTTCATCAGCTGCCAAAATATGTTTTTTAGGAAGTATGCACAGCGTTTGAAAGTTCACTGTCACCTTTGCATCATTTTTTTTTTTTTTTTGCGTGTATTAATACGAAAGACAAGCAAAAATTTAAACATTTTTCAGAATCTATCTGGCAGTATCTGGAAAATCAAGACATTTGTCTCAGACTTTGCAAAGTAAAATCTTTTGAAAATGTTTGATTTATCATCAAATCTGGAAAATCAAGACATTTGTCTCAGACTTTGCAAAGTAAAATCTTTGAAAATGTTTGATTTATTTCATACCATCAAATCTGGAAAATCAAGACTTTTTCTCAGACATTGCAAAGTAGAATCTTTGAAAACGAAAAATATCTGAAAATCTTTGTCTCAGACTTTGCAAAGTAAAATTTTGAAAATGTTTATTTCATACCATCAAATCTGAAAATCAAATTTGTCTCAGACTTTTAAAATCTCATTTTGATTTTATTTTACCATCAAATCTGGAACTTTTCTTTGCAAAAGTAAAATCTTTGAAAACGATTTTCATATCATCAGATCTGAAAAATCAAGACATTTGTCTCAGACTTTGCAAAGTAAAATCTTTGGAAAATTCTTAATTTATTTCAGACCATCAAAACTGACAAATCAAGACATTGATCTCAGACTTTGCAAGGCAGAATCTCGAAAATGACTGACATTTCATGTCATCAAATCTGAAAAGTCAAGCCAGTGCCAGAACAGATGTTTGTTGGGGCTTGAGTCTCAATTAACAAGATTTTACAGTTTTTGGGGCCAGTGCCAGAACAGAAGTCGTCAGTTAACAAGAACCTGCAGTTTTGGTGGGGCCAGTGCCAGAACAGATGTTTGTTGGGGCTGGGCGAAAAGGGTCATAACAACAGTTTTGGTGAGGCCTGAACAGATGTTTGCTGGGCTGGGCAAGAATTAACAAAACCTACAGTTTTGTGGGGCCAGTGCCAGAACAGATGTTTGTTGGGCTGGGAAAAGGCCAATTAACAAGAACCCACCACAGTTTTTGGGCTAAATGCCAGAACAGATGTTTGTTGGGGCTGTCCAATTAACAGAACCTACAGTTTTGGTGGGGCCAGTGCCAGAACAGATGTTTGTTGGGGCTGGGCAAGTGAATCAGTACGTCAGTTTTGGTTAACAGAAGCAAGTAACAGTTAACAAGAACCTACAGTTTTGGTGGGGCCAGTGCCAGAACAGATGTTTGTTAGGGCCAGGGCAGTTTTGTTTAGGCAATGTTTGTTGGGGCTGCGTCAGTTAACAAGAACCTACAGTTTTGGTGGGGCCAGTGCCAGAACAGATGTTTGTTGGGGCTGGGCAAGTGCGTCAGTTAACAAGAACCTACAGTTTTGGTGGGGCCAGTGCCAGAACAGATGTTTGTTGGGGCTGGGCGAGTGCGTCAATTAACAAGAACCCACAGTTTTGGTGGGGCCAGTGCCAGAACAGATGTTTTTGGGTTGGGGGTCAGTTAACAGCAAGTTTTGTGCCGTGCAGAACAGATGTTTGTTGGGGCTAACAAGTGCCTAACAAGAACCCACAGTTTTGGTGGGGCCAGTGCCAGAACAGATGTTTGTTGGGGCTGGGCAAGTGCGTCAGTTAACAAGAACCTACAGTTTTGGTGGGGCCAGTGCCAGAACAGATGTTTGTTGGGGCTGGGCAAGTGCGTCAGTTAACAAGAACCTACAGTTTTGGTGGGGCCAGTGCCAGAACAGATGTTTGTTGGGGGCATGAAAATCTAACAAGAACCCACAGTTTTGTGGGGCCTAAAAGAACAGATGTTTGTTGGGGCTCTAACAAGAACCTACAGTTTTGGTGGACCAGTGCCAAACAGATGTTTGTTGAGGCTGGGCAAGAATATTAACAAGATACAGTTTTTGGTGGGGCCAGTAAAGTGCGTCAGTTAACAAGAACCTACAGGTTCAAACAGATGTTTTTGGGGCTAAGTTAACAAGAATTCCAGATTCTAAACAGATGTTTGTTTGGGCAAGTTAGTAAGTTTTGGTGGGGCCAGTGCCAGAACAGATGTTTGTTGGGGCTGGGCAAGTCAGTTAACAAGCTATGGGGCCAGTGCAGAACAGATGTTTGTTGGGCTGGGCAAGTGCGTATAACAAGAACCTACAGTTTTGGTGGGGCCAGTGCAGAACAGATGTTTGTTGGGGCTGGGCAAGTGGTCGATTAACAAGAACCTACAGTTTTGTGGGGCCAGTGCCAGAACAGATGTTTGTTGGGGAATGAGTGTCAGTTAACAAGAACCTACAGTTTTGTGGGGGAGTGCCAGAACAGATCTTCAGTTAACAAGAACCTACAGTTTTGGTGGGGCCATCTCGAACTGTTCTCCCTAATATAAGCAAAGGGGATTCTTTGATAAAGAATATTGATATTGTAAAAGGTTCTAGAAGATTTTCCAGTAAGATTATTTAATAAGATTCTTAAAGGAGCTATGCACATAGGGTATAAAAAGGTACTTGAAGAAAACTGAAAGCAAACCAAGATCTTCAGTTGCTCATCCTGAGATCTAGAAAAAGTAAAATTATTCCAATAGACGCTTAGGCCTATCTCCAAAAGGAGCGACCTAATCCACTATAAAAACAGAAAATGGTACCTTGTTTTTCTTCTGCTTTCTTACCATGACAAGTCAGCGAGCTCAATGTTCATTGCAACATGATAAAAAGTATTATATTGAAGATTCATATTTTTCAGAAATTCGAGGAAAAGTATTTCGCAAAAGTGAGGCCAGCGGTTCCGTGGAAATCTTTCAGGATTACAGATTAAAGAGTCGTGTAAGTGAATCCGCTGCGTTTTCCTGCAGAATAACCCTTAATCTGCCGTCATTCAAAGGATTACTACTAGACTTTATGGTTCCAGAACATTGCGTGCTTCCATTTGCGCAAGAGTTTCACGTATATTTGTTCCAGGATTTGCCCTAAATTCGCCGCTATCATAATAGGTGTGAAATTTGGTCTGCAAAACAGAACGCTAGTCTCAACCCGAGCCAAGTATATTTTCTCTGGTGTTGCTGTATTTTGTTTCACGACGTTCTGTTGTAAAATCAACTTCAGAAGAAAACGAGTAGAGAATGCGCCGAAGTTTCTTCGGGGCGATCGAGTTTTCTGTGCGCCGTACTGTACAATCAAGGTCACTGAAAATAGATTTATCTTTCGGTGGTCTCGGTATAATGCTGCATGAGCCAGGCCCATGAAACTTTAACCACTGCCCGGTAGTGGCCTGTCCTATATCGTTGCCAGACGCACGATTATGGCTAAGTTTAACCTTAAATCAAATAAAAACTACTGAGGCTAGAGGGCTGCATTTTGATATGTTTGATGATTGCAGGGTGGATGATCAACATACCAATTTGCAGCCCTCTGACCTCAGTAGATTTTAAGATGTGAGGGCCGACAAAAAGTGCGGACGGATAGACAAAGCCGACACAATAGTTTTCTTTTACAGAAAACTAAAACACTAGATTGTTCTTGGCTTTGCATTTGATCAATGGGCAAGTTGAATATAATACGAACACTTGTTGTGCTGTAAGAATAAAATAAAATCTCTTTGTGTTTTGGAAATATATTAAAAGGGATAAGATTCAAATTCACCACAGTTTCAAGACCAACAGGTCTCCTCTTCAGGTGATTATAGTGCAATACGATAAGAGAGGAGAAAAACGATTAATAATCTTCAGTCATTACCAAACTGCCACTCTAAAAACAGTTGCCAAATATTCAACGACCTGACAATCTTGTTAAGTTGGCTGCTTGAATAATATTTCATTCGTGCACACACCATCGACTAACCGTAGTGTTGATTGGCAAAAGAATACATTGTTACTTAAATACAAGTAATACTCAGAGAAGGAAAATAGTTGAAGCTGCCTCATTTAGGGATGTACCTGATTGTAACTTAAATGATGGGAACAATAAGTTTGACAGTTTTTTGTCCTGTTACGTAATTCAAGCAGCCAACCTTAACAAGATTCTCAAGTCGTTGAATATTTAAAAACGAGCGTGTTGGCGCGTCCTACGCGCGCTGGAACTATGCGCTGCTGTCTCCCCTACCTACCCCGCCCGCACCCGGGGCGGACAAACATGTTTGCAGGAGGGTGGATGTCTCCCTTACTCTCCCGTTCCCCCTACCTGCCCCGCCTGCACCAGGGGCGGGCAAACGTGTTTGCAGGAGGAGGGCGGATGTGTCCCCTACCCTCCTATTCCCCTACCTACCCCGCCCGCACCCAGGCAGACAAACCGGTTTGCAGTGGGTGGGTGGCTGTGTCATGTCTCCCCTACTGTCACCCAGGGGAGGACAAACAAGATCCACTCGGATTTTATTATTATAGATTGTTTTTAGAGTGATGGCTGGGTAATGACAGAAGGTGGCTATTCATTGTTTTCCCTCTCTTAACATTTGCAATTTTCCTTTTATTGTATTGTTCTGGAATCACCCGAAGAGGAGACCAGTTGGTCTTGAAACTGTAGTGAATTTTAGCATTTTTAATATATTTCTACAGCACAATGGGATTTTAATTTACTATCCATCTCAAGGACCGCGAGTCATCGTTTTTCTCGAATATCTTTCAAACTAATAATTTGATCAAAATGGTATTTTGACGTGTACAAGACACCTCCCGCTAATTTTTGGTAATATAGTACATTGTCAAATGGTGTTAGTTAAGGCGTTTACTCTTGACTTACATGGTGTTGCCAGCATCGCCTAACTATGCATTCGAATGTCCTTTATCCTCATCCTGTCCCTCCCACCCCCTTCCCCTCCTCATCCCTCCCTCAACCCACTTTCCTGGCCTCCCCATCTCCGACCCCACCCTTTCCTGTCCATGGGTGATAGCGGACGTTCGATTGTGTAGATTAGTCCTGCTGACTCATGCGACTGCCTTTAAAAGTCAAGACTAAACGCCTTAACTGAAACCATTTGACAATGCATTGCAATACCAAAAATTAGCGGGCGGAGTCTTGTACACTGTGTCAAAGTACTATTTCGATCATATAATTACTTTGAAAGATATTTGAGAAAAACGATGACTCGCGCTCCCTGAAATGGAAAGTAGGTTAGTTGCAAGTATTGTGCTATCCAGATGTCAATCTTAACACCTAACCCATATTTGGGCGACAGTGGACCTGAAGTGCTCTAGCATTTTGCTTTCATCCACGTCTCCTTTATCTGCTTATGTCAATTTCTTGAATAATATTTTGTAACTGAAATGACATTTAGGTTAATTTAGTGGTATTTTTAAAGGAAAAACCATCTCTTTTATTACTTGGTGTAGGTACACTGTTCCAGCGTTGCTTTTAGGAATCGTAAATGTTCCGTTCATTTTTAATTCATGCGTAGCAGTAACAATTACAAAAAAAGTAACGTCAATAGGAACAATTTTTTTTTTTTTTTTTTTTTGAGGGAGAGAGATTTGGCAGCCCCCAATTAATTTTATCAGCTTATCCGGGACCAAACTACGTCGTTCCGCGTTTCCTCTGGTAACCTAATTTACAGCTTCGTTAGAAGGCACTTTTATTTGCTCAGGGTAAAATGCACGGAAAGAAAGATATTAGAAAACCACTGATCTTGATGAACTGAAAAATGTTTTAAGGAACCGTCAGAACAAGGACCATAACATATCGAAGTAAGGTACTAGTTGAAATCCTAAATATGGGAAATTATATTGGACGCTGTCTAGATTTTTCTGTGAATTCTTGTGATAAATTTTACTCTCTCTCTCTCTCTCTCTCTCTCTCTCTCTCTCTCTCTCTCTCTCTCTCTCTCTCTCTCACTTTAGCTGCCGTAAAATCTATAGGATGAACAGACACAGAAAAGCTAAAATTATATTACCTGTCGGTAATATAATTTTAGCCTTTCAGAATGAGATCAAACAAATCACCAAATTCATTTATCTCACTGATTTTACGGAAACACATCGTATATTGTGTTATATATATATATATATATATATATATATATATATATATATATATATATATATATATATATATATATATATATATATATACACACATATACATATATATATAATTACGTATAACTATATGAATTTTCGTCACCTGAACGCGCTTGAATTTTTCATATTCACAAAATGAAGCCCCAAATATCATGTGATATCCAGTTCGTTATACTTCTGGAGTAACTTACTTGGGACCCAAGGGAGGATTGTAATTCGTACCGGTAGGATTCGAACCGTGGCCTGGTTTAGAAAAAACGACGGACAGTGACTCTGACCACTCAGCCATCTAAACCAAACAGTGGTTTGAATCCCACTGATGACGAAGCACTCATCACTCATAATTTCCCCTGGGGTGTAAGCTACAGTAGCCTCAAGGCATAGTGAACTGGATTTGAAACGATATTTGTGGCTTAATTTTTGAGATATATATATATATATATGTGTGTGTGTGTATGTGTGTGTATGTGTATGTGTATGTCTGTGTGTGTTTTGTACGTGTCTTTGTGAAAAATAATCCCTTCTTACACAGACACAAACCTCTAAACTGAACATTTGCAGTTTGTCACCTCTACTATTGCAATACACTATTGTTAACATAATTCTCTCGCTGCCCAAACCCCCGCCTTCTTCCCCTATTCCTTAGATATCACCACGAGAGAGAGAGAGAGAGAGAGAGAGAGAGAGAGAGAGAGAGAGAGAGAGAGAGAGAGAGCCGTATCTGAGAAAATGACCGGATATCGAGCCAGTCGTGAGGACAAAAATAGCCGAGCCGTGTCTTTCGAAATGAAGTCCTCCAAAGGTCACTTTCTTTTACTTTCCCTCCCTTTCACATTGGCTGAATAAATAATAGATGCGCAGTAAATGGTCAGATTAAATGTTATTAAAGATGGTGTTGTCCAGTTGTGAACGTTATGGGATGTTATGATCGCGAATCTGTTTGGTTTTGAATTTTCTGTTCACTCACTAAATTCATAAAATCTCAATAGACGCAAACTCATTACACTTTCATTTTTTCCCCTCTAGAAGTCATCAAAAATAACACTACGTGGTTATAACATACGCGAATTACTGATAACATTAAATGACGATAATTTTGTAAGTCCCGGTAGCGTTTTCCCGAGATGTAACCGAGTACCGGGACCTTTCCCTGTAGAAAGCGGGATGCCTTATCTTAAAAACTAACTATAGAATTTTCTTGAAATTAATCTCATTATGTTCCCCACACCCAAATTACTTCGAAGGTTATGTATAACTTAACCTAACCCAACCTAACCTAACCTAGGGGCATGGCATAAAAACCGGGGCTGGGGCAATACTAGCATACATCTCAGGAACTAATCTAACCCAACTCAACCTAACCTAACCTAACCTAACCTAACCTAGGGGCATACATCTCGGGAATTTGCGCCCCAGACACGTTTAGAATCGAAGTCGTCTTCTCTAAATAGTAAATAGAAAAACAGGATGTCAGTTACCGATAGGTTATCTGTCTCCGGATGTACAATCTCGTTTCCACGCTGCCGAGCAGAACATACATCGGTTTCCAACGCAGTTAAAGTATTCAGATTTTGGGGCATTGTAATGAGTTTAATTTCTCCTCTTGAAAAATCTTGAAAGAAGAATACGAGGTATTACGTAAATTCAGTGTTTCTATTGTCTCTATCTCCTGTTAAGTGTGCTTCGTCGAGTGGAATGTCTGAGAGAATTTATCATCGTCTGAGAAATTAGGAAAATCATGGCATCTTTATTTAAAAATTATTTTTAGCGATGCCAGCACAGTTGTTTCAACGGACAACGCATGAAACTACGCGGGTAGAATAATTTCTCGTGGTTGCTGTCTGTAGTTTTGAATGGAGCAATAACAAAAAAAAAAATGAATGGAACAATAAAAAAAAAAAACAATAAAAAAAATGGTCTTAAAGTTGCAAGGAGGAAAAGGTGCGGAAGTTAAATATTCCCGTCTTTTAGTCATGTATTTCTTAAAAAGATTCTTCTGCGCTTTCATTTCTGTGTTTATTTGGTAAGCATCTGTTTATATAGTTATATGTAATACCTTATTATTTGCTTGGTTCTTTGCAGCGTTATCTTTTTTTTTTTCACACACCTAAAAGCATTCTACAATGGTAATTTGCTGGCCAGGCTACGGCCACTTTTCGTGTCTATGAAAGCATAGATTCTCTGTTGAAATAAATGATTAGGGTTTACCATAACTGACCTAATCAGCCATAACCTGAGATTTTTACTGACTTGCCATCACAATCTCATCGATGTCTTTTGCTTCGCTCTCTCATTTTGCCACCTTGAGTTGGATTCCATTATTCATGAGGCCAAACAACACAAAATCAGTCTCATTCCAAACAAGCAACTGGATGTTGCCATTAGCTCACACGAGGTCACCTCTCGACCGCTGACGGCGAACAGCGACGTTGTCGGGCTTCCTTCGGCTGTACATTATAACTTTTCCGACTAAAGAAGACCTCATAGGGAGCCGAAAGATATTATCGGCTTGTTTACCGGATCGCTGACCGACCGTTCGAGCCGACGACGTGCATACTATTGCTTTCGCGGAAAGCATCAGTCTTGTCGGAAGCGAGTGATGTCTCTTATCCGGGCCGAGTGGAGATATCAGTATACTCTTGCCCGGATTAATAAGTCTATGTTGTTGAATCATTTTGCAGTCAGATATCTGTCAGTGTTGCTCATCTTTCTGTACACACATGAACGCGGATACATACGCACATGCAAACACATTAATGTCCATGCTTTAATATTGAGCTGGTATGGGTAAAAAATTACAAAACAGAGGTCACCGCCATATTCGTAGGGTGGGTAGTGCCGTCATTGCACCTCACGCTGTGCGCTGTAGGCATTACTCAAGGTTCTTTGCAGCGTCGCTTCGGCCCCTAGCTGCAACCCCTTTCATTCATCTTACTGTACCTCCGTTCATAGTCTTTCTTCCATCTTACTTTCCACCCTCTTTTAACAATTGTTTCATGGTGCAACTGCGAGGTTTTCCTCCTGTTACACCCTTCAAGCCTTTTACTCTCAATTTTCCTTTCAGCGCTAAATGACCTCATATGTCCCAGCGCTTGGACTTTGGCCTAAATTGTGTATTCTCTTCAATTGTATGAACTCTCCGTGAAGAAAACCTCCACAACACTAGCCAGTCAACGCCTACACAATATACTCATCAGGGTCGCATCAAACCCCGCTACACAAACTGCGCCATTCGCCTCTGTGTCTGTCACGCAATCTCACGCCTCCTGCACATGAACGCCGCTCCTTCTAGTGCTGCTTTCACGTCATCCAACCAGGGCTTTCGAGGTCTTCCTCTCTTGCACCCTCAGAAGACTTCTCTTTCATTCACAGAAGACTTCTGAATTCAGTCTTCACAAACCTAACGCCAACCACTCTATTTAAATTACCAAAACATCTCTTAAACACCCTGGTTCATCCATCTGCTCTCTCTCTCTCTCTCTCTCTCTCTCTCTCTCTCTCTCTCTCTCTCTCTCTCTCTCTAGCAGCTTAAGTTTTGTGACTGTAAAAATTGTCAGGTGTTTGCGACAGATTATGTATCTAATAATAATTATGTATACATATATGTGTGCATGTGTGTGTGTGTGTGTGTTCGTGTAGGTGGGTGCATGTGTTAGTTTTACTTTCGAATTATCTGACGCCACGTGAGAGGCAAACGCTTTGGCGTTTCCAGATTTCGTAGAAATGGTGCGAACCATTTATTTTTTTGACTGACATTTTAGTAAAGGTTTTATTCTTTCCTTTGCCACCGAGCGATTGCATTGTTTTAACCTCTGACTCGCAATTTTTTTTCAGTGCAAATATTTTAAACCTCGACTGCCTTTTCCCCATTTATTCCAGTCAGTCAATTCGTTGATCGTTTCTGGTAGCTAGACATCCATTTTGTATGCCCTTGTTCCATCATCTACACTACGATTCCCTCCTCTCTCTCTCTCTCTCTCTCTCTCTCTCTCTCTCTCTCTCTCTCTCATTTAGGAAGTGCACCGGAGTCGTGATTACAGTCATTTGGTAAAGAATCTGTAGCCCCCTTTTTTACGACCTGTCTGCTTCCTGTAGGAATCTGTCTTGGTTGAAGCTTCAAAGAGCCTTTTCCCACCTCCCCCCGAGTTGAGTAGAATTCAGTTACATTCTCCATACAGTTGTGAGATTCTAAGATCATTGATTATGTTCTTAATTGTGTTTTTTTTTTCCTATTTAATAGTGCGGTCTGCTTCAAGATCAATTATCCAGAAAGAAAATCTGTTTTTATCTTGGTATTTGCTAATTATAACAAGTGAAATGTGCGCCGAAGTTTTACGGCACAATCGAGTTTTCTGTACATCGTATAATCAAGGCCACCGAAAATAGATCTATCTTTCGGTGGTCTCGGTATAATGCTGTATGAGCCGCGGCCCATGAAACTTTAACCACGGCCCGGTGGTGGCCTCGTCCTATATCGTTGCCAGATGCACGATTATGGCTAACTTTAACCTTAAATAAAATAAAAACTATTGAGGCTAGAGGGCTGGAATTTGGTATGTTTGATGATTGGAGGGAGGATGATCAACATACCAATTTGCAGCCCTCTAGCCTCAGTAGTTTTCAAGATCTGAGGGCGGACGGACAGACAAAGCCAGCACTGAAAACTAAAAAGTAAAGGTTTGGCAGTCTATTTTATTTCAATGTGTTTATTGCCATTTCTCGTCAGGAAACGCAGAGAAATAAAAACAAGGCATTTCCCAGCAATATTGTCCGAGTTTAGGGAGTTACTGAGAATCAAAGTATGACAAAGATTCATCGATTGAAAAAATTTATCTTATCGCAAGAAATTATAAAATTATACCCTAGAGCTCTAAATACAAAAGTCAACTAAAGTTAGTTGATTTACGAGGACCATATCTCGTTCAGATATAGTTACAGAGGTTTTGAAACTGTTTTGAAATCTGGAGTCTATAAACTCGAAACAGTGGTAAAATATTTGAATGACTGCGGCCTCCAAACCCACAATCCTCACCCCACCCCTACACGTCTAAAAAAAAAAAAAAAAAAAAAAAAAGCAGCTGGTCGGATTTTTAAAGTAAAAGCAGCAGTAGCGTATTGAATTCATGCCTGAGTCCAACTTTCAATTTTGACGTTTTGACGCAATGTGTGCATCCACAGTACATATCTTCCTCTGTCTACTTGCTTCCATAAACGATACCCGGCTCTGTCTGCTTCTTACTTCCATAAACGATACTCGGCTTTATCTGCTTCTTACTTCTATAAATGATACCCGGCTCTATCTGCTTCTTACTTCCATAAACGATACCCGGCTCTATCTGCTTCTTACTTCCATAAATGATACCCGGCTCTATCTGCTTCTTACTTCCATAAACGATACCCGGCTCTATCTGCTTCTTACTTCCATAAACGATACTCGGCTTTATCTGCTTCTTACTTCTATAAATGATACCCGGCTCTATCTGCTTCTTACTTCCATAAACGATACCTATCTGGCTCTTATCTGCTTCTTACTTCCATAAACGATACCGGGCTCTATCTGCTTCTACCTTCCATAAACGATACCCGGATCTATCTGCTTTTACTTCCATAAAAGATGCCGGCTCTATCTGCTTTTACTTCCATAAACGATACCCATCTTTATCTACTTCTTCCATAAACGATACCCGGCTCTATCTATGCTTCTTCTTACTTCCATAAACGATACCGGCTTTATCTGCTTCTTACTCTATAAATGACACCGCCTCTATCTGCTTCTTACTTCCATAAAAGATACCCGGCTCTATCTGCTTCTTACTTCCATAAACGATACCCGGCTTTATCTGCTTCTTACTTCCATAAACGATACCCTTACTTCCATAAATTATCTATCTACTTACTTCATAAACGATACCCGGCTCTATCTATTCTATCTTCCCATAAACGATACCCGGCTCTATCTTGCATCTTACTCATAAATGATCTTTATCTTACCATAAACGATACCTGGCTCTATCTTCTTACTTCCATAAACGATACCTGGCTCTATCTGCTTCTTACTTTATAAACGATACTCGGCTTTATCTGTTTTTACTTCCATAACGATACCCGCTCTCCCATTGATACATCGGCTCTTCCATAAACGATACCCATCTCTGCTTTTTTACTTCCATAAATGATACCCGGCTCTATCTGCTTCTTACTTCCATAAACGATACCCGGCTTTATCTGCTTACTTTACTTTTGACTCTCCATAAATGATACCCGGCTCTATCTATTCTTACTTCCATAAACGATAAACGATAAACCCGGCTTTATCTACTTCTTACTTCCATAAACGATGCCTTCTCTCTACTTCTTCCTTTTATCTGCTCTATCTCTCGCTTACTTCCATAAACGATACCCGGCTCTATAAACGATACCCATCTCTATCTACTTCTTACTTCCATAAACGATACCCGGCTCTATCTACTTCTTACTTCCATAAACGATACCCGGCTCTATCTACTTCTTACTTCCATAAACGATACCCGGCTCTATCTACTTCTTACTTCCATAAACAATACCCATCTTTATTTACATCTTGCTTCCATAAACGATACCCATCTCTTTCTACTTCTTCCTTCCATAAACGATACCTCATCTCTTATCTACTCTTTACTTCCATAAACGATACCCGGCTTCTTACTTCCATAAACGATACCCGGCTCTATCTACTTCTTACTTCCATAAACGATACCATCTCTGTTTACATCTTGCTTCCATAAACGATACCCATCTCTTTCTACTTCTTACTTCCATAAACGATACCCATCTCTATCTACATCTTACTCCATAAACGATACCCATCTCTATCTACATCTTACTCCATAAACGATACCCATCTCTATCTACATCTTACTCCATAAACGATACCCATCTCTATCTACATCTTACTCCATAAACGATACCCTGTTCTGTCTACTTCTTCCTTCCATAAACGATACCCATCTCTATCTACTTCTTACTTCCATAAACGATACCCATCTCTATCTACTTCTTACTTCCATAAACGATATCCATCTCTATCTACGTCTTTCTTCCTTAAAAACGATACTCGGCTCCTCCTAATAAACACAAAGAATGTTATGCTCAACATTTTAACGTTAACTGGGATGGCGAATGTTGCACAACTAAATGCGCGCACGCGCACACGCACACACACACACACACACACACACACATATATATATATATATATATATATATATATATATATATATATATATATATATATATATATATACGTACGTATAAGTATGCAGTATAAATGTATGTGCAGCATACATGTATTTATGCAGTCTTATACATTAATGCATACGAAAAAAAATATACAGGTCACTTACATTGTGAGTGTTTCATAGTACTTGTACCCTTGAGTTCTTACATAATCATTCACCTAAAACAGTTCTGTCTCACAGAAGAATCTTTGATGACAGTCTCTGGTCCTCCAGTGCACCAATATGTTCTCCTGCGTCTCAAAGAACGCCACGTATTCAAAGTGAATGTTACTGTAATGAGAAGCTAAAGAAGAACAATAGGAACATTAATATTTTAACTCTGAAGGAGTCAATTTTGGGTGATTTTCTTATTGTTGTTTTTATTTTTGTTCATAGAATTCTTAAGTTTATGATCATTATTCCGGTTAAAGGCTCAGCTCTCATTCTGGAGATGAAAAGGAAGTTGGTGAGAGAGAGAGAGAGAGAATTGGACACCTCTATAAGGGAAACGTTTCTTGTGATATTACTATGACAACACTTTTGCTATAGTCGTCTTTATCCTGTGTCTTTAGTGAATTAAGTAAAATGTTACCTTTCTGTAACTGGGAATCAATGAAAAAGTGCGAAGACAACAACATCTTCATTCTAGGAAAGACGAGACGTGGAGAACTCCCAAAGAAAACCCGACATCAGTCCTTCCATTCGGCAGAGAAGTCAGACGGAGAGAGAAAGAGAAGTTAAGAGGCCATTGTGGTTGTTACAATTACATACGGGTACAGAGATGTCTTTAGGGCGAAGGTCATTCCTTACCGTGACCCATTTATTCCTAACGTCACACGCAAGGTGAAAGACGAGAGAAGAAAAGAAGGAGGAGGAGATGAGGTCCGAAGATTCTCTCACGGAACAAAGTAACCAGCCGATAACGTATTCCATCTATTTCTATGAACTCTTAAAGAAAGGCTGTGTAAAGAGACCAAGAAATATATTCCGTTGTTTATTCTACAGCTGAAAGCCCGATCCATCATCGTTTAATCCTCTGAAGTCCCTCTATCTCTCTCTCTCTCTCTCTCTCTTCTACCTTACAGATACCGCCAACCTCTCTCCCTCCCTCGTGCTCCTCCTCCTCCTCCTCCTCCTCCTCCTCCCAGCCAGCACCCGAGCAATCGCATTATCACCCCGCCCCTTTTCGCCCACGGGGTCGGTTAATTCCAAGAAACAGAGAGGTGTTTAGTAGGTGGCCGACCCAGGGCGAGAGAGGAGAGAGGGAGAGAAGAGAGTATTGCTGGTGGGCAGAGCCGTAGGGGAGCCGTCCCGGGGGTGGGGGGGGGGCGGTGTTAGTGTGGTCGGGAAGGGGGATAGATAACCCAAGGAGAGTGGGGGTGGTGGAGGGGGGGAGTGTCATATCACGATGTGCTTCACCCAGTCCATCAACTTAATTAGAGGCCAGGTGGAATAAGCACTAACGGAAACATTTCATTCAGTGAGAATTATTATCGTCTCTCTCTTTCTCTCTCTCATTATATCTCTCTCCTCCGTCTCTCTTTGTCTCCCCTTCTTCACTGCATTTTTAAATTCAAAACCATATTGCTTTTAACTAACAATTATTCTTTCTTTTAGTCCCCCACTCGATGTAGTTGATATTCGTCTCAGAGAAAAGACAGATTTTCAATTCCTAGGCCTAAATGCTTTACACGAGTTATTTGTATACAGTATGGAGCGCTGGAACGTCACTACTTCGAATATATTTAAATTCATGTACAGCAAATAGCTACATTAGTTTGATTCATAAACGTAAAATAAATGTCTGATTTTCATTCATATTAAAACTCTAATTACGCTAAATAATTTCCAGTTAATAGTATTTTTATTTATTTCAAAAATAACTTCGCAATCAATCTAACATTACATCCATGAAAGAATTTGTTACAACTTCCACAATCAGCCTTTCAAAAAATAAAAAAAATTCATGTTGATCATCAATACAGCAATATTTTTTCTTTAATCGTACGTATCTGTATATTCATATATAAGAAAACCTATATAGTACATGATCAAAATATTTTCCTAAGTACTACTGTTTTCAAACAGTGAATAGGTTTTAATCATGAAAGTCACGTGAACAAACAGAAACCCGTCCTTTCCATGGCGTAATTTGACATAAATTCAGGTAAAGCAGTACCCCGTTTATACTTTCTGTGTAGGAGGTGAATCTGGTCGTCAAACCATTAAGTGGCAATCGTTTACAGAATTAAAAACGAGCACTTACTTTGTCGTAGCAATGTCGAGTTAGGGGAATCTACAGCTGAGATCTGCGGGGAAGGTCGCTAAGCACGTACAACACTACACCACTGTTTTAAGGCACCTCGCTGTCTGCTAGATTACAGGCGAATGTCGAGCGACAAGGAAATACGCTTGCGAGTGTTTCTGCGCAAGTCCCCCCTCAGTTGCCTGATGTACAACTTCATTTTCTATGGCTGGCGTTTTCTGTGCGTCGGACGTCGATGCTGCTGCTGCTGCTGCTGCTGCTGCTGCTGCTGCTGGGTTTGGAGACAGATAAGCTCTTCACGATATCGATGAGCGGGTTCAAGTTACTTTCCCGGAACCAGAAAATTGAGAGAAATATGCTCGTTTTGATTGAAGATACCATTCTCTCTCTCTCTCTCTCTCTCCCTCTCCCCCCCCCCACCTCTCTCTCTCTCTCTCGCACAACATTCAGAGTTCAGAAGAATATTCCTGAAAACATGTAGAATGCAGATCGGTGTTTAATTTTTGCTGTACATGCGTTTGTTTCCGGCGAGTCAAGATTCTTACAGGATGCAATCACTGAATGCTGGTGTTGTTTCCGCACTGATGACCATACGGTCGAAGGTTTTCTGAAAGAAAGAAACTCTGATGAAATGGTCTTATTTCTGGAGTGAGAGATTCCAGGAAAGCTCCAGGAATAAGATGATTTTATCAAAAGTCGTAAAGCGTCGACCGCAAGAGGTAATTCTTGCATAAAAAGTTTCATCATCCAATGATAATAACAGAGCGAGTGCGTCTGCATATTGGAGCTATCAGCCCATCCTTGCACACTTGTAAATATAACGATTGAAGATCGTTATCATCATACAGTGACCTTATCTAGCAAGATTTATGGATGCAATAAAACACAGAGGGTAAAGGGGGTGTGGTAGGGGGTTGGGGTTTGGGGCTTGTTTCCAAAGCAGGAGACAGAAAATATATAAAATGATAGAAATTACCGATAATAGAAGAAACTGTGTGCATTTACTGACTAAATTTTGTTTCTTCATTCATCCAGTTGAGTATGAATATGGTACTAGAGACGAACCAAGTCTCCAGCTTAGTTCAGTCAGCCTAATGCTTTGGGTAAATCTGATTTCTCAGTTGATGACAAGCTCTTAGTTTAGACCGATAGCTGAGAGCCGGGACCTTACAGTGAAGCATTCCAAATGACTACGATAAGAAAATTACATGATTTGCAGAGCTGCTGCTAAGACGTTTACTTTCCCCTTTGACAAAGAGAATAGAGAAAGAAACAGATCCTAAAATGGCCTATGGAAGTATTTAAAAAAGGAGGAGTCTAGGTTCCAGACACAACGTATCACAAAGAAAAATAATCAAGATAGGAACTACAGAATTCAACAGGAACCAAGGACAGATCATAATTAATATATATATATATATATATATATATATATATATATATATATATATATATATATATATATATATATATATATATATATATATATATATATATATATATATATATAGTGTGTGTGTGTGTGTAAAGTAAAACACTCCAAGGCTTAGGTCAAACGCGCAATACCTGTGGAATGTGAGTGCGTGTCATTAACGCTCTTGTGAATCGGAGGTGCTTTGAAAAGCGACCTGAAGGCAATTTTACTTCTTTAAGCCGTGTTTGACATGTTGGCAGTTCCTCGACGATGTGTCTTAACCCAGAGCCTTGCTGTTTACCTCCTCGCCAGTCATGCAACCTTACGAGGCCAACAACCAATCCGTTCTGAACGGCGTTGCAAGTCCTTAAAACTCGTCATTGCGAAAGCAGACGAGATGTTCAACGCTGTGTCCTCGTCCACGCAAGGTGTGAAGGATGAGAGAGCCAAAAGGTAAAAGAAAATATGTCTGCAAGCGCTATGGTCGTAAATGGCGATAAAAACTATACGGGTAGGTTGTCATTCAAGGAAGGGAAATCAGGATTACATAACACTCAAAAGGATAGGTTCTCATTCAAGGAAGTGAGATCAGGATTTACATAACACTCTCAAGGGTCGGTTCTCATTCAAGGAAGAGAAACCAGGATTACATAACACACTCAAGGGTAGGTTCTCATTCAAGGAAGTGAGATCAGGATTACATAGCGCTCTGAAGGGTAGGTTCTCATTTAAGGAAGGGAAATCAGGATTACATAACAATCAAGGGTAGGTTCTCATTCAAGGAAGTGAGATCAGGATTACATAACAATCAAGGGTAGGTTCTCATTCAAGGAAGTGAGATCAGGATTTACATAACACTCTCAAGGGAAGGTTATCATTCAAGGAAGTGAAATCAGGATTAGTCAAACCCTTATTTCGTATCGTCATCATGACCCTGAAATCATAATGGTCAATTCAAGGTCTTGACCTGGGGTCAAATTACTAGTTACACAAAATAGGATCAAACGCTACCTCTCTCTCTCTCTCTCTCTCTCTCTCTCTCTCTCTCTCTCTCTCTCCTCCCCTATTCCTTTGTAGAAAGTGACATTATTTGTAAGTGTATTCACTTCCGAAGTCAGAGCTAAGATTATGCTTAGAATGACTGATTTTGAATGCTGTTGAGTCCGCACAGATGAGAATCATGAGTTAATGGTCCGTCCCCAGAGGGTTAGATCTGGTCTACAGGTCAATTGCTTCATTTATGCATATATTTATTTACCTATACACATTTCTATGCATTCAGATCTGTTTTAATGTGTACGTGTAAAATGATGTGGTCGTAGCTTCAAAGAATGAATGTGTATATGTAAAATGATGTGGCCATAGCTTTGCAGAATGAATGATGTGGCTATAGCTTTGCAGATTGAATGTGTATATGTAAAATTATGTTGCCGTAGCTCTGTAGAATGATTATGCATATGTAAAGTGATGTGGCCATAGCCTGCAGAAGAATCAACCATTGCTCAAACGGTAGCTTTGCAGAATCAACATGGAAATGGAAATGTGCTGCAACTTTGCTGCTCTATAATGATAATCTTTTATAATGATCAGCTATGATAAAAACATTTGTTACCTTAAAAATGTTTAACGGGAAACTTATGACACAATAGAACAGATTAGGTGCTGGGAACAACTCCATCAGTATACTTAAGTATAGTACAGACTCTTGAAAGTTATAAATCCGCGGAATGGTTTGTGCAGAAAGACCAGTTAAGAAGAAGAGAAATTAAGCAATAAGCTAAATCATAATATAAATGAAACCAGTTCGATATTCAACAGCCAGATGAAGAGATTATTTTGTATCCTTGCGTAAAGTGACGAATCCCAAGTCCAGCAACAAAGTCAAAATGACTGACATAATTAAATGGTGTTGGTTGACAGTGGAATTGGAATATATAGAATATAAGCCAGAGGCCAAGCGCTGAGACCTATGAGGTCATTCAGTGCTGAAACGGAAACTGGCAGTAAAATGTTTCGAACGGTGTAGGAAAACCTCTCAGTTGCAATATAAAGCAATTGTGAGAGAGGGTGGAAAGACAGATGAGAGAAAGAGGATATGAACGGAGGTACAGTAAAAGGAATGAAAGGGGTTGCAGCTAGGGGCCGAAGGGACGCTGCAAAGAACCTTAAGTATAGCGTCTACAGCGCACCCTATACGGAGTTGGTTGCCAACGAAGCCTTTGATTTTAGGCGAGGGAAATCGGCGAACAAAAAATCGGAAGGACACTGAAGATTCGTCAAGAGAGAGATGGCAAAAAACGCCAGAGACAAAAACAGCCCTAAAATAGCTTCGGACAGCTCCAGAATATGAATTTACCGAAAACCTAATTCGGACGCCAAATTCACATGGCTTCCCGAAATCAAGGAGATTGCTTTGGCGGTTTATAATCAGCAGTCGTGAGATTTATAGAAGAAGACCCGGGAGTCCTCTTACCCTTCTGACGTCATTGGGTGAGAGACGGAAAAGGGAACTTGATGATTCCCGAGGAATGTCAGGTAATTTACATTTTAAGCCAAAGAAAACAGCCGTCTCGCTGAAGGAGTGCATGGACGAATAACGACAAAGCAGTAAGTGGATATCGCGGTAAATGATATATATATATATATATATATATATATATATATATATATATATATATATATATATATATATATATATATTAAACAGTGGTTTGTATCCGATATGTGGCATAGATAACACGTCTCCTGAACTTAGCTATATTCCTTGAGGTCATGACACTTGAAGTGCCAAAAAATATCAGTTTAGCCTGTTAACTCTCTCATCCCATTTCTCTCTCTGTTAAATCATCCTATTTAACGAAATGACGTTAACTCATCGCTTGTGCTTCGGTGAAACATTCCCCCGAAGAGACTAGGGAAAAATAAAGCTTAATTCTTCCCGCTTTCATTGTCGACAAAAATAGCAGCTGCCATTAAATAGTCTACTCTTCGGATAATTGGGCGCAGTTCAGGCATCTCGTCTATTGCAGCAGATGGTTATAAGTTTTTTTTGCACCTTTTTTTTCATAAAAGTCAAAGAAAACGTTACAATGGCTTTTGTTTTAAGATCTGCCATAATTATTTACTGTTGAAAACGGCGGTAGATTATTTTTACGAATATATATCAATCTTGGCCTTACAGATGCCAGTGTATTTCCTTACTAGAACACAGAAACACACAAAGTATACTTTATTTATATATATATATATAAATATATATATATATATATATATATATATATATATATATATATATATATATATATATATATATATATATATATATATATATATATATATATTGCGGTAAAGTGTGTGTGTGTGTGTGTGTTTTAGTAAAGACGTACACTGCCATCTGCAATAAACAAGGTTATGTATATATTCGTAAAAATGTGAATGTGTGTGCGCGCGCGCGTACGTGTGTACGATCTTTCATGTTCAGCGATTTCCAGACAGTGCCGAGTCTTTATTTTCAAACGTCCGGGACTAGTAACGAGGCCAACGTTTCTCAAGCCATGAAAGTGTGGATAAAGTTATAAGATGTACAATGAGGCTATTTATCCAAAATATTTATTAGAAACACGAAACTGTAATGGTAGAATGACTGCATATCTGATGTGGCTAACGAACTGAGAGTTAATACATTAAATGTTTAATACTGTAAGTCGTGGAAAGAGTTACCAAAGGCGACTGGACGAACTGAAAGTCCCCAAATAAAGCAGGCCTCCGAAGGACTTGCTTTGAAACAACTCTAATATTATTCTGAGAGGCTTCAAAGTCACTCGAAGCGCTGAAGGATTGAAGCACGAACTCAGCTTATAATAATATACGAATGAAGTGTTTAAAAAGAGACTCAAAGATTATCAACCAGCCTCCATGTCTATGACATACCGGTTTCTAAGGAGCGGAGTTCCCGTCGGCATAATATGACAGGCGAAAAAATTATTAATATTTAGACCGATTATCGATCAGCCGTATTGGATGAACGATCATTCTGATGAGGTTATCTTAGTAGTATTTCGTTGTACTAAGTCAGTCTTCCAAAGGACAAATGACGAAGGTTTTTCATTTATTCTCGGAGACCTCTTCTCCTGCGAACAAGCACTCTTGAGAGGACAAAATGGCCCTCTCCAATTAACACAGTGACCAGGACCCCTAACGTGAATGAACATCCCGAATTCTCAGAGGAGGGAGTTTTGTGAACAGCCTTTGGGAGAGAGTGAAAACAGAATTTTCTGAATATATATATATAATATATATAATTTATGTATGTATATTTATATATATATATGTATATTTGTATATTTATATGTAAATGAGATGATGTATGAATAAGAAAACGCACCTCCTTGTTTGCGCTAAAATGCGCTTAAGATTCCAACTGAGTTCTACAAACTCACTGACCGTCCATCCTCAGATCTTAAAAACTACTGAGGCGCGACCTATGATCTTTAACCACGGCCCGGTGGTGGCTTGTCCTATATCGTTGCCAGACGCACGATTATGGCTAACTTTAACCTTAAATAAAATAAAAACTATTGAGGCTAGAGGGCTGCAATTTGATACGTTTGATGACTGGAGGGTGGATGATCAAAATACCAATTTGCAGCCCTCTAGCCTCAGTAGGTTTTGTTTTATTTAAGGTTAAAGTTAGCCATAATCGTGCGTCTGGCAACGATATAGGACAAGCCGCCACCGGGCCGTGGTTAAAGATCATAGGTCGCGGCTCATACAGCATTATAACGAGACCACCGAAAGATGGTGCATTGTAGGCATTACTTAAGTTTTTCGCAGCGTGCCTTCGGCCCCTAGCTACAACCCCTTTCGTTCCTTTTACTGTGCCTCCTTTCATATTCTCTTTCTTCCATCTTACTTTCCACCCTCTCCTAACAATTGATTCATAGTGGATTTGCGAGATTTTCCTCCTGTTACACCTGTCAGATCTTTCTATTGTCAGTTTCCGTTTCACCGCTGAATGACCTCATAGGTCTCAGCGCGTGGCCTTTGGCCTAAATTCTATAATCGATTCAGTTCAGTTGAATTATCTATCACGCTCTTGTTTCTCGTCGACCGGAAAGTTCATAGTTGAAATTTCGCTGCGCCCTGAGTGATAATTATGTCGAATACAGATACGAATTTCCGGTTTCAACAACAGTAGTCCTTATTACTGGGCCAGATTTCATGTGAAAAGTGAAAAAAGGGATATTGGCCAAGATGATGATGAAAATTGAATTATATTGATATTTACACACTCCAAGTTTGAACCTGGGAGGAATATTTTATCGGCTTCAAAATCCGAATCACTCATAGGTCCCACTGCTTGTCGTTTGGTCTAAACTCCATATATCCTTAAATGTTAGGAACTCCCTTTCTGATAATGTGTCGACCTATATAAGAAAGGTTATATATGAAATATCTTGTCATTACAGTTAGGCTTGATATCAAGATGAATAGAATGACCTTATTTAGGTCATTTATCGAGAAGTGCAATATTCATAACAATGACGACTCATAAGATATTGAAAAGCTCCTTGACGTGTAAGTCTAAAATGGCCGATTTACATATTTTTACAGTGAGAGACGATAAAGCAAGGATGATTGAACAGTGAGGGAACTCATCGCCCTCTCTCTCTCTCTCTCTCTCTCTCTCTCTCTCTCTCTCTCTCTCTCTCTCCTTCTTCTTCTCCTTCTTCTTCTTCTTCTTCTTCTTCTTCTTCTTCTTCTCTTGAAGAAAACGATTAGACCTTTAGGGAAGGAAAGATATAGTACCTCGGCCCTGACATTTACGAGCGAAATTTTGGCGTTGGAGTGAAATGATTGTGACTTTAAGTGGGGACTGTTCTAATGAGAGAGAGAGAGAGAGAGAGAGAGAGAGAGAGAGAGAGAGAGAGAGAGAGGTGCCTAATAGGGAAGGGAGGGTTGGAGTGATACGCCTGAGAGCCGAACTCGATCAATTCAAGATTAAATCGTCGAAGTTCCCCGTAAGGGGGTAAGTGCCGTCAGTGCACCTCACATGGTGCACTGCAGGCATTACCAAAGGATCTTTGCAGCGTCCCTCCGGCCCCTAGCTGCAACTTGCATCTCATTTTTCACTGCGCCTCCATTCCTATTACTTTCTTCCATCTTTTTCTCCATCCTACAATTATTTCAAAGTGCAACTGCTTTGAGGTTTTCCCCTGTTACACTTTTCAAACCTTCCTACTCTCAATATTCCCTTCCAGCGTCCCTTCATAGGTCCCATAGCCTTGGCTAAACTCCATATTCCATTCAATTCCAAATCGTCGAAGTTTGCAGACGAAATGTTTGCTGCTGGAAATCTGTGTTGTGTTTTTGTGAGCGCTCTCACGGTGCCTGCACGATGAACGCAATATGAAGATCGTTGACCTGTGTTATTCAGGAGAGAATTTCACTAGTTATGATACATCTTTGATAGAAGGAATCCCTCTATAATAATTGATCTCTTTCTGTATTTTCCATCCATTTACTTCCTGTTCCAAATTCTTTGGAAGCTTGAATTTCTGGTCAGTGGCCCCTGAGGGCTTGTTCCATATGAATAGGGTTCGTCTTCTGAATAATAATAATAATAATAATAATAATAATAATAATAATAATAATAATAATAATAATCTACCCAAACAAAAATGTTTGTTATTGCATAGGCCAAGTGGACAAATAGCCTGATACCCTTATCCAGACAAGGTCTGATGAACGCTAGGAGATAGATCTTGCCCCGAAAGAAGCATTACGCCTTTACCTCCTCTTCCCAAGAGGTGGAAAATAGCAAGAAACTTCACTCAGGCAGAGAAATGGAAATCAGAACGACAATTGTAAACCAAACGCTTAGCGTAGGGTGTCAGAGAGTTCTTGCCTGAACCTTTTCACGCTTCGGCTCGAATCCTGCCACGGAAGGTGGAAGTCTCTCTGCTTATTTCCCCGCGCAGATAAGAGCTTGTAGTGATAAGCGTACCTGGAAAAGTACGAGGGAGTCGAGAAGTTCCAGTGTTGTGCAATGAAAGCTGTGGCGGAAACGCGATGAAAAATAGCCTCACACGAACTTGGAATGGAGGAAGAAGTGAAGCAGATATCAAAGAAATATTAGCTTCATTATTTGTAACAGAAGATTCAAAGAATACGAACAATTATTGATCATGGGAGGAACTTTAATGAAGATCAGTTTTGAGGTATATTATTATTAATGTCATCAGCAACCCTGTACGTAACGTGTATATAATATATATGTATATGTATATATATACATATATATTTCCATTTATACAGCGTGGGTGGCCTATTGTACATCAGGTAATTAGAGTAAGAGAATATAAGAGTTTAGAGTAAATCATGTGTCTTTATACTCCGTGGGTAGGTAGGGCCGTCAGTCCGCCTCACGTGGTGCACCGAAGGCAGTATTTGAGGGGTCTTTGAGGCGTCCCTTCCTTAGGCCCTTAGCTGCAACCTCTTTCATTCATTTTACTGTACCTCCGTTCATATTATTTCTTCCATCTTACTTTCCACCCTCTCTAGTAACAATTGTTTCATAGTGCAGCTGCGAGGCTTTTCTCCTGTTACACCTTTCAAACCTTCTTACTGTCAATTTCCCTTTCAGCGCTGAATGACCTCATAGGTCCCAACGCTTCACCTTTGGCCTAAATTCTGTTTCTATGAATCTTTATATTATACAAATGAGGAAAATTTTGATTTGATTAACTGAAGTTTAGTTTCCCTGACAGAATGTTTTTAGTAGACATTAAAGAAACAAGTGAAAACTGCGCCGAAGTTTCTTCGGCGCAATCGAGTTTTCTGTACAGCGTATAATCAAGGCCACCAAAAATGGATCTATCTTTCGATGGCCTCGGTATAATGCTGTATGAGCCGCGGCCTATGAAACTTTAACCACTGCCTGGTGGTGGCCTATCCTATATGTTGCCAGAAGCACTATTATGGCTAACTTTAACCTTGAATAAAATAAAAACCACTGAGGCTAGAGGGCTGCAATTTGGTATGCTTGATGATTGGAAGGTGGATGATCAACATACCAATTTGCAGCCCTCTAGCCTTAGTAGTTTCTAAGATATGAGGGCGGACAGAAAAAGTGCGGACGAACAGACAAATAGCCGTCTCAATATTTTCCTTTTACAGAAAACTGAAAAAAACTGGACGAGAATAATGTACAGGGAATGCGAGATGCACACTCACTCCGTGTTGTATCCCGAGTGACTGAGAAGCATCAGATCACAACAGTTTTATGATGGAAAACAGTAGCTCTGTAAGTTAAAAAAAAAATTCAGATGGACTAAAGGTGGTTCTAAACGATTAAGATCTTTGCGCGTAATTTTTGGCATTCCGCCAAAAGAAGTTCTCGTTTCAGAACTTCAAAGTCAGAACTTCGCAGTCAGAACTTCGCCCGCGTGGACGCAGCCTTACTTAGCGTTGATGCGAATATTGACTGATGATCGTTTGCGTCAAAAAAGTTGATCGTCTGTGCCATTTATTGCCAATTTTCAGAGGTGAATAAGTCGAACACCACTTAATGGCCAGCCACTTATAAGAGCTGATAGTCTGGTCAGTGGTCTGGTTAAACCATTTTAACCCTTTCGTTTATGACTTGTGACAATTACGTTTGTAGGCAGCGGCACTGACTCGAGCGGTAAGCCTAAAAATGTTTGTACCTTTGTTTGTTCAAAGACGCATATCTCCGACAGTTTTCAAGGAAGACTGCTAAGTTTTGTTTCATTTTGCAGCTGATCACATATTCTATAGGTAATCTCTCTTTTTATGACGTTTGGATACGTCATCAGTAAGCGGAGGCTTAAAATTTGGATGACGTTCATATACGTCATCGGCAAGCGAAAGGTTAATAACAGTAAGCTTCAGTCAGGACCCCCATGCAACAAAAAATGAAACATTTGTAGAGGTGCAGCTCGCTTCTCGCCGAACGAATATTCATAGTCATTTTCGAACACTATGATTACACTGTCAGAATACCAACCACGCCTGGGTAGACTCAGAGAATCGAATGTTTTATTTCCATGACGTCACTCTTGTACAAAAACAACAAGGTATTTAAACACACCTTTCCCCTGTCAAGCCCTATCATTCAATCTCCTGGTTTTTTCCCTCCCGATTTAATTCGTGCCTTGAAGTTCTCTGGACGTAGACACTCCCTGATTTCGAAATGCCACGAGACTTCATTCTTATTTACGTAACGGAGCGATTGGGTATATTGGAACGTGCCCCGTAGGGGAGGGGGGCGGGGATAGCGCCGTCAGTGCACCTGATGCTGTGCGCTGTAATGCATTACTTAAGGTTCTTGGCAGCGTACCTTCGGCCCCTAGCTGCAACCCCTTTCATTCCGTTTATAATTTTCTTCCATCTTACTTCCCACCCTCTGCTAACAATTGAGGTTTTCCTCCTGTTACACCTTTCAAACCTTTCTAGTGTCAATTTCCGTTTCAGTGCTGAATGATCTCATAGCTCCCAGCACTAGGCCTAAACCCTATTTTCTTTTCTGTACTGGAACGTCGGTTAGGAATGCGATTCTCCGTTCCTGTTGGAACTTGAATTTGCATTTTGCGGTGAAGTAACTGAACCCAGGTCGTGCATAATAATTATTCACTGCATAATAATCATTCACTGAAAGTCATGAAAACGTAAATTTTAAGCTTACAGGTGAAGAGCAAGCGCACATAGCTAAGAAAACAAAAGAAGCTCCAACCGCGTGGAACGCAGGACGTTGTGCAATTAAAACGTCGAAAGTTCAAGGCTTCAAGCGAAGGATTTGTATTTTATTCATTTATTTATATTTTTATCTATTTATTACTTTATAAATTTATCTTTTTTCTTTTCTAATTACCGATCTCTTCTTTCTGAATTTCCCGTTATCTTCTGTAACTACTTTCAAACGAACGCCGTTTTCTTTGGAAGCTTGAATAGAATTCTAGTCAGTAGCTCCTGTAGGCTTGTTGCGCATGAATAAGGGGCTATCTTCATAATAATAATAATAATAATAATAATAATAATAATAATAATAATAATAATAATAATAATAATAGTAATAATAATAATAATCCATAAAAATCTCATAATAGCATGAGTCACTAAAGTAGTGAAGAAATCCACAATGGTGCAAATGTAAATGTATATTAGAAATATATATGTAGCCTACAAACGAGAGCTTTCGAGGGGAATAGAGAAAGTTCTCGAAAGGTCTTGTTTGTGTATATATCTCTAATATATATTTACATTTACGCCACTGTGGATTTCTTCACCAGTAATAATGATGATAATAATAATAATAAGTATAATTTTCATCAAATGGTGTTTTGGTGGTTTGGGCTTGAATGGCGGCAAATTTACCGCCAAAATTTCCCGCCAGAATTCAAAGGCCTGAAGTTTTCGAGGAATCCAGTGACATCGGCAGCATAAATTAAGGTGCCCGCACTTGTAGCAACGACCAAAAATATTCAGTTAGTAAGTCTTAACGGTGGATGGTCCAATGATAAGTGATGACAAAATGTGTTGTCTTCGATGGTCAAGTTGCAAAACGCGCGAAGCTGAATGGTCACGTAAGAATGACCAGCCGAAGAAGTCATTGTTTCTATTACCAGATTGAGAGGGAATTGTCGTCGTCTCATTGTAAATGAAGGCATACTGTATTCTACATTTTAATTTTTTCTCTGGTTATACAAGTTTAACTGAACAAAACAAGAACCCAAATCCTTGTGCTCTACAAGAATCATATTAACGTGACTATTCCAATAATCGCCAGCAAATTGAGAGAGAGAGAGAAAGAGATCTGATACTCGGAATAACAGCCAAGGACAATAGACTGAAGAAAAAACACGGAGAAATTGATTCGAGATCTGACGATTACGGAGAGGAGGAACGGAGGGGACCGTAAGAAGAAGAAGAAGAAGAATATGCATTTGACCGATGAAAGGAGCCTCACACAGATGCTCGCGATAAGTGGGTGTTTGAGCTTCGACGAATTCCACGGCGTCCGCTGAGGCGACTTCAGCGAAAAATCTAATGTCCCTTCCGAGAATTGCTATGACTTGCTGCAGTTCGTCGGCAAATTGCAAGTTTTTATGCTGTTATGAATGCGCATGTGCATTGCGTATACTTGCACCCATAAACGCTGTTTGAACGCTCACGGGCACACACACACACTTACATAGATGCATACACACACAAATATGTGTGTAATATAAATAATTAAATAAATAATTCAATAATTAGATAATTAATAAATAAAACAAATAAATCAACAAATAAAAACTAACTGGTGGTCGCTATTAATCACCTGTGCTAATAACACCCGTTGGATGAAAGGAGACATTAGATGATTAGAGGCGGCAGTGTGCTCTGTGGCAGAGATATCAAATGAGTCCTTCATTTTGGCTGGTTTGAACCGCAATCAGCTTGTAATTTGATCTTCATTTGTTGCTCTCGTATTGTTGAAGAGGGTGCTAAACCCCCACGCGTCTCACGATGTACTCATGAACTTTCCCAGAAACATAACAGACTTGAGTATTCTCCTGTGCTTGACACAGACTCAGACATTCGGACTCATGGCAAGGGATCAAACAGATTCAGACGCAGCTCCGTGCTTCTCCATTCAGGTAGTGCTCGCATGTTACAACATAAACAGCCCAACCCAAGCTAGGTTCAATCCTAGACTGTTATTCGTAGCCCAACTCATGCGGAACACAACCTGGCTTGTGCTCAACAGTAGTCTGTGTTGTGGCCACAGAGCGTCAATCACTGGAGTGGCGATTTCCCTGCCGAGTGTGTGACCTTGAGTGGCCGTATTGAAAGGTCTCGGTCCAGCTCATTCTGGTATACTTTATTATTATTATTATTATTATTATTATTATTATTATTATTATTATTATTATTATCTTTTTTACTAATATTATTGTCTTATTATTATTACTATTAAATGATATTCTTACTACTACTACTACTACTACTACTGCTACTATATTATTATTATTATTATTATTATTATTATTATTATTATTATTATTATTATTATTATTATTATTATTATTACTTGACCCAATTCCACAGAGAAAAATTACCTTACAGAAAACGTTTGGCCGAAGCACTCCAACCATTGTGGTCTAGGCCTAAGCATCTGCTCTTGGGTCTAAGCAGTGTTTAGCATAAATGGTTCCCGTAAATTACAGGACTTTCTTTGCATACAGTCGGTAAACACTAACTAAACAGTAATGTACAATCGCTAAACACTAACATTCACAATACACTTACATTCACTAAGTACTCAAACTTACTATATACTCACACACAAAAACACTAAACACTCACTGAATACTCATCACTCACTATACACTAAACGCTCAGTTAACACTCATAAAACACTAAACACTCACTAAATACTCATTGTACCCCAAACACTCAGTAAACATTCACTAAGCACCCTCTGTACACTAAACATTCACTAAGTACTCACTGTACACTAAACACTCACTATACATTCACTAAGCACTCACTATACACTAAACACTCATTAAATCCCTAAACACTCATTAAACACTAAACAGTCAATGAACATTCACTAATGACTCATTAAACATTCACTAAATGCTTAAACACTAAACATTCAATAAACACTAATTTTCACAAGACATTCACTAAACGCTCACTAAACATTCACTGAATACTTACTAAACATTCTCTAAATACTAACATTCACAAAACATTCACTAAACCCTAAACACTCACTAAGCATTCACTGAATACTTACACACTAAACCTTCACTAAACACTAACATTTACAAGACATTCACTAAACATTCACTGAATACTTACACACTAAACATTCACTGAATACTTACGCACTAAACATTAACATTCACAAACCCCAAGCACTCACTAAACACAAATTGAACATTCACTATACCCTAAACACTCACTAAACATTTACTGAATGCTTGCGCACTAAACATTCACTAAACACTAACATTCACAAAACACTCACTAAACATTCACTGAATACTTACACAGTAAACATTCACTAACATTCACAAAACATTCACTAAACCCTAAACTAAATATTCACTAAACACTTATAAATATTCACTAAACACTTACTCATTAAACCCTAAACATTTGCTAAAAGCTTACTCATTAAACATTAACGATAAAAAAATTCACAATCGCACTAAGCCCCTGTTCAATTTGCTGGTCGCCAGACCTTTAAAGATGGCCACAAGGTGTTGCAGCGCCACCCTGGTGGAAGACCACCAAACTCCTTATTACTGGTATAGCGATGGGAACTCCAGGAATATAACCAACTGTGTCCCAAGTGGATCATGTCTGCATTATTCTTGTCATCCCCGGGGTGACAGTAGGGAATCTGGGAATTCTGAAGGTTTCTGGGAATTCCGGAAGCTCCTGGGGCTTCCGAAGGCTTCAAGACAATCTCCAGGCACTGAAGCCTTTGGAAATCCCCATTGGATTCTCCAGGAATGCTTCAGTATTCAAAGGATCCTGGAGTCGTGAAGGCATCTTCAAGAATACCCAGAAGTCTTCTCTTGTCGTCGGGAGATATCTATATACATCAGTAAAAGGGATTCCCATAAGATTATAGATGACTACTCATTACAGTAAAGAAACTACTTATGTGTCAGAAAAAGAACTCTAAGTAATGGTTAACGCGATGTTAAAATGATCTAAAACCTTCAGGATTATCCTTGAAGACATTTTGGAATCCTTCAGTCTCCAGCTCCTGGAAGAACGAGACAAACCATTCGTGCATTCACTGAACTCCAGAGTCTCCAGGAACAATCACCAAGATGCTTCAAATCGTCTGGAAGCCTTCAGAGAGAGCAAGTGGCATATCTGAAAACCTGGGTAAGAGAAAGCAAAGAGTATGGTGAGGGGAAGGGTCCGACCCAGAGGCTGCTTCCTCGGAGGAAGGGCAGGTATCCTGCCAGGCTGGGGAGCGTGGCCTGAGAGGGCCCAAGTCCCTCAAGGATGGCCCCAAAGCCCCAAGACTCGGCCAGTCTTTGAGGGCAGCCTTGAAGGAAAGGGCCTGACCCAGAGGCTGTTCCTCGGAAGGCAGGCATCCTGCCAGGCTGGGGAAGTGGGCCTGGAGAGAGCCCAAGAACTTCAAGGATAAGGCCCGAAAGCCCCCAAGACTCGCCAGTCTTTTGAGGGCACCCTTGAAGGGAAGGGTCTGACCCAGAGGCTGCTTCCTCCGAGGAATGCAGGTATCCTGCCAGGCTGTAGAAGTAGACTGAGAGGTCCCAAGAACTTTCAAGGATGAGGCCAAAAGCCTCAAGACTCGCCAGTCTTTTGAGGGCAGCCTTGAAGGGAAGGATCCGAACCAGAGGCTTGCTTCCTTGGAGGAAGGCAGACATCCTGCCAGGCTGGGGAAGCGTGCCTGGAGAGGACCCAAGAACTTCAAGGATGGGTCCCAAAAGCCCCCAAGGGTTGCAAGTCTCTTAAGGGCAGCCTTGAAGGGAAGGGTCCGACCCAGAGGCTGCTTCCTCGGAGGGAGGCAGGTATCCTGCCAGGCTGGGGAAGTGGGCCTGGAGAGGTCCCAAGAACTTCAAGGATGAGGCCCAAAAGCCCCCAAGACTCGCCAGTCTTTTGAGGGCAGCCTTGAAGGGAAGGATCCGAACCAGAGGCTTGCTTCCTTGGAGGAATGCAGGTATCCTGCCAGGCTGGGGAAGCGTGCCTGGAGAGGACCCAAGAACTTCAAGGATGGGTCCCAAAAGCCCCCAAGGGTTGCAAGTCTCTTAAGGGCAGCCTTGAAGGGAAGGGTCCGACCCAGAGGCTGCTTCCTCGGAGGGAGGCAGGTATCCTGCCAGGCTGAGGAAGTGGGCCTGGAGAGGGCCCAAGAACTTCAAGGATAAGGCCCAAAAGCCCCCAAGGCTAGCCAGTCTCTTGAGGGCAGCCTTGAAGAGAAGGGTCCGATCTAGAGTCACAGTTACTGACTGGGTGGACTAGTGGGCTGAATTTTTACTGGCCGTGTGTTGATGCTGTTGCGTCGTGTTCGGGGACGTTGCGGTCTTCTGGGCCCATTCGAAGGAGCTGGCTAGAGAATGGGTGTCCGGGGGACTTTCGTGGGCAACACCCATCCTCCAGCAGATCCCATCACAAGGACCTACAAGATGGCAGCGCCTCCGTAGCGACACGCAGCAGAGTCATTGGGAGGCCAGTCAGAATCCTCCAAGTCCTGCTTAACTTTGGTGGGGTTGTTCCTCGTGCCTTGTTTCTTCTTCGTCTGGAGTTCCTCCTCTTTTTCCTTCCACTTCCCAATTCGTCAGAGCAGTTCTTCATCTCTTGGGCCTCTTCTTGAACTAACCCAATTTTCCCCTTTTTCGTCATTGAGTTTTTCCTTCGACGAGAAAATTTGCGGTCCCTTCTCAGCCAAGTTCCGTTGGAGCGATTGAGTTCGATCGTCTGGCTTCTGGACCTTCGACTGGACGCCTAAATTATCCCTCTGGGCCCCTTTTCCAAGACTGTTGTCAAGAGCGCCATTTCTTGCTCGAGGAACATTTTAGTTCTTGGCGTGAGGCTCGCGGGCGTCCTTCCAGCTCTTTCCTCATCTTCTTTCTCTCCGTTTCGTGGGCCTTCACCTTTTCCTCGAAGCTCTTCAACGCAGGACCACTCTTTCCTTAAACCTTCTCTAAATCCTCATTCTTTTGGATATGAAATTCTTCCTTCCGGGTGGTGTCATCAATTTCAATCTGGCTGTTGCAGTTCCTGAGAGCAGACTTAATCGTATTGGCTTTTCCATGTAGATGGCTAGTTAGTCCTCCAAAAACATTTTTAACAAGATCTTGTCCAAAGTTTTGACCTCCCTTTATAAACAATAACACTGATCCAAAAAGATTCACAGGCAACAATTTGCACAAACTTTTCAAAGTACATTTATATATATATATATATATATATATATATATATATATATATATATATATATATATATATATATATTATATATATTATATGTATGTATATACATACACACACACACACACACACACACACATATATAGGTATATATATATATATATATATATATATATATATGTATATATATATGTATGTATATATTGCTATCAAAGTGCACCAGGAAGTCAGCATACATGTCATATCACACTTTATTATTTAGCACATCACATTAGCATCATCAAGGCTAAACTGAGCTAAAAAGACTGTTCTCTTTAGCTCAGGTTAGCCTTGATGATGCAGTGTGATATTGCTAAATAATAAAGTGTGATGTGATATACGTATACCTTTTCCTGGGTGCACCTTTGATAGCAATATATATATACATATACATACTGTATATATATTGGTATAGCTCGCATTGTGCTTACCCTAATGTTAAAGCCTAGTACATACTATACCTTACTATTATTATTATTATTATTATTATTATTATTATTATTATTATTATTATTATTATTATTATTATTATTATTATTACTTGACCCAATTTCAGAGAGAAAAATTACCTTACAAAAACAGGTTGGCCTAAACACTCCAGCCATTGTGGTCAAGGCCTAAGCATTTGCTCTTGGATGTGTCAGTGTTTAGCATCAATGGTTCCTGTAAATTACAGGACTTTCTTTGAATACTGTTTCTAAACACTAACTAAACAGTAATGTACAATCACTAAACAATAACATTCACAATACACTCACACTCATGGAACACTCTCACTTACTATACACTCACACTCACTAAACACACAAACTTACTATGCACTCACACTCATTAAACACTCACGCTTACTGTACACTCACACTTAGTAACACTAAACACTTACTGAATACTCAGCACTCATATACACTAAACGCTCACTAAACACTCATAAAACACTAAACACTCATTAAACACTCAGGGTACCCTAACACTCAGTAAACATTCATTAAACACTCACTTAATCCTAAACATTCATTAAACACTAAACACTCACTAAGTATTCACTAAGCAATCACTTATACACTAAACATTCACTAAGTACTCACTATACACTAAACACTCACTAAACCCTAAACCCCTAAACGCTCAACACTCATTAAACACTGAATACTCACTAAACCCTAAATGCTCATAAAGTCCCTAAACACTCATTAAACTAAACATTCAATGAACATTCATTAATCACTCATTAAACACTCACTAAACACTTACACACTAAACACTTACACACTAAACATTCACTAAACACTAATTTTTACAAGAGATTCACTGAACAGTCACTAAACATTCACTGAATACTTACACACTAAGCATTCACTAAACCCTAAACACTCACCAAACATTCACTGAACACTTACACACTAAACATTCACTGAACACTTACACACTAAACATTCACTGAACACTTAACAGTCACAAAACATTCACTAAACCCTAAACACTCAATAAACATTCACTGAATACTTACACTCTAAACATTCACTGAATACTTACACACTAAGCATTCACTAAACACTAACATTCACTAAACCATATGCACTCACTAAACACTCACTGAATGCTTACACACTAAACATTCACTAAACACTAACATTCACAAAACATTCACTAACCCCTTAACACTCACTAAACATTCACTGAATACTTACACACTAAACATTCATTGAATACTTACACACTAAACATTAATTAAACCCTAAACACTCACTAAGCATTCAATAAACACTAATTTTCACAAGACATCCATGAAACACACACTAAACATTCACTAAACCCTAAAAACACTAACCATTCACTGAGTGCTTACACACTAAACATTCATTGAACACTACCATTCTCAAAACATTCACTAACACTCACTAAATATTCACTGAATACTTACACTGGAAACATTCACTAAACACTTGCATGCACTAAACCTTCACCACATCCTAAACACTCACTAAACACTTGCACACTGAACATTCACTAAACCCTAAATACTCACTAAACTTTCACTGAATACCTACACACTGATCATTCACTAAACAATAACATTCACAAGACATTCACTAAACATTCACTGAATACTTACACACTAACATTCACTAAACCCTGTATTAAACATTCACTAAACCCCAATCTAAACATTCACTAAACCCTATATTAAACATTCACTAAACCCTAATCTAAACATTCACTAAACACTCAATCAATAAACCCTAAACATTCGCTGAGCACTTACTCATTAAACATTATCAATAAAGAAATTCACAATCGCACTAAGACAGTAGGGAATCTGGGAATTCCGAAGGTTTCTGGGAATTCCGGAGGATTCTGGGACTTCCGAAGGCTTCAAGACAATCTCCAGGCTCTGCAGCCTTTTGATTTCTTGCACAATACTAAAGAACAGAGTTTTATGGAGAAGAAATCAGAGATGAAATGCTTCGAAGATTTCTTTGGAGGAAGCCCACGTTTTTGGAGATGGATAAGCCTATGTTCTTGGAAATAAATTCCGAAGGCTTCTGGGGCTTCCGAAGGGTTCAAGACAATTTCCAGGCACTGAAGCCTTTGGAAACGTCCATTGATTCTCAGGAATGCTTCAGGAGCTGAAGACTGCTTCAAAAGGATCCTGAAGTCGTGAAGACGTCTTCAATAATACCCAGGAAGTCCTCTCTCGTCGCCGGGAGATATCTGTATATATCAGTAAGAGGGAATGCTATAAGATTATAGATGACGACTCGTTAAAGTAAAGAAACTACATATGTGTTAGAAAAAGAACTCTAAGTAGTGGTTAACGTGATGGTAAAATGATCTAAAACCTTCAGGATTTTCATCCTTCCAAAATGAACATTTGGAAATCCTTCAGTCTCGTAAACAGCTGCAGAACGAGAAACTGGAAGAATATCGAGGTTTTTCGGAGAAATGCCTTTTTGATTCACGCATATCTGCAAAGTTTGAACTCCAAAGATTCTCCAGGTGTGGTAAAAATAAATAAATATTAACAATCTAATACAGATACAGTATATTATAATAATTCAAACCGTCTGGAAACCTTCAGAGAGGAGCAATCATCTGAAAGTCCTGTTTGAAAAGTTACAGGAGTTGGTGATTGCACAGAAAGCGGAGAACAAGAGATGGTTCCTGCATTAGTTGAGGGGAAGGTCCGAGCTTTGGTCCCCAGAGGCTGAACTGCCCTCGGATGAAGGTACAGGTATCACTGCCAGGCTGGGGTAAGTTCTGTGGGCCTTGAAAGAATTGAAGAGTCAGCAGGAAATCTATTTTCCTCGTCATCATTAAGTTGCTTGTAATCAGAAGGATGGGGCCCCAAAAAGCCCACAATAGCTTTATCACCAGTTTTTTGGCCTTTTGAGAATAAACGTCAAACAGCTTTGTAAAAACAAGGAGCCGGGTCCAGCCAGTCTGGTGTGACCACGGCATAGATGGGCAGGGGATGCGCAGGTATCCGCTGCCGCAGCAGGCTGGGGGCATACGGCCGGCCAGAGCCCGAGCGGGCCTGGAGTAAATGAGGCCTTGAAGCAAGAATCCTTCAGTCTCCAGCCCTGGAAGATGAGGCATGCCCAAAAGTCCCCAAGGCTTCAAACCGTCTGGAAGCCTTGAGAGCAAGGCATATTTGAAAAGTTTGAAGGGAAGGGTCAAACCCAGAGGCTGCTTCCTCAGAGGAAGGCAGGTATCCTGCCAGGCTGGGAAAGCGGGCCTGAGAGCCAAGCCCCCTCAAATATGGCCCCAAAGCCTCCAAGGCTAGCCAGTCTTTTGAGGGCAACTTTGAAAGGAGGGGTCCAACCCAGAGGCTGCTTCCTCGGAGGAAGGCAGGTATCCTGCCAGGTTGGGAAGCGGGCCTGGGAGAGGCCCAAGAACTTCTTGATGGGAGCCCAAAAGTCCCAGAGTGAAAGGCTCAGGCGGGGGTCGGGCCTTTGGAGGGCAGCCTTGGAAGGAAGGGTCAACCCAGAGGCTCCGGGAGGAAGGCTTCCTGCCAGGCTGGGGAGGGGAAGGGCCCAAGCAGGTGAGGCCCAAATCCTGCCAGGCTGCCTCTTGAAGGGAAGCGGGTCAAACCGGGCCTGAGGAACTGGGCAACCCCCTGCCAGGCTGGGA
Source organism: Macrobrachium rosenbergii (assembly GCF_040412425.1). NCBI lineage: Eukaryota > Metazoa > Arthropoda > Malacostraca > Decapoda > Palaemonidae > Macrobrachium > Macrobrachium rosenbergii. Next base: position 9,131,119 of record NC_089765.1, on the reverse strand, counting down.
AGTGGGCCTGGGGCCCTCAAAAGCCCCAAGCCTCCTAGCCAGTCTTTGAGGCAACTTTGAAGGGAGGGGTCCAACCCAGAGGCTGCTTCACATCGGAGAAGGCAGGTATCCTGGCCAGGTTGGGGAAGCGGGCCTGGAGAGGGCCCAAGAACTTCAAGGATAAGGCCCAAAAAGCCCCAAGGCTAGCCAGTCTCTTGAGGGCATCCTTGAAGGGAAGGGTCCGACCCAGAGGCTGCTTCCTCGGTGAAGGCAGGTATCCTGCCAGGTTGGGGAAGTGGGCTGAGAGGGCCCAAGAAACTCAAGGATAAGGCCCAAAGGCCCTGGGGCGGCTAGCCAGTCTCTTGAGGGCAGCCTTGAAGGGAAGGGGGTCCGGACCCAGAGTCACAGTTACTGACTGGGTGACTAGTGGCTGGAATTTTACTGGCCGTTTGTTGATGCTGTTGAGTCGTGTTCTGGGGCGTTGCGGTCGTCTGGGCCCATTTGAAGGGGCTGGCTAGAGAATGGGTGTTGGGGGGGGGGACTTCCGTGGGCAACACCCATCCTCCAGCAGATCCCATCGAAAGGACCTAGAAGATGGTAGCGCCTCCGGAGCGACACACAGCAGATTCAAAGGGAGGCCAGTCAGAATCCTCCAAGTCCTGCTTAACTTTGGTGGGGTTGTTCCTCGTGCCTTGTTTCTTCTTCGTCTGGAGTTCCTCCTCTTTTTCCTTCCACTTCCCAATTCGGCAGAGCTGTTCTTTATTTCTTGGGCCTCGTCTCGAACGAACCCAATTTTCCCTATTTCGTCGTTGAGGTTTTTCTTCGACGAGACAATTTGCGGTCCCTTTCCAGCCAGGTCCCGTTGGAGCGATTGAGTTCGATCGTCCGGCTTCTGGACCTTCGATTAGACACCTAAATTATCCCTCTGGTCCTCTTTTCCAAGACTGTTGTCAAGACTGCCATTTCTTGCTCGAAGAATATGAACTTCTTGGCGTGAGGCTCGCGGGCGTCCTTCCAGCTCTTTCCTCAACTTCTTTCTCTTCGCTTCGTGGGCCTTCACCTTTTCCTCGAAGCTCTTCAACGCAGGACCACTCTTTCCTTAACTCCTCTAAATCTCATTCTTTTGGATATGAAATTCTTCCTTTCTGAATGGTGTCATCAATTTCAATCTGGCTGATGCAGTTCCTGAGAGCAGACTTAGTCGTCTTGGCCTTTCCATGTAGATGGCTAGTGAGTCCTCCAAAAATATTTTTAACAGTTTCCTGTCCAAAGTTTTGAACTCCCGTTATAAACAATAACACTGATCCAAAAAGATTCATAACCAACAATTGTGCACAAACATTTTTCAATACTGGAAACATGGTACATTTCCTTCTACTTCAAATCATAAAATTTTGTTTACAGGTGATTCTAACGGAAACTGGAATAAAAAAAAAAAGAGAAAAAGGCAAGTTTCCAAAATATGTTTTTAGAAAAGTGTTGAAGTCTTCAGTTCAGGTGAAATGAGATCCCAGAGGAGAAGAATTTGTCTCTTGTACATGCTTCTAGAAATGGACTCGGAATCTAGACTAAAAATATTGATCAGACCTAAAATTACTTAATTAATGGTGTCTCTTATTAAATCTACTTTATAAACCATTGAATAAAATCGTAGAATGATTACTCAGGTTTCTTGAGCAAGGAAAGGACCTGGTTTTGACACATATTTAGTTCACAGGGTTTAGAATAGCAATGCCCATTTATGCTTAACTACTCTACAGAGGATATATGTAGGCCTATGGCTCTTGTCGTCTGGTCCTACAGCACAGTGGTTTGTAACTTTTTTTTTTTTTTACTTCATGGCCCCTTTTGGAATCTAGTTTCTCTGGGGCCCCTCAACCCTAAACATTATTAGTGGAGAAAACACTACAATTTTTTAATAACCTTCAGGGAAATACCAGTGTCTATTGAATGCAGATTTATTTTCTAATAAAAAAAATGTAATTGAACAACAGAGATAAACAAAATTATTAAACTGAAAACCAGGAGGCAAAAGGGTAGAATTTTTGTGACCCTCAAGTCCCAAAATTTTTCTGTGGCCCGTCCCCCCCCCTTTTGAAATTTTTCTGTGTCCCCAGGTCGGGAACCAATGATATAGCGGTGCCCAGCCACTGTTGTTGCTTTCCCAGGTCCGTCAGAATGAGTACACAACTGCCTCTAGTTGATAGGTGGGCTTAGATTGGAGAAGTGACACATGGGAAAATTTGATCCTTTCCTTCCATTTGTGTTCTCTCTGACTGCATACCTCTGAACATCCCCTCTTTGACAAGTGAGAGAGTGAAAGTGAGTGTTGAATATTATTGTTCACCATGGGATATTGATACTGGTTCCTTTGACCTGAATTTCTTGTTCGTCTGCGCAAATAGACTTATGTTACCTGAGTTTTGTCTAGAGCATGGTTTGGCTAAGTGAACCCCACACTGGTACAGAGCCGTATTAGCTTCTCACATCAGATAACACACTGTATAAGAGATTATTATTATTATTATTATTATTATTATTATTATTATTATTATTATTATTATTATTATTATTCAAAAGATAAACCCTGGTTCATATGGAACAGGCCTACAGGGGCCACAGACCTGAAATTCAAGCTTTCAAAGAATATGGTGTTCACTTGAAAGAAGTTATAGCAGATAACCGAAAATACAGAAATATGAGATCGCATCTTTGCTTGGACGTTTGAGGCTCCAATTGCGCAACAACCTCAGGAAGACGGTTCCACAGTCTAACAGTGCGAGGAATTTAAGACCGCAGGAACTAGAAAGTTCGAAAGCGTGGCAGGAAGGCAACTTTCCCAGCTCGAAGTACTTGGCTGGGAATGGGAAGCTGGTATTTCTGAGAGATGACAGATCATCTTATCAGTCTCTTGCCTTGACAAAGACTGTTTGGGATGTGACAGAGATTTTTAATCATAGATTCCAATCCTCTTCGAACAATTCCAGTCTTGCGACGAATCTTCCACCTTAGGAGTAAGTCTCCACATCAAATATGTTAAACTATAGATCAAATTCATTAATTTAAAAATCAGTCCTTGTAAAAATCATGCATTTTAACTAACTACAGATATAAAATCATTTAAACTAATTCTGGTGAGTCTGAAAGACAGGAAAATCAATACGGATTCTTACATTATTGATGTTGTGCTATTAATGTGCTGTCTTGGCAAAAAAAAAAAAAAACTGATGGGCATTCTTTTGCTCTGCAATTCAAGATCTTAAAGTCGTTCAGCTTTATAGACAAAAAAAAAAAAAAAGAAAGACTGAACCAAAAATGAACAGAAAAGTGAATGCATATTATCAAAGTCAAAAAGAAAATATAAAAAGCTTTACTTTAAGCAGTAAAGAGAAAGGTAACTTTAGGAGTGGTAACTGATGAACACCTGAATTTGGCAGACCATATATTAAATGTAGTCACATTAACAGAACACTTGCGCCTAGGAAATGTATCCTTCTTAAAGAAATACTTAAATATGTCTACATTGAAAATATTTGTACATAATCACGTAATCCCAAAACTAGACTACTATAAAAGTCTGAAGTGTTCTACCAAATTAATTATTAAAGAATTTACTGGGTTCAGTGAACTTAGCAGCTAATAGTGCAGTGAATGAATCCCGACGGAACAGAGACGCATCCAGCCTTAATAAGCTACATTGGTTACCTATTAAAGACAAGAATTAAATATGAAATTTGTTTTTCGACTTCTGTTCTAGTAAATAAAAAAACCCAGATATGTAAAGGAATCATACAGAAATACATCACCGAAAGCATAAATATATACACTTGTATATATCACATATGGGTTGTAGTTCTGTATCAACTGACTGAGTCAGCCTAGTACCATAGATTAATAGAAAAAATCAAATTGAACGATGTCTTTTGAAAAATCCTGTTTTGAAAAGAGCACCGTCGTCGACAGGAGGAGTACAATAACTCCTGCAATCGATTATATAATGCTGTAATAATGGAATACCTCTATGGTGCAAAATTTTACTAGTACGTCCTTTCGTTGCTAGTCTCCGAAGAACTTCCTCTTCTTGCCTTTTTCTTCTTGTCTTATATCTACTGTAGTTTAGCTCTCTAGCGTTTTTATGTTACTTTAATGTATTTCCACAATAATACTGCATATTCTTCTTACTCTCCTAAACCCCCTCCCACACACTTATACCTCTAATTTCTTATTTTTGTAACCAGAACGTCCTTAGAGGCAAAGCGTGAACTCTTCAGCGCCGTTGCAAAGAAAAGCTTCAGCAGCGAAAAGTGACAGAACTGTAAACAAACATCTGGTCGTCTTCTTTTATGTTTCGTAAATACAAGAAGGAAAGATACCTTTATTCCGTAGAAACATCGCTTACACACTCACATATGATTACTGTAACGTAATGCTGATGCCGTGTAATTGATTACGAGACGATTCATCACGGAAAACCTTCGAATTTAGGACATAACAACAGTCAAATTCGATGTCGATGGAAGACGCCGCACGGCGGTAGGTTGAACGACTGAGTGGACGGGCTCGACGACGACCAGTGCGATTCGCTGCGAACTTTTTCCACGGATGTTTCGCGCAGCACTTCGGCCCTGTGATTAATATGGATCACATCTATACGGTTGGCGAAAAGCGGAGCTTAGATGAGGGGCAGTCACTGTCGTCGTAAGTAGCAAAGCGTGTGATCTGGGCGTAGGTAGTGTCCTGTCCTGTCTTGGGCTGCGTCAGGATACGCCACCTAAGGCCAGCTCTGACGTCAAGGCGAAGCTGAAAATATGCATATATATATATAATATATATTTTATTTTTGTATGTAATTTCGATAAGATAGGGTATTGGGTTGGGCGCGGGGTAGGGTGGAACTAAGGGGGTTGCCCCGCATCGGGTATAACCTCGGAAATTGACTCTTCTTATAGTAGGCAATTTTGGCTGTTCTTTTTCGTCAGTCGACTGTAATTAACCCGTAATTAACCTCAGAACTGATGTTTTTGGTAAAACTTTTGGTAATTACGCGCCTGGTTTTACCTTTTCAACTGGTTTTTTCGACGCTTTTAGGGGTTCTGACACTGGCGGTGCATTTGTTTGTTATCGGCCAAATGGAATGTCCCTTTGCCGTGTTTAGTACTCGCCCGGGGGCCGGGGGCCGGTACCCATACATTAACAAGTTATTGAACTTGCCGGACGGGATATGAACCGTTCCAAACAGACGTAGCCGTGCTCTGTCTTGTGAAGGTCGCGTATGGAAACCCATTGTTGGATGGACTTCAGGGGTTAATTACAGGTTAATTACAGCCGACCCCTCAAAAAATAACGTTAAATTGTAAATAAGCAACAAAATACTATAAGAAACTGCCATTTCCCACTAAATACCCGCGGTGTATCTATTACTTAGATCTACCATTATTTTTTGTCACTCGACTGTAATTAACCTCAGAACTGATGTTTTTTGGTAAAACTTTTAGTTGCGCAGCTTGATTCCCGCCAGTTGTCGACTGGGACAGGTTATCTCCTTTTTGGGGGGGTCCAGTGGGGGCAAAGCCCCCCAGGCCAGGTTAGAGCTTATTGCCCAAAGTTAGGTTAGGTAGGTAAGGTGTGGTTAGGCAGGACCTGGCATTATAGGAAAAAGTTATGTCTATTTATGTATGAGGAACCTGTCCCGGTCGACGACTGGCGGGAATCAGTCGCGCAACTAAAGTACAGTTTTGCCGTTTCCTTCACCTGGGAGGTCCTGGGAGGCTCCGCCCCCTGGCTAAGTAACACGGCCTACTAGGTTAGGTTAGGGTACGTTATTTTAGTATAGTTCCTTTTATAATAGGGTTCCTTAGCCAATCCCTTCTTGAACAATGGCTCCCTAATGACTTGCAGATGCGTGGAACCATTCCATAACAACAACATGGCAGTCCAGTTTCCCCCCCCCAAAACCCCGCATTCCCAAAGGGTCCCCAACTATGTTGAGTAGATTTGTGGTTAATAATAATTGACTGACAATAAACAACACCACCTCCTTCATCAGAAACGCGAAAAGTATAGGAAAAATCAGTTTCCAAGGTCATAGTCTGTAGGAATTACCCTGTAGTTTTACCGGGCGTAGCCTAACCTGGAGCGGATGCAGAATAGGGAGACAGGGTCAGCCGTGAGAAATTTGGCGTGAAAATGGGTCAAGCCCGACCTTTCTTTGAATGCTGTAAACTGCCCTAACCTGACCTTACCTTCCTCAACTTCCTAACCTGACTTAGGGCACTTTACCCTGACCTGTTCGGGTGGGGGGGCGAAGAATCCCTAAATAACCTAACCTTTGATAGAGCATTGTGCCCTAACCTAACCAGAAATTACTTTCCTAACCCAACTGTGGACACTATACCCTGACCTGGTGGGGGAAAGGGTGGGCTTCACCACCCCAAAGTAACACTGAATATCAGACACAGATCGGCAAGACTAAATTTAGGAGGCGAAATTACTGACACCTAACCCTATCCCCTATTCTACATAGCCTACTACCCCCTGACCTGACTGGAGTTAATTTTAGGCCAAAATTTAGACAGCTGCCTCTATTGAAAGTTATCTAAGGTCAAGCTAGCTTAGTCTAGGTATTGTTAAACCTAGTTTGTTAGCCTAAGCCTAGAATAGGCTAGCCTACACACAGCTTAAGTTTAGGCTATGTTTTGGGGGCAAGTTTAGAACGACTGGAACATGTTCCATAGGCGAAAACAAATCAAACCTTTCCTAGAATGCCATGTCCCGACATGGCCGGGGGAGCTCTAGACCCCCACAAATAACGCTAAACATCGGAAAGGCCCGATCCCATCATTCTGCAAACTACCCATGGTTTGTTTGTAGGCTACATAAAACCCTGGAGAACCTTGCAGCTGGCAGCTTCTAGTCTGAGATAGTGAAATAGCTTACCATTAAGTTACAAGACATCTTATTTAGCCTCAGGTAGGCTAATCTGAGCTATGTTGATAATGCTGTGCTCTTTCGATTCCTGAGCCCAATAGCGTACACAAACCATATATGTTTCTCATTAGCTATCTTGTGTTTTTAAGCATCTCTCATTATTTTTGTATATGCAGACCACCAACTTTGTTTTCCTGTCGCCTGTAGCCTGTATCCAACAGTTATGAGGGACCCCAGAGGGAAACTGGGATTTTCGGATGGAGAAAAATCAGAAGCCAGCATGTGTGTCAACAGTAACAATTGCCAAAAAATTTGTAAAGCATATAAATATAACATGGATAGTTACTGGAATGCATCCTACCCTAACATAGGGGTGCTGGGCAGTCCTAGGTCACAAATTGAAGTGAAATATACAGAAATTCATCTCGACAGAACCTTGCACCATAGACTGTAAATAGGAAAGGGGTGTAACCACTTGTCTCCCTCTCAGCATTTCACACAGCATATTCCTTACCATGGGGATTGGAGGTACACATCTAAAAGTCAGATTTCCTTGTATCCCATTCCAAATCTTGGTAAATTGACTCTCAGTCAGTGTTTACTTCTTGGAGGAGTGCCATTTATGAGTAGAAGGGGTTACTTTATTTCCTGACGGTGGTAAAGATGCCATCAAAACCCATCAGTACATGACTGACTCTGATACTAGCTCCCTTCAGACTTATGCTAACCCGTCTAGGGCAGTATTTGGTTTTCCAAAGTGCTAAGTCTCTTATATAAATAATGGTGTGTATTCTTATAAGAAACCCTTATTTTGAAAATAAACCATATTTTTTCAAGATAAACAAACTTTAAATCTTTCATCATTATGCTGTCTGTAACCACCCACACATTTAGTCAAAGTGAAAGTGATACTGAGTAGCTACGTGAGTGGGGTGGTACCTGTGTGGGAAATATGTATAATCTATGTCTGTAGACTAGGAGATCCTTGGTAAAAGTACGCTAAGAAACTTGTTTTAGTAAATTTGCATTTGGTTGACTAACCCACCTGGCCAACTTTATTTGGTAAAATAATTTATATTAATTTTGTTTATGTACGGGTCTTATGTTAGTGGTATTTTTTTTGCAAGTGTGTAAGGGTAATGTTTCCTTGCAAAGTGTAAGGGTAATGTTTCTTTTCAGAGTGCAAGTGTAATGTTGCCTGTCAAATTGTAAGTGTAATGTTTTCTTTTTGGCAACTTGCCCAGCACTGTGGCTTTTGTGCTGTAGTAGCCCCAGGACAGGCTGTAAATAGCTAGAGGTGCCTGAATTTGGAAATATTTTGCCATTTAGGACATATATACCACTAGCAGATTATATCTTAACACACCATGCTGTCAAGGATATTTTTTTTTTGGCATAGTGTAACTGAGTGGAGACTTGGGGTGGATTTGTGAACATTTGCAGTGCTATATAGTTTCAGAACCGAAGGTTCTGGCCCTGGGTGTTAGTGTATTTTTTTCCTTGTGGGAATGATGTATATAATTTGTTTGTGGTTAAGGCTAATCATAATTTTACATGAGACTTTTAAGTAATAAGTGTACAATGATTGTATCTATCCTTCTTCCAACTTATGTGTCTAACTACGTTAATTGAGCATTGGTGACATTACCCCTTGGTCATGTAAATGCTTGTACGCTTGTAACTATGTACCATATTGATAAGCTTCAATAACTGAACCAGTGTTCTCTGAATTGTAATCCTCTAGAATTGACTTCCAGTTTGTATATCTAGTCAAAATTTTATTTTTATTAAAAAGCTGCAATATCTGAAAGTTTTCAAAAAGAGAGTGACTATAGATTATTATTGTAAACTTCTTGGGGAAGATTAAAAATTTTAGATGATGAATCACCTTGGGTGAATTTTATTTTGTTAAGAATTAGTACAGATAAACTTTAAAGAGTTACACTAGAATTATCATGGGTTGTCGTGTGGACAATGTTGGTGTTTCTGTGACCTATTTGCATAGTTGTCATTTTTTAGTGTGGGAAGCTTACATAGCTTTTTCATTATTATTTTCTCAAGAGATTCTGTGATTCCTTCCACTGAATTAGGAAAGGAACTACAGTACTGCATTTGGTGAAGCTTAAAAATTTTATATCTGAGCTGCTGTTTCCAGCATTACTGTATTTGAATAAATAACTTATGAGGAAGTTTATACTTGTTCATATGTTTCTAAAAGGAGAGTCCACTTACTCCACTGAATACTGTAACAGGTTACTCATGTGAAGCTGTCAGTTAGTTGATTTGTGGTTTGTTTTCATTCTTCCCCTTTAATCTCGGCTTACAGAGCTGTCCAGCTCCTTTAACGTTGCTTCCGTGTAACCTTTACCTCTCATCTAGGAATATATGTTCTGGGCAAGCCATATGAGAGCCTGGGAATGTGATTCAGAGGTCTCATTGTACTACCATTTCTACTCTACTAATAATAATGTGAAGTGGCTTTCACCCAGCGCCTATTCAGATAGCAAGTGTCTTGCTGACAGGATGGAGTGATGCAGTGGCTGCCATTCCTGCACTTACTGACTCTGGCAAAGCTGACAGGATATTGGTGGGTGTTATCTGTCCACTGATGTTGGGAACATTTACTTCTGATGTCTGCATTAGCATTTGTGGAATGTTGGTTTGTATTTTACACATAGGCTAACAAGTTTTCTTTAAACATTAAATTTTTGTTTACTAGTGTGCTACCATGCTGCTAGCTAGTGAACTTTCTTTGAAAATGAATCATCATATTGTTATTTAATGCACTGATTGATTTTTACAGATTGTATGATGATGGAGGAATTTGCACTATATCACCGAAGAGTGTGGTGGCTTTCACACGGATGACATCAAAACAAGACATGTACAGACATAGGGTTGCTGTATGCACTGTATGCGTAGTCGACTTGAATTGTCCATACGAACCTCATGCGTAAGTTCATATTCTTACTTTTAGTTTTATATTTGTTCTTGCATTAAAAACCCGTCACTTTACAACTGCCTTGTGGTGCATCGATTTACTTTCCAGACACTCATAAAGAAAGGTGAAGAAGCTGGCTTACACAACATGGATTCAGGCTCCTGAGCTCCCCTCTATCGGCAGAAAATTATTACTGTATATCAAGCGAGTCCTTTGGTCTGAACAGACCTGTTAACGATGCACCTCAAAACTTGACTAGCTCTTGCTTTAAAAGAATGATCAGCATAGATGTCCAGGGTGTGAATTGGTTTGTGCTTGGTTCATGTCCTCTGTATCTGTTGACCCTCATTCTTACTGTTCCTGCAGAGGTCAGGAGTGGACACCATCTCTAAAACTGCCTGAAGGAAGAAGAATGTATCAAAGAAGAAGAAGAAGTCAAAGAAAGTAATGATGGTGTCTTCTGTTCCTTGTTCTATGCTCGCTCTAGTCCCAGCTGCTCTTGCTGGGATAGTGTTCATCTGTTTTCCCTTGCTTGGGGTGACGAGGTACATGCAAACTGGATGATGATTGACAGACACTCTTCTTGGCTGGTACTGTTGCTGGTGTGATGTCAGTTCCTGCTACCCCTCCAGCTTCCTCTTCTGTCTTTGCTTCGGTGTCTGCTGTATCGACTCCAAGATCTCATGAGACGAAGGAGCTACTGAAGGCATTGTGGCCTTTTCTTGGCACTCCAGGGGAGCCTTTCCTTGTGCTCTTTTGTTGGAAGTGACAATGATTCCAGCACCTTTTTTGAAGGGGCAGGTGATCATGGGCAGTGTAAGTTTATCATTGCATGAGTTCGCTTGTGACTCATTTCTGTTGCATGGGTCTGCTCATGCTCAGTCTCCAGTGTACAACCTAGGTCTCTCCCAGCCACTTGCATGTTCTTCTGTGGAGAGGAGGACCAACTCCGACTCTTATCGTGTAGGTGTTTCTTCGGGAAATACGTAGGGAAGAGTTTGCATTTTCCCTGACTGTAGGCAGTCACAGTTCTCTGGGACCATCTTGGTTCAGGATGTGCTTGCAATCAGTTGTTCAGGCTCTTTCAAGAAATAAAAAAATGCTGCACAAGTGAGCATGAAGCAGAGGAAGGTCAATGATTTCTTTGTAGCCATATGCATCCTGAGCATGCTCTAGGGTCACATCAAGTTCAGAGAACTACCGAGAATCAATTTTGACAGTGGAGAGAAATAGACAATTTCCCTCTTCTATTGCTGCTGTGGTGAGTACAAGGAAAGAGTCTTTCCTAAAGGTGTGTCTTATAAGGAGCAAGCTGTTGCAGGAGCAAAGAGGGGTATAGAAAGTCCAACCATAAAGGGGGAATAAGGCATGAAGTTCTGACAAAAGGTCTGACGTAAGGTAAATCCGGAACTAAAGAATCTCTATCAACATTCGACAGTAATTTGTCAGTCTTCAGAACTTCTAGTAATTAGTGAAGGGTTTCAGTTGATGCTAGCTTATGTCATATTTTCGAACCAAGAATGAATTTCTTACTAACATACAATTTTGTGACAAGAACAAGTTCTCTAGTGCCAGGCATTAAGTACATGTAGTGTCAGATTCGGTGCCATTTGGAAAATTAGTCCATGTGTGGCGCTTACCCAAACTGTCATCAAACATCAGATGATGGTGAGTGGCCATAGACATATCAGTTAAAATAATTAAGGGTGTGTCTTGATTGGCGACATGATACTTAGATATGTATGATAAGACCAGTAGACCTTTGAAGATGGTATGGACTGTTATGTGTGCCTTGCATGTATCTAATAAAAGATAAGGGAATAGTTTTCAGATTTTCAAAATTTGCTGGAGGAAAATTTGTCTGAGAACTTCTCTAACATGGGCCAGTAGTCAGTAAGCCAACAAGGGTGTCTGAGTGCTTAACGTATGGCTCTGGTGTGCACAATAGTTACACACTGTTTTTATTCAAAGGTTTAACAGAAGCACAAATATTTTGGCAAATGATGCTATGTACACCTAGACTAAACAGTGTGATCATATTTCCATGTAGATTACAGTACAGCATTTAGCCAAAATTGATAGCACCATTGGTGCTATACAACATAATAAAGTTGTCCAAAGGTGCTGTCATAGTTGGCACTGATCATAATGTAAAAACCATTCCTTCATTTCTTAACTCTTTGGCAAGGTTACCAAATTTGGGAGCAGGAAAGGAGGCATCCACATGCTCAGTGACAAGAGCGTTCATGAAACTTTTTGTTTCCTGCCTTGCATGGACACATTGCCACATTGTATCAGTATGAAATTCTCTTTATCTGAAAAGATGGCCAGCAGATTTGCACCCACTTTGTTGCAAGTAATCACAACTCTGCAACTATATGAGGTGCATGAGTGTTTGTGACCCACTTGCTGAGAAAGTGCCAGAGCCCATGTGCACATCAGGTATCTCTGATATAGAAGCCTTATCTAGAGATGGTTCTTTGACTATACATAGACCCAAAGTGATTCTGACCGGACAGAAGGCTCCAGGGACGTTCTTGAGGGAGATGTTCGTCATAGCCAGCCAGCAGGAATGGGTGGTGAGTGTAACAAATACATTCCTCAAGAATGTCTCAAATGACCAAGAAAATCTAGCAGGACTAGAAGGGTGGTAGCTTCTCTGGGATGGGCTTCTATCCTTGACATCCAAATGGTGACCTGTTTCTTGCTAACATTGTCCTTAAGAAGAGGGATGCTGTTATGAGGAATCTGTCCAAATTGCTCTTGTCTTTAGGCTGCTAGAGGCTGATGACAGGTGAAATTATGGACCATAATCTCTTTTCTACCAGGCTTGAAAGGAAGATTACTGAGAGGTTAGATAACATCAGTACTTTAGCTGCCATGAGGTTACTTGCTGGCTCAACTCCCTGTTGCTCATATCTGTCAGCTAGTAACAGGAACTGTGGGGACTTTTATAGGTCTCGTGCCACCTTTTATTCCAAGTGCAGACAGTTGTATAAGTTGCCTATAATCCCAGCCAGAAGGCCATACAGTAATACTCCTCCTTCCAGTCATATGACCCCAAGAACTCCATGCTTGTCTCTTTGCTTTGTTTGAGGTGAGTCAGAGATCTCCCCAGAAATCTCTTAGTTGCCATGGGAAATGAAACTCCTGTTCACCCACATTCAGATCTGCTTATGATGGGAGCTTGCCTTCAGGAATACTGGGACCACTGTGTAGAAATATGAGTAGCTGACTGAAAGCATTGGTTCTTCAGCAAGAGTGTCTGATAACCTTTTTAAATACCTATACATACCATAGTTGGGGCCATTGAGATAATGGAGCGTTGAGCCTGAGTTTTCTCAAAACTTGTAAAAAAAAAAAAAGGCCATATTTCTTTGTTTTATGAACAGAGTATATTAATTATGAATATACAGTAGCAGAAGTCAAGTATATTTTGACTGTTTATAAAAATACAGTAGCAGAATGTTTTGAATGTTTATTATCATAACAATGATTTGTGGCAATGAATAAATACCTTATTTGACCCATCAGTGATCTTAGAATGTTTGCTGGATTATAGGTAGGAGAAGAGCAAAGGTAAAACTACAAGTAATAAGCAGAAAACATTGTAGCTGGGGTTACAGAGACACTGCAAAGAACCTTGCTTTTTTTTGTATCAAGCACAAATATCATAATGAGAAAATAGCTTAAGGAAAATTAATATAAGAGGCCAAACTTTAACTAATGATCAGTTTAGGGTAGATTTGTTACTGTATTTTCAGGTAGATATTTCAAGTATCAATGCTAAAACACAAGAGACTCGAGGTAAAATGATGCCTAGGTATTATGTCGGAAGAGTTAGCAATAAACATTGTGAAATTTCAGTAAAATACAGTTTCATATGACCTCGTCAAAGAAAACGTGAGAGAATGAAGAGAAAGGATACATGTAATGGGTCCCCTAGTAAAGGAGACTTAAAAACTCTTTCATCTCTGTACTTTTATATTTATTTTGTCATTACTGTGCGGGTTTACTAAACCATCCCAGTGTGCTATGCATTCTACACTGTAATTGGTACCATAGATGTTGTGAAATAGATGATAATTAAGGCAGTTTGGAAATAACTGTAATTGGAAACTTGCTCATAGCTTTATATTGGCTGAAGTAGTACTGTAATTGCATTTTTCATAGCAAGAATGCTTGTTTGTTTGTTATTGTGTATTCATTTAAATTTTGCTTTAATTTCCTTCAGTGTTTAATGCCCTAGTCTTTTGTGATAATTATATAACATTTTACGTGCGGGCATTTTGTGATTTACATTGACAACAAATTGACAATAAAAAAACCAGAGTTCTGGAGTAGAAATAGTATAAAAGTAATTTTTGTTGAAAGAATAGTTGCTCTTGTTTGTCCAGTAGTTTTATTACAGTGTACAGGAGTATTCAAGTTTCTGAGACACTTATTCCCTGTCTAGGTTAACAAGTTATATTGTCACATTTTTGTACAGGAATATTCAAGTTTCTGAGACACTTATTCCCTGTCTAGGTTAACAAGTTATATTGTCACATTTTTTGCTGAGAATAATTGGGTGACTTATTAGAAATAACCTTTTTCAGGATACTGGAGACACAGAATAAAGTGACTGCACTTAAATTCAGTTGCGATGGTTCCTTACTGCTAGTAGTGCAAGGAATGGGTTGTGTTGAGCTCTTTGAAAAGGGCGCTGGAATGGACAAGTGGTCGTCAGTACATAAGTGTGACTGGGATGGAGAAGATATTCTTCATATAGATTTTTTCCATGGAGGAATTAGGGTATGTACGCTGCTTCATTTTGTAGACAAACTGTTAAAAGACTTCACAAAGTCATTCCAAAGTTTTATGTGACAAAACTTTATAGCTTTTTGTTTTATTTAAGTGGATCATAAAATATTTTTGCTTATGATAGATTTAAAGTTGAAGATTGAATTTGTTGTCAGGCATAGCTTCCATTGTACAGAAAGGATCGGTGAATTTAACATAGCTCAAAGAAAACAGGCTTTAGGAAACTAAGTCATACTTATGAAGAGCACAGTTCAAATATGTGCAAATTCATTGCAATTAAGAACAAAAATATATGAAATTGTATGAAATGCATTAAAAACTGTATTGTAAAGCAATTTTCAGTGTCATTGACAAGTAAAATGTAGTCCAGAGTTCTCACCTTACAGTTGCTGCTACTAATATTCAAAATTACTGAGCTTAATGCAATGTTGTGAGTGCTGTAATTTACACTGATTCTGGATGAAAGTGGCAGCCATAGGATTTCTATCGTGAAAACAGTGAAACCACCAGATTCACCGGGATGCGACCGCATCCTCCCCGCGAATGGCTAAAATCCATGCGAATACTTAAAACCCTCTAAAGACACTTAGAACTGCCTATTTTGATAGTTTAAACACAAGAAAAACCCTCTAAAAATGCACAGAAAGTGCATTTAGTCATGAAAATATGAAAATACAGTAATCAGTGAATATTTCTCAGTGAAAAATACCGTGAATGGGCGAATTTTTCGTGAACAATGGGTAGATACGTTCCACAGAGAAATCCACAAATACGTGAGTCCGCGAATCGCGAGAATGCAAATACGGGGGTTTACTGTATATACAGTACTGTACTTCATAGGACATTATTAAATAATTTCAAAGGTTTTTTGGAAATTATGTTACAACGATCCCAACTAGGTGTCAGGTCTTGAATTGTCAGACACAATTAACAGTTTCAGTTTATTTATGTTCGGGCCAATGACCAAACGGCGATGATATTAAAAACAAAATACAAAACATTGAAAAATATGTCCAGGAACTCCAATGGGTGAGGGGAGTATCCTTCAAGGTAAATGTGGATGAACTCCAGACTTCTTAACTCAGGGAAAAAAACAAAAACTCGGTTTTGGAACTTCCAGACAACAGTAACATCGCTGCATGGTCACTGGTCTTCAAACTGCTGTACCGTGATTTTGGGAAACTGGCAATTCCTTCTTTTTACTCTGACATAGGGATTAAGCTGAGAATAAGACATAATTTTTTGTTTCTTCACAGGCTTGCCTCACATCAAGTGACCTGAAAGTTAATTCGCCATACACTGAAAAGTTTGGTGCACAGGCACACAAACCAACTTTGATGGACCATGGGCAGTTTGCACATATAGGATTTTTTGCTGTGACAGCTTCAGGTAAAGCATATCTCTTCTTCTCTTACATACACGAAAACAGATTTTTTGCACTTGAACGATTATTGCTTTGATAGTTGACTGATGCTATCATCAGTACAAATTAACTTTATGTAAATTTAGGTACATTACTGTTCTGAAGAAGGATATACAAGGAAATTTTAGGTATTAATTACTGTTCTAAAAGAAGGATATGTATCGAAACATTTTGAAATACATTAGGTCCTTCTGCTCTCTCAGCCAAGTAGCCTAGTGGTAGAGGATTGGACATGAAATGCAACGGTTGTATAATTTACTCTTATGCCTCTAAGGCAAATAAGAATTTTGGTGCTTAGTTATGTTTTAATTGGAGGTCATTTGCTATAGAAAGTATAGATTTTAAAATTCACACATATATATACACATTAGTGCATTATGCTTTATACTAGTTATGTGTTATGCATCCCTTGCC
This sequence comes from Macrobrachium rosenbergii, assembly GCF_040412425.1. NCBI lineage: Eukaryota > Metazoa > Arthropoda > Malacostraca > Decapoda > Palaemonidae > Macrobrachium > Macrobrachium rosenbergii. The sequence goes on along the minus strand of NC_089765.1, from coordinate 9,114,632 downwards.
AAGCTAGCAGAAGGCTCCTTAAAATCATAGATGCTTTGTTGCTTTTTTATGCTTAGTGTGACAGGGAAACTCTTGACTCTGTTTCTGTAGTTAATTATAACCTCACACATCCCCGTAGTAGTTCCCATTTTGGGGTACTCCTTTTGCCTTCTTGCTCAAAAGGATTGAATCCAAGTCAGTTTGTTTTATCAGTGATGCTACATTTGCTCTATCTCTTGATCCCCTCTGTCTCTTTCACTAGATGACTGATCACAGTGTGTGCAACAGGTACTGTTTCGGCTACTGTTCTGTTGGGAGCTTAATATGAGAAATTCTGTTTCTGTATGGCATCCTTGTAAGGCCCTGTCCACACTAGCGGGCACTGCCCTACGGCAAACACTGTTTGAACTGCCCTGACGTTCCACTATACTGACCGACCAGTATGGAGCCAGGGCGTGCGATTGTCTGCAGCACTGCTTCAGAAGCCAGAGAAAATATAAACAGCTGGATTGTCTGCCGAGAGAAAATGTGCCACTGGGCATGCCCGCTAGTGTGGACAGGGCCTAACATGCGTCGACTCATCCACATTGCTCAGGAGATTGATAGCCCGTAGTATATGGTTCAGTAGCTGTTTCTCAACTTTCTTCAAAGCTTTGATGTTCTTTCTTGTAGCCTTTCCAACTCTGAGAGGGTGGTTTATCGCTTCATTCACGAAGTAGCCGAACCGTTTGTCTTTTCATTCTGTCTTGTTTTTCTTTGGTGTGGGTTAGAATATGGAATTATGATACCTGTCCAATTGATCTGTGGTCTTAAAAAAAAAGGGGGGGGTAAAATTAGACAAATCAACAATGAGTGTGATTATCAGAGAGGGGTAGAAACAGGAAGACGAAGCGTAAGAAATACAGAGCAAAGGGCAGACAGAGTTAAGTCACTGATAACAACTGATGAAAGATTTTCTGGTGTTGATAATTTTGGTGAGTAGAATTATTAAACTGCAAAGAAAACGAGTAAATATTTTCCATATACTGTTTGTAAAACTATCAGACTATAGGTATTGAATATTTATTGAGTTTATGAGAATTGTACCATGGAATCATATTACAAAAAATTTTCTTTCAGGATTATTGCTCCTGTGCGCATTGACTCACGAAGGAACACTCTTTACGGAAAAGAAGGTTGTCCTTGGCCAGACACGTGATAACTTCACCGTAGCCTCAGCTGCTCTTGCACCAAGTAAGTTATTGCTTTAAGTTTCTGTAGTATTTATTGCTTAGTGACTGTACAAATCAACAGTCATGTTCATTTCTCCTAGTTTTAGGAACATATATTTTTAGCAGTGGTAGCCATTTCAAGTCAGGAGAAATTTAATGGTGATTTTAGACAGCAATAGTTATCACCAGTTAAAGGTGTGAAAGTTTTTGTGTCCAGTTTGCTTAATCTTTTCCTTAGTTAGAGGAAGGATTGCTTGTTTTTCAGTGCCATATTGTATACTATCAGTGTTCGTTTCCATACGTGAATGACTGCTTCTTTTAGAGCAAGTTCAGTTGCTATATAATTATTTTGACCAAAATGTCTGTGGAGAACCCACTGGCATTCAGCAGCTCAAAACTAATTGTGACTGGGTATACATTAGCACAGTAATAGGTTTGTAGTGAAAAAACAATTTTTTCATAAACACTTCGCTCATAAAAAGCTCCTCCTTCCCCATCCACATGAATATCTTGCAGCCAGCAATCCTGGCTTATAAAAAGTGACCATTCTGTGGACCCAAGATGCACTTCTGTTACTACTACTGTTCTTCTGTTTGTTATACAAAGACTTCAGCATCTTTTGTAGACTAAAAATGTGGGCATCAAGTATGTATATATACGAAAAATTATTCTACTTTTCTGCAGTTAATTTTCATAATACTATACCTCCTTGACTGAATTTTTTAAAAACAGGTGGTCACATACACATAGCAACATGGAAACCAGAGGTGATCAAGTGCTGGCGTGCAGAACTCAAGTTACCAGATCCGGACTATGGGGGAGGAAAGAGAGACATAAAAGTGAACATCCAGGCAGCACAGTCTTTTTGCCCGTTTCGATCAGGCACTGCGTGGCACAACAGTCAAAGTAATTATACTTTATTCCGTTTATATCACTTTATGTACAAATTTATAATTGCTGTGAAAGTTTTTTTGTATACTTTATTATGTATTTTATGCTCTGAGTATGCCTTTATTGGTTAGATTACTGTGTAGCCAAGTTTCTCCGTAAGAGTTTGGTGGTATTTAAATTACCAAGGGTCACTTTGGGGCAGGAAGAGACGAACACTTCATACTTTTCATTTTTACTCTCAAATATATACATCACAAACATTCATATACATGCACCTCAAAGTAATGTAACACTCAACCTAACTGATAGCCTAATGGTGAAACTTCAAAAGTCTGCAAATTAGGGAGCAAGTGCTGTTGCATATAAGAATGCTGTCTTTTAAAAAATAAACATCATTTTCATTTAGCATTCACTTGATTTTCTAAAAAAAAAAAAATACACATTAGAGAACTGATAACTGCACTAAATTTCTTTATGTCAAAGCATTCTTCTAACATCAAGGCCAGTTATGCTATTGTGATTTTAATGGGGCATCATCACAGCACGAAGCATATTGTAAGCACATCACTGACACCTCAGATGTACGTGCTGAGGAGTGGCAGAAGAGAAAGTACTCTTACACAGCTGCACTGTGGTTCTAACACTGTTCCTCATCCACTTTGAAGGCATTCAACATTTCTTGCCTACACTAGAAGACGTCTACTCTCACATGGCATCAAATTCAACTCCAGGAGGTGATGACATCACCGTCAAATTGCTGATTATCAAGTTTCTACTCGTCATGCAAGTTGAATAAATTATTCCTGGAACAGAAGACAGAATTAGTGGAAAATGGTAATGAGAGGCAAAACACAAACAAAAAAATGAAAACTATCAAAATCTTCCTTTCTAAATTTGCCTCACATAAGTTCTACAGCTATTTCTGACATTCACCCCACACATTCCAATAGCCTTGCACAACACCCATTCATGCTTTAGTGCAAGTCCTCTTTGATAAGTTAACAGACCCTCTTACGCTCTTTCTATAAGATTCCATTTATTCAAGTCCATTTGATCTTCCAGTCTATGTTTGAGGCAGCATTCATGGAAAAATATTTTGTATTTTCTCATTTACTCTTATACTCTCTCAGTCGACATATCCACAGAAGTCATGGTCCCTGAAATTCATTAATTGTTGAGTAATCTCTCCATTTATGTAAAGGAGTATGACGTTCTCCCACTTCTTTTACACCTCAGTCCTCAAGCTCATGTTATAGCAAGTAAATCAACCTATTTGATCAAACTGTCTTTACAGCATATGGTTCAACAAACTTCTTTCGCCAAACTGCTATTATCCCAGGGTATCAGAATATGACAGTGCAAGAGTTTCCATCTAAATAGTTCACTGAGGTATCCAGAAGACCTCAAGTCATAATACGAGGCAAACATTTAAATACTGAATCATCCAGTCAGTCTGTATAGCTCAGGCTGTACGCATAGTTCTACCAATGCACTTCCAGCCATGTATTCTACACATTTCTTCTTCAGTAACCTGCATACCTTTCACACAGCAAAATGACCAAATCTAAGTTTGTAAATCACTTCAGACACTCAAACGGCCAGTGTCGGTGTTCTGGAATTTTCATGCTTTTCCTCACACCCCTTTCATTAACTTTTCGTCATGTGATTATCAAGGATACATGTTCCTTGTTGACTTTGATTGTAATTTACAAACTTCTAAAAATAATATTGGAACAAATTATTTTAGATAAATTCAATTCTAGTAGGATCTGGGATTTTTACTTCCAATTCCCTAAACACAGCAGTTATAGCCCCCATTAACCCTTTAATGAAGCCCTATTTTTACAAAAAATCGTGAGTTAGCTCCGAAGCGGAAAAAGTTTTCAAAAATCACAGCACGCTTAGTTTTTAAGATTTAGAGTTCATTTTTTGCCTCATTTTTTTGTCATTGCCTGAAGTTTAATATGCAGCCATCAGAAATGAAAAAATATTATCGATTGAAAAAAAACTCAAGTATATAATTGTATACAAATCAGTAAACAAAAACGGTAATGGTTGTTCAATGATTTTGGTATATAACAAATTTTTAAAACGATCAAAGCAACACAGAGAAAATATTATCACAAGATGCATAAATTCAACACATGGGACGTAAAAAATTTTTTTTTCAAAAAAGTCACCATAAATCGAAATATTGTGCTAGAGACTTCGTTTGTTGAAAATGAAGCTAATTGATTGAATATTACTAGGTTTTATACATGTTCCGATTGAGTTAAAGTTTGAACTTTGATTTATATGAAAATATTTCAAAACTGATAAATTACAACCATGAGTTATTTTTTGTTGTATTGTAAATGAAAAATTTTCATATATAAAAACTTATGTAACGACTAATATAAATGGTGCAAATATTACGACAACTAGATGAAAGAATTGAGATGTTCAGCCGAAAGTTTAAGACGAAGGAAAATGTTTTTTTAAAAATTCACCATTCGAAATATTGTGCTAGAGACTTCAATTTATTGCAAAATGAAGGTAAACGATTGTCGAAAAGTAGATTTTTAGCTTACAATTTTTACCACTAGTCAAATTGACCAAAGGTTAAATTTTGGCAGCTATCGTGATTTATATGAAAATATTTCAAAACTGATAAAAGCTACAACCATGAGTTATTTTCTGTTGTATTGTACATGAAACATTTTCATGTATACTTTTTATGTAACGGCTGCAAAATTACGACAAAATGACGAAAAGAATTTCTGAAATTTTGGCGAAAAGCCATAAGAAAAAATGTTTTTTCAAAAATTCACTTATCTAGAGACTTCCAATTTGTTGCAAATATACATGATTTTTTAGAATGTAAGAGTTTTAGTTACAATTGCATTTTTTACCATTTCCGTTCCCGAAGGTTGAAATTTTTTATTTTGCTTCCATCATTCAACAGACAATTTTAGTGTCTTTCCAACAGGCGTTTGCTGGTTTTCTGTCGTAATTGTTTTTAAAATACCATATGTTCTGTCCATATTTTTTGCCTTATTCATCTCTTAGTGCACCTCCTATCTGTCCATCGCGTTGGCACCTCCCAACCCTGTATTGTGCTTTCCATGATGGACCATTTGTAGCATCTTTTCTAGTTTCCAGCCACAGTTCTTTCTGCTTTCTTACTCTCCATCAATCTTTGTATCTTTTCATTGGGCTATCCATCTTTTGTTGCCTCTTCACATTCCAGTTTTGACTCCTCAATTTAGAATACATTAAATATATGCCGGACCAGCCGTATGAGTGTAGAGTATCTGACTATGTGGTTATCAGATTTTAAAGAAAGGAAAATAATAACCTCACCTTTGGTTTAGGGAACTCTATCTACTCATTTAGAAACCAAATGGTTCACTGCTATGTGAGAGTTAAGAATTTCAAATTAATGATCTTTTACCTTATATACCTATGTAACATGAGGCTATTGACTGATTCCATTTTCAGAGAATGAAGGATTGGTAAGAGTGTCCTGCCTACGATACACTGAGTATGAGGACCCCAACAGTTTGTTAGTTGGGTTGACGGTTGAGAAACCTGCGGAAGGGCCAGCACCTCAACAGGTAATATTTTAATATACACTGCTTTATTGCATGAGGTAGTAAAGCATAGCAGTACAAGTGTTTTGTTTCTGGTCAGTTTCACATTATCATATAAAATGCCCATATGCTTCTCCCTTTAGGCATCCAGATCCTTGACCCATTGCTGCAGTTGGATGGCAGCTGACAAGCAATGTTCAGATACTTTGAGACATTAGACATCAAAGTCATGGAAGCTTTGCACCTCAGCTGTTGACCCAATAAATTGTAGTCAGGTCTTTTTTTCAATTATTTCATTCTTTATTCGTCTATAAAAACAGACATTTATGATGATGACCCAAAAATTATTTGGATTATGGAAAATTCTGTTCATGAAACTGACGGGGGAGTGGAGGTGGATGGCATGTCTCTCCACCTGTGAAACTAGAGTACTTGATATGGTTGAGCAGGGGAAAACATTCTGTCAGATGTTACTCTCAGTTCTTGGTCTGATCTCAGTGGACTGATGGTAAGGTGTATTACTTTAGTGGGTCTCTCAGGGCAGCTGCCTCGTTAGAAACAGCAATGTTGATTTTCCATCTTGTAGGAAAAATATTTATAACTATCAGTAATTTGGTAGCAAAACATAATATCTAGAATAAAAAAAAAAAGTTAATGAAATCCAGTTTAAAAGAATCCAGCAAAACATATCAGAGATAATGCATTGGACTTACCTCTCGAAACTGTTAGAATTTAGCACACCTAAAATGCAAAAATATAGGAAAAGCTATGTAGAAGACACTAGTTTTAGTAACTTTCTCCTCTGACTCAAAAACAAGAACGGCTTGAATGGGAATATTTATGAGCATATTGTAATTTGATTGTAATCCAAGAACACCCAGTGATAGACTAAAAATCCTTTCATAATTTGGGTGCATTGAGCTGTGCCCAGCACAGGTAATACCAGGGCCAGAGGATTTTATAGGCTCATGTGTAACTTTTGTTCAGCATATGGTATTGTATATTATGTTGTAGAAGTGTTCAAATGCTCAAATCTTCAGCATGATAGTTCCTTGTCTTTCACTCTGGTTTGTCTTTTGGGACAGTTGTGCCTCATGTGAAGTCTTGCAGTAAATACATTTTTTCTTTTCAGTACACTGGTAATGCCAATTTGTTTAGTCAAAACTGGTCCCGGTTTGGCATCTTTGTTAACCGAAAATCGTATGATAATGTCGAAAATCGTCAAAAAGTCCATATTTGCATGGAGTAAACCATTATTATTGAGTTTTTCTTCAAATTATGATTATTCTAGCTGGTCAGATAGTAGAAACTGATGTTACCAGGATTTTAAACTGCCTGTACAGTCCATATTTTATCAGATAATCTTGAGGCGGCTGGGAGTAGAAGTAGATTTTTAAATCAGAAAACCCACCCACTTGCTCATTTGGGCAGTGTGTTTTTCTTCAGCCAGTTTACTGTGTAGATATATTGGGAGGGCTCTCCACCAAGGCTGCTGTTGAATCTGTTTTGTTGAGTATTTCTGTGTTTGAGTGGTTCATGATTGGGGCTTTTTTTTAATCAAATATTCTTATTGTGATTGTGTTTGATGCCTGATGGTTCTTCCTCTGCATGGAAGAATGACCAGCATAGGTGTTCTGATTGTGATTGAGTTTTGGCGCATTTCATGTCTGTGTTTGCCATTGACCCATATTCATTGTGTCTGTTGTGCAGGGCCAGGAATGTTTGCCATTTCTGTTTTGAACTATGTGTGTGTGTCTTGGTCCCCCTTTCAGTGAGAGAAATGGTTTGAAGATGAAGAAGACTCCATCAGTGTCTTCTTAGGGTAGTGCCCAGCAAATATCACCTCTTCCCTGTATTGTACCCACCCCAGTTCCTGCTACTCCTGCTGGGGTTAGCAGTAGGGTGTGAGTGAACGAGATGATGACCAAGCAGTTTAAGGTGCTGTGACCTGGGAGCCTGCCTTCCCTCCTGCCGCCACCCCCACCTCAACCTCGGATAGGTAAACTCCGACACACCCTTCCTTGTTCACCTTTTGGAAACATTTGGCTTCAGCTAAAAGTTTCTGACACAGGTTGGTGTTTATGGACCCCATCACTTTGTAGATAATCTCCAGTCTAATAAACTGACCTTTGTGTAAGTAGTTAAGGGCTTCTGCTTAGCCCTTTCTCAAGTCTTCCAACTTAGGGACATGGACCTCTGCCTCAGTGGACATCTCATTGCTTTTGAGCAGGTTTGAATAGTCTTGCCTGGTGTATGAAGTCAGACCTCTGGAGTAGGGTGTAACATTAGTATTGGCAAAGAGAGTTGGTGAATTGCAAGTTCTCCTGCATAGTGTGGCACTTTGAGGGGTGGTGATTCCTTTCATTTGTGTTTGTTCCTGCGTTTGTGACAAAAACTCACAACCCCTAAGTTCCTGCTGGAAAATACAAGTCTTTCTCAATCTTTTCCTTTTATGACTTTGTAGGTAGTGATTGAGATAAGGTGCTGTAGTGTCCAATGGGAGTTTTATAGTATTGTCTGTTCAGGCCTAGCAGCTTGGACCTGAGTGGTGACAGCAGCTCTTTAGTACCAACAGGCACAAAAAAGAATATTCAGACATGGTTTATTTTTGGCTTAGGAAAGTCATTTAATGGTTAGAAAGTCATATGGGGAGGGAGCCAACTCCATACCCTGGGTGATACCCTGGGTGAAAACTAATGAAATCAAAGGAATTCCCTCATCATTGCTATTTAGGGAGGACTTCTCAGTGTCTTTCTACTTAAGGTACGTCATCCACAGGTCATTAGGTACATTGTCCTTAGGACCTATGTTGGCTGTTGAACACATCTAGCTACCTAAACTCAATTTGGGTAGGGTAGCATGTTGCCTAAGGCTTACAGTGGTGAATGGTTGGATGAATGAAGGATGACAGTTACTCCTTCCTCCCAGCAACTAGCAGCTGTATCCTTGATGGTTCGGTCAGATGCAGGCGAGTTATTCAGCTTCCAATCTCCGGCTTTCATTAGCCCCTCTTTTAACAAGGAAGTACTGGTTGGTAGAACACAGATATTTTGGTTCTCAGTGTTAGGCTACCTTCCAAGTTGAGCATCCGTTCTTATCCAGGAAACCTAAGTTCTCCTTTTTGTAGAGTGAGGTTGCAACAAACCAAACTCTGGCACAGGGCCCTGTCATCTTTGACATCACATGTGCCAGGATGTATAGGAGGGTACAGACATCATCCCTCCCATGTTCACTTCTGTGACTGGGTAACTGACATTTTTGGGTGAGAGAGCAACATCAGTCATGATTTCAAGGCAAATCCTCCTGCCAAAGGAGTGAATCTCCTTATTAAAAATGAAGGTTTGTATGCTTGGAGGAATAAATTGCTAATTTGAATTTTTTCTAGATATACAAACCTAAAGTCTTTTAACACAATCACACACTAACCAACCCTTGAATAGCCCAGTTACCCAAGAAAAAAAGTGATACTACTTGACTGAGTTGGTGGCTTCCCCCATACCCTTAGTGATTGCTGCCAGTAAACTACCTTGTTACCAGCTTTGAAAACCAGACCAACTCTCTTCGAGGGCATTCTATAGAGAAAATTTCAGGTTTGTATACCTAAGAAAATACAAATGATCTTAAATGAATTTTTTGATGCTCACACAAAAGTTGAGGATTTTCCTTTTTCCCAGTTTCCTGCTTGGATTGGTTTCACCGATCTTGTTTTTCCAAGAAAGAAATTCTTCCAGACAGTGACTAAAAGAAATTAATTTTTCTTATAGGGAGCAAATACAAGTAGTTCAACTTCAGTGGTTCATCTGGTTCAAAGATACCAGCTTCAAGATCAAAGTCGTCCTCTTCTCAAGTTATTCATGCCCAAGCCTGATGCCCCAGGGATCACTACTAAGGTAGGTATTATTTAAGCACTTTGCTAATGTTTTTTGAAATAACATTTTTCTTGAAGAAAATGTACACTTTCTTGGTTAAAGCTCGCAGGATGTGGCATTACAGAGACCTTTAATTAGTTAATAGTGAATAGGAGACTGCAACTGATAGTGAAAGTAATTTGGGAAATACTGTAGAAATGCCTTTCCATACTCTGACCAGTTTTTGTGTGTTTTTCAGGAGTGGATGTGTGTGGGAGAATGGATATCAAGCAGTAGTGTGGTGACTCTGGGTACTACTCTTCGTCATCTCATTCCAGGCTCCCAGTTACCATTCGTTGTTACTGCAGCAACAAGTGATGGTTATATATATGCAATTAACAGAGATACAATGCAGCAGGTACAGATAATACTGTATATTTTTCATTGTTCAACTATTTTTATTGTTTAGGGATGCTGAATTTTTTTTTATTCCATCTTGAGAGATAAAAGAAGTAGAATTTACTTTTATTTTGTTTACCGTTTGTTAGGATTGCATCATACTTTTTTCTCTACATTAGTGTCCCTAATTAGATGTCTTTTTTGGGGGGGATTACCTCAAGGTGGATCTCTATCCATATAAAGTACAGACTTCTAATGTGACTTCTACTGCTGTGACAGTGTGTTTGTTAGCCAAGAATGATGTTATATTTAGACTAAAGCACCTCCTTACATCATAAAATATTTTATGACTATCTCAGCAGTTGTGTGATGTAGATGCATGGTTGTTGTTTCCATTTGTTTGACCTCAAATCCATTATGTTTGCATAGTCCATTAGAGTATTGAGTGCGACTCCTAGACACTTCATCCACCATAGCATCAGCAGCTCAGGTTGGATGGTATTTGTGCGTAAGTCTCCAGCATCCTGTGGTACTGTAATTAATCGTTTTGTGTGTTTCTGCTTTTTACTTAACACTAAGAAATACTTCTGCTTCTTTGGAAGTGTACAGTTAGTTATAAATGATTTGTTTTTGAACTCCTTTTAGGGTCCAACTTTAATTAATTCTTTATAAAGGGTATCTTCTGTTGCAGGATATCAGCATTATTGGTACTAATGATTTTTTTAATTGATTTGTGAAATGCTTCTGACCAATGTTCTTCTTTGGATTAGTGGTGGTTTGCTAGCTTCTGGTCATTGTTCTTCTCTGGATCAGTGGTAGTTTGTTAGTTTCTGTATTTTATTTTTGCTGTCTGGCTCGAAGCTTTTTGTTTGTTTTTTTGATATTGTACTGCTGCTTGTCCTCAAGGAGTTACCTTTTGGTCACATTGGGACTCTTAAAAGACAGACAAACAAATGTCAAGAATTTTCTCATAGTTGGTCTAAAGCCAGAATAGTGCCATTGTTGGTACAGAAATGGAAAATAAAGGGACTCAAGGCAGAAAGGCCCCTCATGCTGCCATACCACAACGACCTGGAAGATCATGATTCACCCTTCTTTCTCAGATGTGGCAATGGTGAAACGGGCTGGCCAAGCCCTGTCGTTTCACTTTTGTCTGTCTGTAAGTGAATATCACATTTTTCTCAGCAAGTTTTTATCTGAGCAGGACTCTTTCATGGTTATCTGTTGAGGAAAGTTAAGTACAGGTCAAGAACATGTTGAAATATAGGGCAGGGCAGCCTTTCCCATTATGAACTGGCACTTGGTCCCTCTCTGTCTTTTTTACCTGACTTTGTTGCCAAGACACAGACAACTGCAGCTGAGGATAATTCCTTCTCAGATTTGCTCTACCATTTCCCTCAACCCCAGGTCAAGAATGAAGAAGACCTTCATCCCTTTAGAGCCACACAAATTTATATTCTCAAGGCTAAGGATTTTAGGTCAGGCAGATTTCATTTGTGTAAGTCAGGCACATTTCATTTGTTTAAGTCAGGCACACTCCATTTGTTTTTATCTCCTTAGAATAATAACCATGGCGTAAAGAATTCGATTCTGCATTGACTCATTAGAGTGGTCTTACGGGCTTGCACGGATGCTTTGGAAGATCAGGCTGCTTTTTAGAGGATCAGCACCCTGAAAAAGTTTCATTTTAATTTTTTCTCAGTTTAAGAAGATACAAAGCATTTTATGGCACACAACTTCTCTTAGCCATCATTTATATGTTTATATATATATATACAGTACATAGAATTGAACATGTCACAGAGTGATAGTTTGACCTCTTAGTATGTTACATGTAAGAAGAGAGAGAGGATACCAGGTGTCATAAATGAAATTGATAGTTGCTGAATGAATTATTGCACACAGTCACACTCTATCGCCAATTTTTTTATAAACTTTTCTGACTCGGTACTGTTTTTAAAATCTGTCTATTCAAATATTTGTTGGCTGATTCTGATGTCTCTTCTTCCCACTGACAGCAGCATAGCCCCCCCCTTCCTTATGAGTAGCTATTTAGGCTAAGGAAAAGTCATGTATTTGTGGTAGAAAGATTAAAATGTTTAATAAAACCAAATTAATATTTTCGGTGCAGACCCATTACTTTTACCAGGAGATCCACTTTCTGACCTCAGTTCTTTCACCGCTTATTTTGACAACCCAGTGAGAGAGCCTAAATGATGGACAAGGAGGCATTCTGTAAGACCACCTGTGTGCCACTTAACAGTGTCTAGCTAGCTGATCATCTGTTGAATTTAGGGTGCATGGAGATTTGCACAGCTGTATAAAAGGCTAAGTAAAAGTAATGGGTTTTTACTGCAAAAATTAATTTTGCTGTAGTAAGAAATTAAATTTTGGTTATAAATAATTTTTACAGGCTGTTGATATTGTAGTCATCAGTTTGCAGTTATTGTTAAGGTGGGCTGCTCCATTTGTGTGCCAGTCTCTGGTAAGTGTTCCAATTTTAGGCTTTGTAAATCTCAGGTTTTGGAAACAATATGGCAGTTAGTTTTGCTGACTAAAGATATTTTGCTCCTTACAGATAAGCAGCCACAACATACAAAATACCCGTGGATCTGGAGATGAGCCTCCCATAAGTAAGCGTGCATCAGTAGATCGTCGTGTAGTTTCACTTTCCCATTCATGGAATGGCTTTTCTCTTCTGGCAATGGATTCTCTGGGAAGCCTTCATTTTCTCACTCTAGTGAGGCCTTTAGATGTTGGTAAGTCTAATATTTGATGGAAATACAATGATATAGTGTGTTTAGTGTCAACTCCATGTGATAAAAGCTATACTTAATCACTCAAATTATATGTGCCCATGTAATTTTTTTTGTTCTATGTAGACTAAACTATGCTTTTCTGACCTAGTCAATTGCTTATGAAGATCAGCTCTCTCTTGTTGGGGGTTTTCCAACAGGGAGATGGATAGCCAATCTTTTTACCGCTTTTGAGATCTGTAATGGGTTGGCCTGTAGTCCTCAGATGTCTCGGAGGCAGATGGGGGGCACCATGCTGAGAAACATTCGATGTTGGGGAGCTGGAAGGTAAACTCCCTAGAACTCTTGGTAGTTTAGAATGGTCTTATGCAAGTCTTGATTCTTACACAAGACGACAAGGGGGGACAGTTCAAGAGAGTTGTTCAGACCAGCAAAGAAACTTCCTTATCCTTTGGACAGAGTCCAACAACATCATTTCACTACCTTGTTTTGTCCCAGGAAAACCTTTGTTATTGGAGACCAACTCAGCAGAAAAAGGCAAGGCCTCCAGTCACATAGTCTCCTCTTCCTCAGGTTTGCCCAAAACACTTCCCAACCCGTTTACTGCCCTCCATGCCAGGATCCTGAGGCATGGCCAGTTGATGCCTTCCTTCAAGAATGATCAGTTCTGGTCCCTTATGCTTTTCCTCTGCTTGCAGTGTGAGGAAATATCAACAAGTTGTAAGCTTTGCATATCACAATGATGATTTTCATAGCTATCTTTCCTTCCTGACGATAGATATTCTTCGTCATCTTAAGTTTAGAAAAAGATCTTTTCAGACAGTCTTATTCGAGAAGATTCTGTCAAACCTCCACATGCTTCATCTACCTGCATGGAGATTGTCAATTGTCTGTTATGAGCTAAAGGCATTTCTAGATTGGCCAAGGAAGCAATCCTTAAATCAAGAAGGCCCTCCACTGCTAGACTTGTGTATCAATAACAGTGGTTAGTTTTTTTTTTTTTTATCTTGGTGCTTGTACAGAGTGATATCCAGCACCTGTTCCACTAGAGGTCCTGTTTGAAGTTCTACCAGTATCTCAGGTATGCTAAGCAGTTTCTGTCACAGCGATCAAGGACACCACTTTACTTTACTTTCAGTAATGCATTGTGCTGATTGGAATATTGCTCACAATTTGAAGTTTGAAGAGGTTGTCAATCTTTTGTGACGGAAATTTCATAATTTCATCTTCCTATCATGATTTACAATGAAATTTAGACGTAGTCTTTCAGATTTTACCTTAACCTCAGGTGAGCCTTTTGATGAGATGTCACTTAAGAACTTTGAAGACACTTTTCTTTTAACAGTGTCACTTAAGAACTTTGAAGGCACTTTTCTTTTAACTCTTGCTGCGGCATAGTCTGTTGTGAGTTTCAAGCCCTCTCTTGTTTTGTGGGCTTTGTTCTTTTCTTTCGTTGCTTAGAGAAAAGAGATGGAAGTGAAAGTCCTTCCCAGTTTTGTGCCAGTGCCTAATTTCACTGCTTTGATAGGCATTGTAGAAGTGGCTATCCTTATGTCCAGTGGGACCTGTGATGAGTTTTTATTAGTGAGCTTCAAGCCCTTTGTTGCTCTTGGGCTTTGTTCTAGTGACAACCACTCTCTTTTCTCTCTTTGCTTAGAGAAAAGATATAGAAGTGAATGAAAGCTTTTCTAGCCTAACCTGTCCAGAAATGCTATAGTTATGCAATCCACCTACCTGTTCATGTTGTTCTTCTTTTATAATATAATCCAGTGTATGACTACAAAAACCACAAAACAGACTTACAACCCAAAATTAACAACCTAACCATCAGAGAGGTCTTTCTACTGCACCACACACTTTTCAACACTCCTGCCTGCATTTGTTTACATTTTGCTCCCCCCCGCCATTTGTTGTCCTATGACGTCACTTCCTAGGATGTCACAACAAGAACAGATACTTTTAAACATAAAGAATGCTTTGCTATAAAAACATCTTATAAAATTAAACATGTGCTTTTTATACACTTTATAATGGCAATACCATTTTACTAATGCAGAAAATAAAAGTTAAAATAATGATTAACCTTGTAAAACTAACATATAATCACTCAGTGAAAGCCCTTCCCAGAATTGTGACAGTGCCTTATTCAACTGCTTAGGTAGGCTATGAAGAAAGGGCTGTCTTATATCCAGTTAGAACTATTAAGGGTTTACCTGGACAGACATAAACCTTCAAGAGGAGGAGGAGTTAAAATTTTCTGTGGTGTTAGAGGGCAAAACACTCTTATGTCCAAGATAGCTAAAGTCAGTGTGCACACAGTTGATTCCTGAGCTTTTATCTTTTTTAGAAATAATCTTCATGGCTTCAGTACCATAAACATGTTTTTATTTCCTTTAATCCCATTTTCTAGTAAAGGCTTTCATGCAGCTCAGGGGAGATGTAACTGTTTTTGCCTCATTATTTGCGAAATGTTTAATTTTAGGCAGATGGTTTACATAGACAGTTTGTTAGGGCGCACCAGAAGCCTACTCAGTCTTCTCCTTTTGTCTATCGGTGTTGCTTCTCCTCTTCTTCTATTAGCCTACCAGATAGCCTAGGTTAATTCCTCTCTCTCTTCTTCTGCTCCACCTTCCTTTGCTCTCTATGTGATTCAGGAAAAAAGTATAAGTAATTGAGATATAGTATTTTATCATAGTCATGTATATATAAGAGAGAGAAGGTGTCGGAGCCTTGGCATCTGTCTGTAGCCTGCCCTCTGGACTGCCCTGCGTCAGTTGGTCTTCCCCTCTGACAGGGAACCAAGGCATGTCTCGGGACCAAGGTCTGTGTTCTTCGCTACCTCTCTCAACCATCTCCCCATGTGAGTTGTTTGACTCTCGTGTTTGCTAGTTCACGTGTCGCCCGTTTAGTGACAGGGATACAGTCATATTATGTTTGCCTCAGTAGGTCTGAGTCGCATGTCAGTCCAGTTTTTGTTTGTTCTCCCAATATCGTACCCGGGTGGATGGTATCCCCCCTCTTCCTCAGTTTTCCCCTGTATTGTCTCGTATTTGTCTTTGTGTAACAATTGTTCCTTTTTGTAATAGCGGCTTCTTATCTAGAGTGCATTAGCTGGGTGTTAGAACAGCCCTTGCTTCTCGGTACAGTAACCGTCTCTTTAGTGTTGTGCAGATGACACAGTCTGTCGTTAGGATTATGTGGCGACATCATGCAAGAAGCCTCTAACTTCCCCATCCTTGCAGACGACACCCACTGTCATCAAGGTTACGTGGTGATGTCATACAAGTTTCCTCTACCTCTCCAACCTAAAACCCATTCACTCCATCTGGTGCTGTCTCCTGGCATTCCATGACGTCATTGCTGACGTTCCGGCATTGTTACCTCTTCCGCCTCAGTTCCTCAGTTTAGACTTCAGGAGTTTCAACCATGTTTTTGGTTGATTCCCCTTTAGTATTTAAGCGGTGCATATCTCACGTGGTTCTGTTTTCACTTCCTTTTGCCGAAGATGAATCCGTTAACCAGCACTCTTAGTTTACTTCTACCTTGGCTCCCATTAAAATGAATAAGAAGTTAACATGGATTAGGTAAGGTGCATTATCGCGGTAGTAGAGCCTTTGGCATTGGGTGAACAGTCAAAAGAGTTTGCTAGGAAACTGTTTAGTGTTTAATAGCAAGGCTCCTAACTCGAACAGTGTTGTGTACTTGCAACTGTGTTTGCACATGAGGTATAAAGCCCTTAGTCCTTTCATTGTGGCAGGGACACTTCCTGGTGAACCAAATATGATAGTAACCTTGCTTTCTATCTTATCGTTAGTTGTTATGAAATCCCGTTTTTTTAATTTTGGGACATGAAGGTAAACATTGGTGTATAGGAGCATATCTTCATCTCTGAAGGTGGTAGCATCTTTAGTTTTGGACTGTTGGTGATGGGCTTTCGACTTGGGCACAGGAGTCACTAGTGTTCTATGAGATGGTCTTTTTTTCCCCCTGTAAGAATCATCTGACAAGTCTCGCTACGAGGGCCTTACACCCTGTTGTGGTTCCAACGCCTGGTTTCAGTACTTGCCAGTAAGGCTCACACAACAGGCAGGAATGCTGAGAAGCTTTTTCTCCCCGTTAAAAAGCTTTTAGTTCGCTTGGCTGAACATTGTTTCTCAGGCTGCACTAACCCACCATCCTTATTCAATGTGGTAATCAGCTAACTTTAACAATAGGTAAGATTCATTCCAAATAATGATAATTTTCATGATAAAATACCAGCTGGTGGGAACAGGTGACTGCAGAGACAGTCATAATGGGTTAACCAAGCGCAATTTGATTTTTTTTAAATACCGATTGCACCTGATGGAGCGAAGAGGTAAGCTAACTTTAACAGTAGGTAAGTATCCAAATAATTCATTTTATCATGAAAATTATCATTTTGTGGCTAGCCACATAACGAAGTCTCCATTCTTTTATAAGTCAGAATATGCAAAAAAATGTTGCTTATTTCAATATTTGCAGTATTGTGTAATATTGCATTGCTATATATTGAGGTATTAGTTATGAATTTATCGCTAATAAAAACAATGGAGTGGTGGGTGTATCAATTAGGAGCTGATCAATAGTTTTTGCTAAATACAAAGTATGCCATTTACAGTGACAGTTGTTCTTCTAACCATGTCAGTAATGGTTATATATTCTTTCCAGGTCCTCAGTGGGCAGTCACTTTAATCTTACTGCTTGAATTTGCTCTGGTTAGTGGTTATGATTGGTGGGATTTGTTAATCCTGTGTCCCACATCGTCTGTTCAAACACTCAGTGACAAACTTACAGAGACTTTCATGCAGCATTCCGTTCCCTTGGTACAGCATCTGTATACACGGTTTTTAGTTATGAAAACATCTATGTTAAGGTAAGTAGAATGTGCATAATTAATACTTGACAGTGTGTCTAGGAATCACATGAAAATATTTATTGTTTTCACTTCTCTTGAGATGGGGAAATAAGTTGTATTAATATAAAGGGAATAGGATAAAACTTTCTGTCGGCTTACTGGACTTGAGGGTTTTGTTAAGTTCTATGTGATGCCAGTATGATAACATGGTAGACTACAATAAATTATGATTATTGTTGTAGTCAAGCATAGTACAGTATATATATAATTTGTACTGATGTTTTTACTGGCGATATGTACAATGATGTGAATTCTGAATTAGGTACAGTTATTATTCATGTACTAGTGAGATGCCACGCACTGCGCTGCACGGGGCAGGAGGGCAGTCTTTGAAAAAGTCTTAAGCTCCTAAAGCATTCCTGGAGAAATGCACATTGGATTATAATGTCTTCTTAAATTCTTAAAGACTCCAGGATCATGTGAAGCTGTCTTCAGCTCTTGTCAGATCCATTTCCCCCTCAAGAAATCTTCGAAGCCTTTTGTCCCCAGGAAGGACAAAATCCCATTCCTTCTTCAGTAGATAATCCAAAGGCTTCAGAACCTGGAGATTGTCTCGAAGCCTTCAGAAACCCCAAAGGCCGCCTGAATTCATCTCCAAGAATGTGGACTTATTCATCCCCAAAAACATGGGCTTCCCCCAAAGAAATCTTCGAAGCCTTTCACCTCCATAAAACTTTGTTCTTTAGTATTGTGCAAGAAATCCAAAGGCTACAAAGCCTGTAGATTGTCTTAAAGCCTTCGGAAGCCCTAGAAGCCTCCGGAATTCCCAGAAGCCTTCAACATTCCCAGATTCCCTACTGTCACCCCGGGGAGGACAAGATCCGCTTGTAAAATTATTATTCTAGACGGTGCTGTCAACTATATTCTAAATTTACCTTTTGTGTTTTTATGACTCCTCCTACAGATGCTGAACTCTCTCTTTATTTACATGAGATGTGGTTTTTTCTGTTGCTGTCTGATAGATCCTTTTAGTTTTGGGAGAGAGATCATCAACCTCAAACCTTTCTGTCAGATATTTCTTGAAGTGAGCTTTCCATGGCGCACTGTAGATGATACTAGGGATACTTTGCATTGTCCAACATTTCTTTCTGCCCAGCACTCTTCATCTTTTCCTTTCATTGCTTCTCCCTAATCTTCCATGTGGTTCAGGTCTCTTATGTAAGGCATTTTCCATGATTTGTGGGCCTGTATGACTTCTATATGTGATTTTTTAACTAACTGCTCCTTTCCCTTTTCCATGACATTTTTAGAGATCTTAACGTCCGAATTTGTAAAATAAACTTCTCATATGTCTATTACTTAGATTAACATTAGCCTTATCCATGCATCATAAATTTTCTGCTGTTTACTAAATAGTTACTCTTATGCCAGTAATCTAGTAATCTTTTTCCACTTCATCCAGGCTGTTGTTTGTCTATTCTTACTGCCCTTTCAATATAATCAAGTGTCCTTTAGTTAACTGTAATTTTCCAAGACATGTTCTCCCACAACATAGTTCTCTTTCTTCCTCTTCTTCAGAGATTCCCACTGAGTGGTGCACACCTTACAAGGGGACAGTCTGAATAAAACTGGGAGCAATTTGAAAATTATCTGTTAAGAATAAACTTTTCCAAACCCATTAATATCAGTGACCAGGTAGTTCTGTTAACACAAAAAACCATTTGTTCACTTGAAATTTTACATGTTTTGTGAAATATACCAGGGTTGGTGCATGTTTTGTGATATTGCCAGTGTCAGTATCTTTTATGTTATACCAAGTTTCTTTCTCTTATGAACTGTTTAAATATGGTGAATTTATTTTTGTTAATTTCCCGAGTGCTGTTCATCCATCAGTTAGTTGGTAAAGACATCTTATTAAGACTAAAATGTATATCACATATAAGGCACTGACTTTATGTAGTACATATTGTTTGATGACCGCATCCAAGATGTATAAGGACCAGGGGAAACATGTTTATGACATAAGAGCATCAACAGCAGGTTTCCATCCCCTTACAGTTCTTTTTACAATCAATAATAATCAACTAATTCTTGCTCTGGTGAAAGATGAAACTCCCTCTGATTCCAGAATCAGATGCATCTTATTGCTAAATGGATTCTGAAAGTCTGGAAAAATTAAAACTAATGTTGGTAGCACAGCCCATGTTAAAATATCAAAGGCTTTTTGCTAGTTCTCCCTCTCCCACAAATTTTGAGTCTTTTCTGAGAAGATATGTTAGAGGAGTGGCGGTGACAGTACTGATAAACAAATTATCTATGGTAACCAGTGATGCCTAAAAATTTCTAGACATTTTTAACTGTCTTGGGTGTAGTCAGCTTTGAGATAGGTGTGAATTTTTCACATACAACTTTGAGGCCACCCTTCGAAATGACAGCAAAGATACAGTATATGAATTCACCCTTGTAGAACTTGCATTTGGAAAGTTTGATCCATAGATTAAGGTCTAGGAATCTCTTCAGCACTGATGTTCTTCTATAGAATCAGAAGAAATGACTAAATCATCCATGTGAGCTAAGAGTATCTTACCCAATGTATCACCGAACACAGTGTTAATCATTACAGTGAAGGTACACTAATAGGCAAGCAAACCAGCTCCAAATGTTTGTGGTTAAAACTATATTATTTTTGTGAATCTTTCTTAATATTCATCAGCCTATAAGTTTCAAGCCGCAAGCTTGTTCAGTGGTTGAGAAAACGAACAAGAAGGTAGAAAGGATGTTTTAGTCTGTCTCGTCTTCCTGTTTACCTTCCCCCTGGTAGTTAAGGATAGAGTGACAGTTTTTTATGTTTCAGTTAGTTTCTTTCTGGGGTGGTGTTTACATCACTTGCAGTACACTCTGGCTGTTTGCAAATGCACATTATTTTTTGTGTTCTGTGCTGTCTCTCTGCTAAAAATCCCCTCTTTGTGAGGCTTGGAATAATAAGATTTTTCTCCCGATTTAGCTGTAGACCATTTCAGTGTGTTAGTACCGATTCACTAACAATGCAAAATATTTACCCCAGTATTTAGCATACTGCTTTTAACATTTTTTTTTTTTTGCGTATGTAGTATTGTATTTCATTATTTCTTCAGTATCCCATAGATATGGTATCACTCAGTGTGTGCCCATTGTTGAACACTTTATATAATACTAAAGGTCTCCTACTGCATCTCACACTATGCTTTCTCACATTACAATATTATTTAATGTCGTTTCCAGCCTTAAGGTCCTACTGTTACTGTGTGAGTAGTCTGATCACCATCTTGCAAGTCCAAGTAATTGGTTTTAACTTTGTGAAAATTTCAGCTTTAAGTCATGTAAACCCTCACCTCATCTCACCTCACCGCGTTGTTCAAGAAGGTTCCTACCTTTATACGAATAATATTTGTTAAGGGTTAAGTATGTTAACAAATAGTATTCGTACAAAGGTAATGGTATAGCTCACGGTAATGGCCGCATAAACTGCTTTTGCATTGACGTAAGAAATGATGTGCAGCAGAAAGTTCTTCTCTGACATCCTTTCCTCGTATGGTCCAAGTAGAGTTCTGATGCAGTATTTCAATTGTTTTCCTCTGAACAGCTCATGAAACTAAAATCATTCATGACCAGTAGGTTATGTAATTTTTTTGATTTTCAGTGTGTACTGCGCATAAAATTATGTAAATTACTCGCAGCTGTTTAAACGCATCTTTTATGTATTGCCTTTATCCATTGTCGACAGGTTGATGGGAAGTCAGCAGCAGAGGGCTATAGAAGCTCGACTTCAAGCACAGTTAACAGCTATTCAGCAGTTGTTTAGGTCTCTGCGCCCAGTTACCTGTGATGTTGCTACTGCAGACAAAAACATTAGTGCATCATTACAAGGTAATTTCAAACCGTAGCATACAATTACTTGAAAAGTTTGCAGAGAGGTGAATTTTTTCATTCTCTGCTGATGTTTAATTTTATAGTGTCTTTTAGCAAGCAACAAGGAAATGAATGTTGTCAAAGGATTTTATGGTAATTGACTCTTATGTACTTCACAATGTTATATCTGTATCTGCTATAATTCTTGTGCATTTCAGCTGTCATACATTTGTTAGACTTTGTTTGTTTATGCCTAGAGTTTAATAAAAAATCTGCAGATGCTGATAAAAGACAAAATCATAGCATCAAGATAAAGCAATTTAGAAAGGAAATTTCAATGTTGCTCTTTGGTAGGCTAGGCTTCAACATTTATTTAAAGTTTTCTCTGCATCTGCCCCTACCTTCACTCCAGATCTTATGCCATGATTCCACCTTTTTCTCAATTAGTTTTTCAGTACCCTCTGCCTCTGTAACGCCCAGTAATCAGTTGTGTTGGTGAATAAATTATAAAGAAGACAGTTTGTCATTGATATGTAACATGCACAGATTTGTTCACCCAACAAATTTTATTGGAAGAAAAGTCAGTTAGCCTTGGTCAGTTTTTAATGTACATTGCCTCAGACTTCTCTTTCAGAGTCAGCGGTCAGTTCATTCTTACATGTGTTTCAAGCTTTACCAGATCAGAGTCCTATTTCCAGACTTGTAGGGTTGGAGTTGATTAATTATTTTTAAACTAGGATTGATATGGACCAAAAAAAGTTGAACCAATTGATCACCGGGTGGGAAGAGACCAAGTCAGATGGTTGAGCAGTAAAATGTGGAAAGCCATGAAGCTTTTGGTCTGAAGGATACAGCATTAACCTTGGGCACTACTCAAGGGGGACGTCATGCAAGGCATACTGCTGGCAGCAATGCCCATATGGTAATGGACAGTAAACGAAAGAAAGAAGTTATATACTACGAAGGTTGAAATACTCGAGCCTTGTACGTAGCTTGTGTTCACAACTCCTTATTGTGAACCTTGATCATTGTATTTCACATATCAGTTAGGCAACTGTTGCCCCATGCTTTTCATCTTAAACACTGATTCATGGAATTCATTTTGTGCCTATGTTGGGGACTTCCTATACTCCGTATTGTAATATTGTAATGAATGTGTTCCTTTACGTAGCATTATATTGCTTTAGCACATGATGTCTCCCTAGAGGGGTACTGCTTCTAGTGTGCCTTGCATGACACATGTAGATGATATTAAATGTTCTTTGCAAATGTCCCTTTGGCCCCCAGCGACATATTTTTCTGCCATTACTTTTCGTCCATTACCTTTGTTCTCTCCTTACCCAGGTGTCCCATTTCTTGAACATCACTTTGCTCATAATTTTCACCTCTCATCTAACTACATATCTTTCAGACATGTTCTTTGAGATTATAGAAAGGGACTCAATGTCTCAAACTGATTTGAGACATTGGGTATATAATCAAGTGTAGACTGTACCTTTTTGAACAACAAGTATCAGTTAAGTGATCTGTATTATTTTATAATTGAAACTTAATTAAAATTACATATTTTTCAGCTTACTTAGAAAGCCGACCATCTCTGGATATTTTAGATATTGATAAGTCTTTAGACAATATACTGACTTCAATCAACATCAAAGACTGTCAGATTGACCCTGGGATGCTTCAGAACCTCCAGCCATTGATTCAGTTCTCAGTTGATCTGGCATTGTTTATTCTCTTCATGCTGGCCCAGAACTCCAAGGTAAGTGCAGGAGGTTTCTAAAATATAGCAATCCATATGGAAGGGAACGTTACCTTTTTGGTAATAGTATAGGCATAAAATAGTTTAAATGTAAGGTGCACTTGAAATGGATTTTATGGTCCATAACATGGCACAGACTTTTGTGCAGTACAATATGCTATTTGTAAATGTAACCTTGAGGATTTTGCCCGCAAGTGGTAAAACTAAGGACACATCAGTTTGAAATTGCATGATTATTCAAACCTGCTAGAAAATTGTATAATATAAAATTGTATTCCATGTAGTGAAGCTAAACTTTTACTTGACTTCAGTGGACTGGCAGGATCCTTATGACAATCAACAAACCTGTTACTGTACTTTCTTCACATGATCCCTTTCAGTGTAACTGGTTATTTGAAAAATGAAGTTAGTCTTGAAAAAAGAAGTACACTACTTGTTACCATCTTTTGGAAAATATGTTTCATGTGCAGCTGAATGGTTGAATGAATGTACTTACAATCTTAATTTGGTAAAGAGAAAGAACTTTTCTTCCTTTTTCACACCTAGGTCCCTTGAACTGTCGTTGGTCAAGTTTCTTTTCATAAGGAAAGAAAAAAAAAAAAAGACCAGGTTATGCAAACACACTAACAAAGAGTACACAGTGAAAAAAGAACCAGTGTCAAATGGAAAGAAACAAGAGTAGCTACTCATTCATTTCAACAACTATACACACACAGAGAGAGAGAGAGAGAGAGAGAGAGAGAGAGAGAGAGAGAGAGAGAGGAAACACATCACACTGTTTGATGGCTGAAGAAAAAGTGGCTTGTGCTGGTAGGTGAGAGGGTTATTCCCCACTCATCCCCCTTTACCAATAGTTACTACCTTATTACCAAGTTCGTTGACCATCCCAGTTCGTGCAGGAGGATATCTCCTATTGGAAGAGGTCCTTCATGTGAAAGATCAGCTGGGAGTATACATGCTGGGCACTTTCCTGGAACCCGCACCATCTTTCACCCCACAGCTAGCCTTGAAACTACATTCATGTAACATTCAGTTGTACAATTAAAAGGCTAAAAATGCAAATTACTTGGAAAAATTAGGTATTTTCCCATGGGAAACCAAGTCAGTTTGTCATCTGTCACTCTTACCAGACTTTGCTAATACCTGGACTTTTTTTTCATCAGCGCTAAGTTCTCCCAAATTTCGTCCTCCTTTATTATATACTTTTTGGATAAGTAGTTTACAGTCTTGATTGTATAATCACTGTCAGTATTTTGCAGTGGCTGTATTTCAGATGAGGTTCCCAACTCCATCTTTTTCCATACTACATTCTTTTGGACAAAGACTCTCCTCTGTTTTTGCATATATTTCATAAAGGATGAGTGCTGTGTTCTTGTGCAGCTGTTGCTCTTGAAAAACCATGCAGTATGTGGACTTTTCAACTCAGGTTATTGAATAGACCAACGTAGTCGAGTTAATTTTACAAATCATGTTTGTGTCTCAAAGACACTTCCTTGTGTATATCTGGTAGAAGTGGATTTTATTAAATCAATTTCAAGGGTTTTTCGTGCACATCCTACTGGTCTCTATCAGCCCATCAGCGTTTTTTGACAGCATATTGCACTTCATTGCATTTAGGGCAAAGCTTAATTTAAAAAAAAATTTTAATACACCCTTCTCCCTGCTCTGCTGTTTCTTGCAGCTAATGAATCACACGGTATAAACTGAATACAATTGCTACTAAAAAAGGTCCTGAAGGTCAGCCAGCTTGTAGTGTGGACTGCATTTTTTTTTTTTTTTTTCTTAGTGACTGCAGTCTCAGGATGATTTTGTGATTGTGAAATGGGCTAGTTATAAGGAACGAATTTGTAAGAAAAGCTCTTTGTTTTTAAGAATTTTTATGAAAAACTCTTTTTAAGAATTTTTATGAAAAACCTTTGTTTTTACGAAACTACATACATAAAAGTAAAGTGAATGTAGCTTGTTCCAAAACTGAACTACATTTGCTGATGAATATCTTGATATCTTCTTTACATTTCGTTTCATGGAGGAAGAAAAATGCAGTATTTTATTTCTTGGAGGAAGAAAAATGTAGTATATTTATATTAAAGCACTTCTATACTCTCAGACAAAGTTGTGAGTGATCATTTAAGAAGTGGTAAAAGGAAATTTCAGTTGTCTTCAGAATAACATACATTCCACAGTGCAAATAAGCAGAATTGGGTGAACCTTTATGTTTTGATACATTGTAAATATTCCAGATATTTTCTAACCATATTCATTTATATAATTTTTGCTCTTTTTGTAGCAGTTTGTACAGTTTTAATTTATGAAAAGCCTAACAATTTGCATGTCCATTTTATAAATGAAATATAAGAATATCTAACAAGGTCAGCAGACAAATAGTGTGCACAGTTGGCTATGATCTTTGTCTTCCAAAATGAAGAGAACATGCACATGCCAATAAATTAACCATGAGGAGGAGTGCAATCAACCATACTTAGTTTTTTACCTGTTGATAAAAGTATGTTGTTTAGCTTGGTGTGAATAGGAAGTATTTATTAGTATTAGTTTTATATGTGTTCTCCGTAATATTCCAGGTTTGGCAAAATAATTTGCATTTAGAGTGAAAATGAAAGCTTGTACTGTGACTTCATTTCAGCCAGGGTCAGAAGGCAGTTCATGAGAGGAAATTTCTCGAGGGACTTCATGATACGTGTTTTTAACTTTCAGTTTATCAATTATTATTATGTATATAAAAATTTCAGTTCCCATGTGAATTGTAAGATTTTCTTTATTTAAAGTCAGATTCTTCAGGCTATCCCAGTAAGATAGTATTTTTTCAGTGGTGTTTTGCTAATTAGTGATTTTTATATTTGATTACACTGGCATTTCTCTTTACAGTTTGAGTTAGCTAGAGATCCGAAAATTGTACAGAGCCTTCGAGAATTGTTATTTGTTGCCCGGCTTTGGAATCGACAGAATAAACTTGTTCAACCTCAGTTGTTTCACAAGACTCAGTCTGTTGATGTCTGGGCACAGATCTATAAACTCCTTACTCGGATTGCACAGATTCTCCCCGCCGAACCAGATTCTAGTTTGATTGGTAAGTTCAACAACATTTGGACAGACATGCGAGTTGTAGTATTTCAGGCTTACCTCAAGACTTCATCATTATTGACTGATCATTTTATTTTTTCAGGAAAACTTTGTATAAATGTTTTCATTATCTTGTTCACTTCATTCCTCATATAGTTACCTACATTACATACAGTACATTACCTTTAGATATCATGTGTGTGATGATATTAGCTCCTTGATTGTGGATACAGTATGTAGTTTGAGTAGGCCAGGTTACTGTGGTGAAATTCTTGAGTGACATTTTGCTGGCTGATTTCATAATTTTTGGTCATTTTGTGATAAATGTAGAGATTTTAGTAAGCTTTGTCATGACTAATTTTTATTTCTTTAGGTTTTAAGGAATTTTTTTTTAAGTTTGTGCTTGCTGTATATTTTAAGACTTTCATATTCTGGTCAGAGGTAGCCTAGTACCTAGGGTACCCTAGGAACTTTTTTTTGTACTTTGATCACATTCTCTACCTCCACCCTTTTGAATGTATTGATGCAAATTATCGTGTTGTAACTGGACTAATTTTAAAACTAGTTTTTTGAAGTTATGGCTCCATCACCACACAGTGATTTATAGGTGCTGTTTCATCCTTTTTTGAAGAACCAGTATAACAGTATGTAAAGAACCAGTATAACAGCATATAAACTCAATGATGAAATGCACCTGCCCACTATGCTGGTACATTTGGCTAAGCTACCCTTTGTATTTTCTTTGGCAACCACTTTTTATAATAAGCTCTTTGAACACCAATGCCAACTCCACTCAGCTGTGGAACTGTACGTACACCATGTACACTTACTGTAAGAACAGATGCAATATGATTGCACAGTACAGTACCTGCTTAAGCCATGCTCCAAGAGCTCCAGAAACCTTATGACTCTCTCTCTCTCTCTCTCTCTCCCCTTTGCTGTGCCTGAGTCCAATCATAAAGGTATAATTTGTGCCACAATAGCACCAGAAACCGATTAAGCAGCTTGGCAACTCTGTTTGCATAAAAATAAAGTTATATATTTTGTATTACTTGTCCGCTTTTTGTTATATATATATTATGTTTGGAGAGGAATAATTTGTAAGTTTGGGGTAGGCAAAGTTTCACTTTTTTTATGAAAATCATCATGCTATCACATGAAAAATTATTTTTTCATCATTCACTCAGAAAGATATATAAAGGCATTATATAATCTCGAGTAAATGGGTAGTATTTAAAATAATGACTGGATTCAAATGCACACAGTATAAAGTTTATTGGGGAATGTGGTTAATCAAATAGCACCAGTTTTGTTAATTCTTTATTTAGATTGATAAGAAAGCATGATAAGTTACATGGTTTTTGTCTTATTATTTTACAGCTTTTGCATACCCATTTATTTGATAAAAGACACTACGAAATCATTAAAGAATTCTTGTATGAACTGTTATCAGTTTCTTATATCTTATTGCTGTTTGAACTTGAAGAAACAGTCCTGATTCTTCAAGTTAAAATCATGTGTTAAAAGAATAACATAATATTTCAAAATCAAATATTATTTCTGCAATGAGCATTTTAATCACTTTTAACATCATACAACCATTCATTATGTGTTTGTAATAGGTAGATTTTAGTTCTGTAAATAACAAGTTGCATCATATGCTCTGACTTCAATTTTTGGAACTTGGGCAATGTCTTCAGTTCCAAAGGTAATCAAACTGTTTACTAGAACAACTCAACTCAGGTTAAAATTTACAATAATAAAACAATAGATAATGAATTTTACCTTTTCTGTGAGATGATTTAGATATCATTTCTAGATTATTTTACATTAGAAATAACATGTACAACTGTACGCTGTACTTTGTTTCTGTTTGAAAAATACAATTCCTAGAATAAGAAATTAAGATACAGTATGATACATATAAAATAATGCCAGTATATTATATGGCAAGGTAAGCTTTATATATACATTAACAAAAGGTTATGGTGGCAGAATAATTTCACAGTAGTTTTTTGTAGCTTGCTTATACAAACAGGATCAAACCTTTTTATAATATATGCAGTATTAATATAACATTTTGAATAGTACGTAAGTATTAGTCAAACCATTTGGAAGTGAAAAGGTACATTTTAAATTTCATGCTCTAAACACTGGAATAACATATATATTGTTTCCTAGTATCTTAAACAATTAAATGATCATTGTACTTAGCTCTAGGTAATAGCAAAGTTGAGAGGGATAATGATATAATGCACTGGAAATTGCTTGTCATAGGCTCACAACACCAGTGAAAGTAAAGCAGGTAGCCAGCATTAAATGCTGTTAGCATAAGCACAATAATGATGAAACATTAGTGAAAATTTTGCCAAGTGTCAGCTTAGGAAATAATTAGTAATAATGTGATAGCTGAGAAATCTTTAACTTCTGTAAGTAGAGAAGTTATATCCAAATTAACATTACAATAAATTTAAAATGTAGGTTTTTTTTTTTTGTTAAATATCCTAAAATCTGTTTGAAAATGAGACACAAATTAGAGAAATTCACTTAGATTTTTATACTGTATTGACCATTATGAAACATCTGTGGACATCTGAATTGTGCTCTTAATGCAGATTTCAAAATTTATTAATTTTTTATTGAAGTATTTATAGTACAGTTAATATTATACAGCGCCTCCAATTGCAAAATGCAGCCAATTTTGTATCATCAATATCAGGCACTGAGAAATTATTGTTTAGTCATGGATTACAATTTATTTTATTAGTGTATTGTAATTATAGCTACAGTACTATAAGTACTTAGAACTCTTTTATTACACTGGTAGAAAATTATAGAATCTTAGAATTCTTTTATTACATTGGTAGAAAATGATGAAATCTTTTATGTTTAAACTCTGTATCAAATTTTTTTTTCTTTTAACAAGTCTGTGTAATCAACATCACCACACTGCTTTAATCAGTAAGCGCTTCTTATTTTCTGGAGAATATGTTCATCTACACCACTGGCCTCAAGAATGGCTGCTATTTCAATGAATCTTTGTTGGATATATATTTTTTGTTCTTCTGGTGTGAGTTGAAGAATAACTTTCTGTGGAAGAGGTTCTTTGGTCCCTTGTATTTGTTTCCCAGATGCATTGCTGTGTGTTGAAGAGGAAGAATCGTTTCTCATGCGTGAGGATTTCCAACCAGCATTTCGATACTGAATTGAACCTGCTCGACAGAATTTGCTCTCTACAAAGGAGTTTTGATTTTCTCCAATAATTAGTATCGACTCCGTAGTTTCATCATTCACAAGTTGGTCTGGCCTTGAGATACTAAATCTCCGTGTGTGGTCTACTGAGCTTCGCCTGCTGTCACTAGAATTACTCTTGAAGCTTGAGACAGATGTCCTTCGGTCTCTGTAGTCATCCATCATAGATCTTGGTAAAATCAGTTTTAACAAAATATGAAATCTATGACCTTCTATTCTTTTTGTAAATCTTCCTCCTTTTTGTTTCCACTTTCTTCAGGAGTCTCCTCTTGCAACCCTGATTGCTCTAGTACACTGTCAAAATTGGATGCAGAATCTATCCTCACTAACGTTAAGTAATTATCAAAAGACTTTAGAGGAGGGAGGCTTTCAAAGGTGTCTTGTTTTGTAAGTTGTCTCTTTAAGGGAGTTTTATTTTGAAGCTTCTCAATGTCACCTTGAAGATCTTCTTCCAAATTTGTCAAGATAGATTGCACTTCATCATCAATCACATTTCCATCATTTTCATCTGTAGGGCTTATGTCACCTAGATTATAGTCAAACTTGTCAATATAATAACCATCCTCATCCACTGAACTCATAAGACGAGTGCGACTCAGAGTTCCGTAACTTTGCGGACGAACTTTCTGAATGCAACCACTTTCATGTGGGGAATTAGAATCTAGGTTCCCAGCTAAGTTCAAATTCTGTGAGCTTGAAGGTGCAGCACTTTTTATAACAGGTGAAGAATGTCTCTTTGCAGCATCAGATGTGGCCGTGCCATTAACATTGGTTTGATCACCCTTACCACCAAATTTATGGTCAGTTAATTGACGAAATTCATTTCCAGTAGTATCAACCAAATTACTCTCCAGGTTTTCACTTCCAATCACATAACCACGGGCTTGCTTTGCTAAGATGAATGCAATAATTATAGCAACCAGGAGAAACACAAATAAGCCACATGCAAATACCAGTCCTACCACAAAGAGTTGGTTGTTTTGTGGCCTCACCTGCTCTGTCTCCTTGGTGATGTTTGAGGAGCCAATCCTTATCACTATTACCTCACCACTGTTCGCATTAGGCATTACAACAAATGTAATAAGGAGCACACAGGCTATTATGACGACCGGAACAATCACAGCTAGAGTTGTAATTATGATATTACGTTTAGCTGCCATGCTGAACCAATATTTTTGAGATGAAATGAAGTTATATACTTAATAAATAGCTGTTCCACTTTCTTGTTTCTTACTCTGAAGGATGTGAGCTATAATCTTGCCACTTGAATAGACTATTCAGTTTTTAGACATCAGGCTTTGAGAGTCTGCTCATACTTTGAACACTTTGTGTGTTTTATATATGTACTTAATCAAAATAATACTGTATTTTGATACCTTAGACAAAAAAGATAAAGTAATAAAGTTTATCTGTAGTGTATTATGTCATGCATAATAAATATCTGGTGAGCTGTAGCATCTGTTTACTCAGGGGATGTAGAAGCTGATAAGGGCATCCTGTGTTGTCTAATGGCACGTACTGTAACACCCTTTCTACTGCCAAATTGGAGTAACACTAAGAAATTCTAAGTAGATGGTAATTTGAAAATTTAGATTTTCTCCGTATACATTAATTAGATTGTAGCAAGAAGAGAAGCGTATTTGGGGCTGTAAGGAAAAACAGTAACAGTAATATATCTACCAAGATTAAAAAGTAATGTAAGTAAAGTATAATTTAGTTTCATTTAGGCAGATAACACATGTAGTTGGTTATGTTAAAAGATTGTTTAGTCAGACCTCTCTAACTAAAAATCTTAACTCCTCCAGGAGTGGTTTGAAATGTTTGTTCATATAAAATAGAGCAGTAAACAGATATTAATAATTTGTAACCTGGCAAAACTTTTATTGTAAAATGTATCGTGAAAATGATCATTTATGTATTCCATTTATTTTTGTGTGCCTTTTAATGTTATTCATTAAAACTGCGATTGAAGTTCAATTCATAAAACCAAGATCCATTGCACTGTAACTTCTTTAAACAAGTATAATGGTATTGTTTCTAAGTATTTTGATCAGTCAATGAACTACTTTTCTAGACTTTTGTAGGGTTGACTTGCAGGATTCATTCTGAAAGGGTGGAGAGAGATCAGAAGAATAAATGGAAAGTAACTGGCAGAACGCAGTGCTGCTGGCCATTAAAGGGAATACTGTACCAAAAATATTTGTCATTAGTACTGCCTACAGTACTTCACAAGGCAGATTCCAGTCAGTGTCCTAAATAATAATTCAGAAGTTGGATGTGAAAGTTATGTAAATACATTGAAGATTCAGCAGTAAGGTATTACTTCACAATATGTTCAGCATAACCATTATAATCCAACTCTCATGTAGTCTGTTTTATGTATCAGTATAAATTGTTAATATGCTATTTTAGTTTGGTCATTAGAATGACTGAATTCTGAATGGGAAATAACAGGCATTATAGTTTATGGTGTCATTATTATGTTCTTTTTTAACCACTACTTAAATACTTTTTTATATTCTCTTGTTTTTTTCTTTTTAATATGTAAAACAGATGCTACTTTGGAAACTGTAACTAGATTATGGGCATTTGAAGTTTAACCTTTCAGTTAAGTGTTGTTATCACTCCGCATCCTGACCGTTTCGAGTGATCAACTCTTATCACGCTCTTGGGCAGGATGTGGCTCCGCCAGCTAGTATATTTCTGTGAAGGGAATATTCCATCTTCGCTTTGCTTGCTGGAAGTGACACAAGTTTTCTTTAACCTGCAGTATAATTCAAACCTTAAGCATTTCTTAGTTTCAGTGCAAGTAGTGGTACTGTGTTAAGCTGAAAGCGTCTAGATAAATTGATGCTAGCGTACTAAAATCACATCTCCACTTTGAAGCTGTGTATGAGTGCAAGTGATACTTCAAAATGAGTAAGCCCCTAGTAAACAAGAAAAAGTGGACTCAGAATGAATTTCGACTTCTTATTGTCTTGCTTCTCACAGTCTTATATCCAGTTGTCATATCGAGTTTTTTTGCCATATTCTACTTTTTGATAATGCCTTCTATTAGCTTGCGTATAAGCCCTCACCTTTATTGGCTGACAGCATCGTTACTTTGGTTGCTCCTATGTTTAGCAATTCTGCCATGTTTTGGAAGTAAAGAAGCAAAGAGAGAGCCTGTGGGAATGGATGTTCAAGAAGGACCAATGTATGCCACTAAACCCCATGCAGTCCAACCTTTTGTTAAGATAGAAGTTGACGAGTCCAAGCGGGTTAGTGTTTTAACACACAAATCCAAGGGATCTAGTGAAAGCATTGAGAAGGGTATTTGTGAAGAAAAGGCAGAGAGAGAGGCCCTTGAGAAGCCCCAGGAAGAATTTAGAAAATCATCTTCATTCTTAGAAGAGGGGAAACTTACTCAGTCTGGTGAATTTTTGAATGAATGCATGGGTTCATTAGAGCCAGACAAGCCACAGGAAGAGGAAGCTGAATGTGAAGTTCATATTGAACGGGAATACAAAGAATTGAAACTGAATCTAAGTGCACAGAAAAACGATGCCGAGGAAATGATCCAAAGTAATGAATCTACAGATTCTGATGATGCACCACCAAACGAAATACATAGTATTGAAGAGGAAATACTGGCAGAAGGTACAACGGAACAAAAGGAATATGTAGATGATGCAGAAGGCCTTGACCCTGATGTTAAACAGAATGAGTCTGATCCCCTTGTGTTACAGGAAGGAGATATTTATGAAAGTGAAATCCTCAAAGATGAAGAAGTGTCAGAAATTCAGGATGAAAGCCCAGTCAAAGCCAGAAAGCCTCGTCCGACTGTTGATACTTCTAGAGCAAGTGGATACTATGAGTGTAGCATGCCCACACCAAAATCAGCTAGCGACCGACCAGAGAGTAACATGGTCTTTTTGTTTGTCAATCCTGAAACAGCAGCCACTGAGGATGATATTATTGTTAATCATCAAGGGGAAGTGCAGAAACAGGAAGAATAAGCAAACCTTACAATTTGAGTGTACAGTTTAACTAGTGTCAACGTAGAAGGTTAAGGACATTTTAACATAACTTGGTGGCTATGACTAGTAGTTTAATATAATCCTGGAAAAAAAAAATAAGTGCTAGCCCTATTGTGTAGTTGCTTTATATGTATAAAGCTAAGATAAATAAGTTAATTGCAGTTCCTCTGGTATTTGCATCATGTAAGTTCAGTATGTTTTTACATTTCAGAAATATTACAGCAATAGTACATTATTATACTTAGAAACCTAACAAGGTCATTTATTATACTTAAGAATCCTAACAAGGTCATTTATTATTAAAGCTCCATCTTTTGGCTATTTACAAAATTTATGAGCAAGGCATTTCTTAGGTTGTAGATATTTAATCCAGCCATGTGAGGTTATTGACGTACCTTAGTTATTTGGTAAGACTATTTATAGGGACACTTAGTCATTATTAATCTTCAATAGTCTGAATCTCTTGAACTGTATGCACTTTGAAAGCATTAAGTTTTCAACTTATAATTCATTCGTTGCAAAGATAGTTGGGTTCTTGTCATGCACGATCTTTGAGAATTACATTTATCTATCTTTATTCTCCATGATTTGTATCCCTTTTTTGTTCAAGCAAGCTGTATGAGAATTTAGAAATGTGATTCAGTGTCGTTATTAAATAACTTGATAGTAATAATAGCATTTACTCTGGAATATTTGGAAATTGCTACTTTCATCTCATCTGTAGCTTCAGTAAACACTTCCCTGGAGGATGCCTCTTCAGCATAGGAAGACAGATTGTGGCTAATGGCATACTTGTATTCCTTTCATAAAAAATTTCGATAATGAGACAGCTGCTTTTTAGGAGTTGAGAACAGAACCTTTTTTATGGGCAATTTCCAGTACTGTTGTAGGTCACGTTGGGTCTGTGCTGTGTAGGCTTGAAAAACAAACCCGAAATGCATTGTATTCAGACATACATCTCGTTAACACATTTGGGAATCCTCTTTTTTTTTACCTCTAAAATTCTATAGATTTTAATGGCAGAAGTAAGCTTTGGAACTGATGTTAATGAAAAACTGAGTGTAGTGATTTTAATCAGAAAATTTGCTTTTTGGATGATTGAGAGTGAGGGCTCAGTACTTTTATTTATACATCTTCATATAAACAAAGAACAGATGAGAAACACAAGTATGTGCACTTCCCTCATTGATCTTAAGGAATTTTCTGCCCTGTCTGAACTATAAGCAGACAAGTTTTATGTTAATTTACAAAGCTACTGTAATGCTCTCTTATGAATATTACCTGTTATTTACCTTGCTTAATCCTTATTTTTATCATTCATTTTCATTACCAAATCACTTAATTACCAGGGAAGTACTTTACCACCAGGAGAAAGTTTTGATTAGCACTTTCTCTTTAGGCAAAACAGATTTATTAAATCTTCATTGTTTAATTTGTGTGTATTTGCAAATGCTGTCGTAATTGTTGATTATTATGTTCTTTGCAGATGAATGTTTGCTACTTGAGACCCAGGTTGTCTGTAGAGAGTTGCCTTTAAACATCCCACATCGAGGTGTCCTTGCAGACATGGCTTCATCTAAACCATTTCCTTTACAAGTAAATATATTGTGTGTTTATTTTGTACAGTAGTGATCCAAAAAATGTCCAGAGTTTAAGCATTAGCAGAAATCTTGAAAGACAAGACAGTTGTCAGTTTCAAGAAAAATGCTAGGGCTACATAACTGTGATCTTGCCATGCCTACGAAAAACAGGCAGAAAAGCATGGTGGACATGGCAAGAGCACGATAACCTAGACCTAGCATGTTTCTCAAGATGAAAATGTCGTGTCCCATCCAAGTCCTTCAATTTATTTATCAGTGTGTTTCATTTAAATCAGTGTTGTATATAATGCTAAGGCTGTTTCTTAGATATAATTTGTATTTATACAAAAGGCCAGCACAGCATAGGCCTACTTTTTAGACATTTATGCTAAACTGTACCTATTTATTCCATTTTGCTATCAAATATCAGGAAGAATTGTTATGAAAAATACGGGCATTAGTTAGCACGCCAACGAAAAGAGCCAAAGAAGTGTTTAATTGCAGATATAACTTCAAAACAGGCATTCAAAGTAGTATATCACTGCTAGCAAGAGTGCCACCTGCATTCTGAAAGGCCCCAAACCAAGGGAACTATCATTCTTCTGCCATAAGATATAGGTGTCTGTTCATTTTCCCCCTCCATAAAATTTCATATACTGTAATATTTATCAATTCTGTGTTCAAAGTAGAATTTAGTATTTAGAAAAGGTCAATAATTATGGGTTTCTTTTAAGATGCAATATGTTCCAATTTGCACTAAAATGTTAGCAAATACATAAAGTTCTGCTGGAAAACTGTGTATCCAAAAGACATTTCAAGGTGACAACTTATGCAACTATGTCATTAAATTTTGGAGTTTTGAACATATTTTTTCATAGCGTCTCCACTCAACAGCATTCTCTGTCTCTCAACTCATCAGCTTTATTAACAGACGTAACACATGTTTGAGGGAAAGAGATTTAGGTTATTAAATTAGCTTTCATCCCGATCACCAAATACTTGTAATGAAATATAACGATATTATTCGGACATGTTCCATTCAACCAATCATTGTCAGGTAATGAAATATAACGATATTCGGACATGTTCCATTCAACCAATCATTGTCAGGTTACCGCCCACTTGTAAGTGCACTTTCACCAGAATAAATAAAATCAAGTACAGGCAGGCTGCTGCTGCGAACAGCACATTTGTTTTGTGGTATCAGGTTTAATACTACTCAGGTTGCTAGGAGTTTTATCTTGGCTACAGCTCAAATGTGGACTAGTTTTCCTAGTGCAGTTGTGGAATCTCCTAATCTCCAAATGCTTAAGTGAGGAGCAAATTCATTCCTTTTTTCTGCCGATGTCCTGTTGGACTCGTCGGTCTTTTGTTCCCTCATTTGACATACTTAGGTGATATTTTCTATAACTTGTCTCTTTGCAGGCTGATTTCCCTTTGGAGCTCTCTTATAGTCTGTTGACTCTATCCATAAGGGTTTTGGCTGAGGGTTTAAAGGAAGAAAAGAAAAAGATAAAAGACTTCACGGCTGGAGATGGAAAGAGTATTTCCCACATTTTACTGACAGGAGTGGTGAGAGTTGCAAAATTCAAATA
Source organism: Macrobrachium rosenbergii (assembly GCF_040412425.1). Lineage (NCBI taxonomy): Eukaryota > Metazoa > Arthropoda > Malacostraca > Decapoda > Palaemonidae > Macrobrachium > Macrobrachium rosenbergii. The sequence continues at coordinate 9,077,926 of NC_089765.1, read as the reverse complement.
AAAATGAGTGAAGAGTAAGAAACACAGAATGCAGCTGGCTTAGCCTCAAAAATACACAAAACCGTATCTAATTCTAGTATATATGATGTATTCAGAAAACCTAAAGTCAGCAGCACTGTACTGATTGAATGTACTTGCCTGTTTTTCATACATAATCAGTTAGCTCTTACTGACACTAGTAAAAACACAAAGGAATAAACCTTGCACTAGCTGAAGCAAAAGTATTGTTCTCTTTTCAGACAAACAAGAATAGTATTCTTTTATCTTCAGTTTCTCATTACTATCCACAATGAAGGGGTCTTTCTGTATCTTGAATAGGGACCGAGTTGTCTTGAATTTTGTTGGCCATGTTGGAGGGCTATTTAGAAGTAAGAGGTTTGTGGTGAAAAAGTAAGAGGAGAATTATTTATAAAACATGAAAAATTCTCTAGATTTTCCATGCTTTTGCTGCTTATGACTGCGTAATACCCAATTTGATATAAACTGTTGTCTTCTGTTTTTTGCATTGATCCTGATGGTTTTTATGTACTCTTGTATCCAGGCATTAATTTTTTGCTTTGAGGTATCAGAAGCTGGATGTATTTTATCAGGACCAAAGTATTAATACTTTTCCATCAATTTCAGTATGAATTTGGGCAAGGAGAAACCAATGTGATGAATAACAACTCACAATCTCACATTCTTGAAGGAGCTCTACCACCAATCCAGCATCTGGATCCTCTCCATTACCACTATTTGGCACCTCAGGAACCAAAATTGAATTGTACAAGGTGAGTTAACCTTGTAAATTTATATTATGCCAACTTCCCTCCATCCCATGAATGAAGTTCACTCATCTTTTTCAAGAGAGCTGGAGGTGAATGGCCTCCTTAAATCTCCATTTTATGTTGAAACGTGATTTTTTTTACACAATCCATCACTCTTATTAGATTCCCTGTATTTATATCCGTTCCTACAGAAATACAAACCATCTTTCATATTATATATATATCTTAGTCTTGGGCAGGCAGGTATGGGTTCCTGTACCTACCCATTTAGACAAGGCTCTCTCTTATGTAATCCTGAGGGCCATAGGATTACACAAGAGGGGTTTGTTTGTCCTGCTTGCTTGACAGGTACTTAGTCTTGGGACCAACCACTCGCACGTTTGAGCCAGCGCTCCTCTTGTATCTAGGGAGAGGACACAGTGCAAGGTGTTCACACAGGCTGCACTTGCAGAACAAGGTGGGTTCTTTCTCCAGTTACCCTCACAGGAATGATAGTGGAAACGAATGCTATTTGCTTTCTAGGTATGTGCATGCTCGTAGGAGTGTTTATGGCATTGAGAAGTCTTCCTCCTGTGTCTCTTCAGAGAACCTGTGCATGGACAGTCACACAGTTACACGTGGGCGAGTGCTTGATCCTAGGACTGTTCACATACCCGAGGTGTTGAGGATAACCCAGTCCTGTCGACATCTGTTCTACAAACCAGCTAACCCTCCCTTTTGTGCTTCCCTGTAGTGCATTTGATTTGAATATCCTATCGTATTTGACAGGTGTGGACTCAGTCTTATGATCAGGTATGCTCCAGTGGTGGACATGTTCAGGTACATCTTTTCTGGGATACGTCAGTTTGGATTAGGTAGCAGTGCATGTACTTTCCAGTGTGTGGGCAACCATCGACAACAGGAGCTGAAGTCAACGAGTAGAGGGAGAGTTGGTAATCTTGAGCTTCTCTGCATATGTACATCAACTCTTTTTCGTAGCCTTCTGGGCAGGTGGTTGGGTGCAACTGACCTCCGTTGTTCAGTACTTTGAGTACTTTGTATCCTTGATCCAAAATTCTGTTCATATGCAGTCGCGTTACATCAGTCGAGACACAATATCACTTCCTAATACTATTGTGGGTAGCTTTTTATTATTAACCTATGCTTCTAAGAAGTTTGTAGTGGTCATACTCTCTGTCAGTGTATAAGCAGGTCTTCCGACTCACTCAGAATAAGTATAGCATTTCAAACTGTCAGTGTTATCTTATAGCCTAAACAATTCAAAACATGTTGACCTAATCGTAGCCTAAGTCTTATACTTCAACACCCAGGTTACTTCATTCTTATGATAGTTCAAATTGTGACTATATCAATACATTGCGTTGTTTATATGAACTAAACAAGTGATATTAACTTACTGTTGGTGCATTCAGTGTTCCTAGCTCGATGTACAGTAGTCAGATTGGCGTGGGCACAATCTCTCTCTATTTCATGACCCTCATCCAAAGCACACCTCAAGAAATTCTCCTTACATTTAGATATGCATATCTCCTAAAGGAAGTTTTCCTTAAATGTACTTTAAAATGAATAAGAATACTTAGGTGGATTTGCAGGCACCGACAATTATGGATGCATTCTTGAGTCCTCATTAGCTCAAACCGCACTGTATCAAAGCCGTGAAGAGACTGACTTCATGGCCGTCTTTGACCGACACCAAACCTTTGACTAACCACCGGACAGACAACCGTTACCAGTAGTTAAGCACTATTACACGTATACTTACAATTAAATACACGAAATAGCCACAACGCTTTTCATTACTAAATACAAACACAACATAATATCCTTCTTCTACAGAATACGCATTTCCCCTTTATGTAAATTTAAAGTGAATACATAAAACTATACCACAACTTGCGGAAAAGTATACAATATCTCTTGTCGAAGTTTCGACAACAGGTTTTGTAGTGCACACTCAGGACAGCTGTGCTACAATTCCTTGTGATTTTACATTCACAAGAGACATTCTAGTCTGTTGGCTAGGACTTGCGTGTTTTTGCACGCACACATGTTGCTGCAGTAGGGTCTGAAGTCTTGGATTTTCTTCCATGATTTTGAGAGGTGACACAGTATACTGTATATATTTACCATGTTTGTTATTGCAAGAAAATCTGTGAGTTGGCGAACCATGATTTCAGGAGGTTACATCTTTGTAATAGTTGTTATCAATCAGTATTGACTTTGTTGTTGCTATACATTTGCTCCCAAAGAGAATTCAGAGCTGTTGATGTGTTTTTTTTTTGTGTGGGTAATGCAACTCTTGATTTAGGGAATTTGTAATTGCCTCCTCTCAGTACCCCTGCAGTAATGTTGGTACATAAATTGACAGTTCTTGGTGAGGCTAATGATCTTGAGGAATGAACCACCACTGTCCTGTCATGAACCTTACTGAGTGAAGTTCTTGTAAGGCCTCTCAGGAGGCAAAAGCAGTTCTGACTGTTGTGGTTGCATTTTAAAATGTTGAGGTGTTTTGGTCAGGTCAACTTTCTGATTTTCCAGTAATCAAGCGGACAACTTCCTTACTACCATGTAGAAGGCCTTTGTGTATCGATCACAGCTTCTTCCACAGTAGAATGATTATCATAACCTTTTGGTTCTTATTGAAAGGGAAATAAGACTCGTACTAGGGGCAGGAAGGCAGTGTAGTCTCCCTTATTCCTCCCCATCTTTGCAATAGAATACTTTCATTCTTTGTTTCTTTAATTAGGATTGTACCATGTTACTTCGTTCAGAGGTGTTAGGGAGTCGTTAGTGGAGAGGGGACAGGAGTCCCAAGTTCTCTTTTCCACCAACAAATTATTGCAGCAGCAAAGTGTTTTATAACAATACCCTGGGTGTGGCTAGACCTTCTGGTTTCTGGGTTGGTAAGTAGAATCTTCCTTAATCCCCGACCAGTATTTCAGCCCACTTTTTCCTTTAGGAAGGGAAGGGAGTCTTTCCCTGTCCTTCCATGCTCCTCCAGCTTTGGCTAAGTAGGAGGGTAGGGAAAAGGATGGGGGTGCGGGGATAGTTACTATGTGTAACATAACCATTTTTTGGCTGCCATATTTGGGAATTGCTCGTCTTTTCTTGACAACAGTCTACTTCAGACCTCTGGGACAGACTCCTTAGTTGTTTAAACTGACCACCAACTTCTCTTGCTCAGATTCCTATCCATCTTACTCTCCCCTTTGGATTTTCCATGATCTGGCTTTGCTGGCAGGGTTAAAAGAGATTGAGAAACACTCTATTAGTTGTTAGGGTCCAGTCTCTGGAGTATTTCACAGTTGTCTCTCATAAGTAAGAGTTGACTGGGATTGGAGTCAGGTCCACCTTCTGTGGAGTATGTGCTGCATACTCTGTTTAGATGGACTGGCATGAGCTTTGCTGTTGACCATGTAAGGTATGACTTTGTACTTAGTTTTGAGAGCAATTTCCTCATCTTGTCTGTGACAGGGCCATCATTTTTGAAGCTCTTCCGAACTAAAGATAGCTCTGTAGGTTGTTGCTAGGTTCCCACCTGAATGTCATATATGACTTGCACAGGGTATATTTGTACAGGGTATACCCTGAGTGTTGCTTGGTAAATGGGATTTCTCCTGGGCTTATAGAGTTTGGATCTCGTGTCCAATTAGTAGACAGTTACCTGGGTATGTATGCTTGTAAGCATGGCAGACTCAGAGAGGTTTAGCACCTAGGCTATTCCTGTCGTGGCAAGAACACTTATATTGTCTTTGGCCGGGTGTGTCTTCAGCTACCTGTCATCTCACAGGAGCTCTTAAAATTTAGATGGGGGTTTTTTTTTTTCCTTCTTTGTTGGTGCTGAGGCTTCACTTTGAACTCCATCTCTACGGTACTCTGTCTCTACCACCCTGCTCCTCTGGTGCAAATCACAGCAGTACTATGTGGTGTTGGAACTAGGGTTAGAACCAATAATTACCGATAGTGGAAACTGGCAAGTGTTTAGCATTACCGAAACAATCTGTCTGGAGCTATGCGCTCTGTCTGTCAAGGTGCACAAGTGGTCAGCAATCCTGGGCCTGGAACTGACTCCCAGGTACATCTCGAGCAAGAATAATAGTCATTGCTTATCAGCTCAGCGGGAACAAAGTGGTCGTTAAATCAGGAAGTGGCAAGCGGACTGTTGGAACTTTGGAAGGGCCTGGTGATCTACCTCTTGGCCATAGCCCATAATTCATAGCTTCCCCTGTATTGCTCCCCAGTCCCCAACCAGAGAGTGTTGAAGAACGATGCCTTCCAGCACCTGTGGGGCAATCTGGATATCTATCTATGCTTTCCCTATATTCAATCAGATGAGAAAGATCCTCAGCAGACTTCGAGTCCAAGTGCCTTCAGTTGATGCTGGTGACTCCTTGCTGATAGGCATCCCGAGGGAGTTTCCACAGATTCCCACCCTTCTAGTGCAAAAGCACAACGGAAGGTATCATCAGGCAGTGTCCGCCCTATGCCTTCATGGATAGAGGTTATCCAGCATCTCCTTAGAAAGAAGAGCTTTCGAAGGGGGCTGCTGCAGCCATTGCAGATAACCTCAGACCCCCCTCCACCTAGGTGCATCAGGGAAAGTGGCCTGAATTCTGTGGTTGTTGCCATCAGAGGGGTCATGATTCCCTTAGGCCTCTCTGTCAAGGAAGTAGTGGACTTTGTCTAGTTTTGCCAGGAGAAAGTCCTCTTGGTGACAGTGGACAAGGGCAACAAGGCAGTCCTCGTCCAGGTGTTCAAGCCATGGGGCATTGACTTGTCCAGCATCATTAAAGGTTTCAAGAAGAATGCTCCAAGGGAGGTTAGACCCCCAGAGTGGGACATTACGAAGGTCCTAAGCCAGCTTGTGCTGCCCCCTTTACGAGTTCCTGTGGAAGTTGTCGAGCAGGGACCGTACCTTGAATATGATTTTCCTCTTGGCCCTTTGCCTCAGCCAAAAGGGTTGGAGCACTACAAAGGTCCTAAGCCAGCGTACGCTTTCCCTCCTATGAGCCCCCGTAGAAGTTGTCTAATGATGGTAGACAACTCCCAGGAGTTGGACAAGTCAATATCCCTTAGTTTGAATACTTGGGTGAGGGCTACCCTGTTGCCCTTGACCAATGTCATTGAGAGGTCCTCCTGACATAGGAAGTCCACCATGTTCTTCACAGAGGTCTTGAGGGAATCATGACCCCTCTGATGGCACCAACCACAGAATTCAGTCCACTTTCCCTGATGCACCTAGGTGGAGGAGAGTCTGAGGTTATCTGCAGTGGCTGCAGCAGCCCCCTTCAAAAAGCCCTGCTTTCTAAGGAGCTGCTGGATAACCTTTATCTATGGATCCCCGATGATACCTTCCGTTATGCTTCTCAATCCCTTCCTTGAAAGTCTTTATTGGGGATGACAAGGACAAAATGTCATTTTCTCGAGCCAGGGTCCCGAGGCCAGTACCTGTACATGAAGAGAAGAGTCCCCCACAGACCTGCAGGTAGAAAGCTGTCTGTCAGTACAGCAAGGAATAAGGTGGTTTCCAAGAACACCATCTCCTTCTGGAGTTAAGTCTCAGTAGTCAGGACTTACAAATTCTGAGGATAGTGGGGAGGCACCCCTCAGCAGGGTCAAGTCTCACGACATCAGAGGTGTAGGCCCCTCAGTCACCTACAAGGACAACCACTCCATCCTGCAGGTCCTTCAGGTCTGAAGGTGGGGTGTGGCAGTGACAGTCCGCATTCACTATCCTTCTATCTCAGGGACCTGCCACACAAGTCCCCAGACACATTCACCCTGCGGCCAATAGTGGCAGTCCAGCAGGTGATATAGGAAAGTTGAGCCCTGAGAAGGGGCTTCGCACAAGAAATGGACAGAGTCACCAGAAGGAGCATTGTAAGGATGTGGTGAGTAGGGGGTGGGATAGGGTTAAGTGTAAGCAATGACCTGAGACAGTGAAGATACTTTTCTGGGCAACTCTAGAACCATCAGGGCACGACCACCTGCTATAGTGGGAAAAGGGGCTCCATTTATGAAAGTGTAGGCTCTAGTTAGTTAGTGACAGCCAAGCCATGCACTGCACAAGAAACTCCATTTATGAAGCTATGGTTCATATTTTTTGAGAATGCTGCACTCTTCCCACTGAACTGAATGTATGATGAATGGATCATTAACTCTGTGCACCTGTTCTGTGGTGGAGGTCTTCATCGTATATGTACAGGTGACTGCAGTGTCTACATTTAAGGCATCAAGGTAGCCTTTTATCATATGGCGGAACATCAGTCTGTTGAAGTATAAAATCCAGTATCTTCTGAAGGTCTTTTCCTGTGGAAAATCCTAGTCTCCAAAGTGAGTTTTGGTCTTTGGTAGGGTGGTATCATTTTTGATTTCTTAGTATGTACTTTGTGCACATGACTTTTCCTCTACAATGGAGAAATCATCCATCAGTGCCTCAGAAGGACCAGGCTGTTGCCTGTGTTTTTAGGAATTTTCGTGTTGATGCATCAGCAAAGGATTAAAGTCTCCAGTCTCTTAGGATCCTACTAACTAATGCATGTCATCAATGAGTTTTCTGGAGATGTTTCAATAGTTGAGGCTGGCCAAGGAAGAAATGACTGAGAGCATGAAGTCTTCATGGATGCAGGTACAAGGGTTGTCAGTCAACCACATTGAGATATTCATCTTTCTCTCCCAAGAAAGATGTATAGAAGAAGCTTCCAGGATCTGGGTAGCTGTTTCAGCTGTAATGTTGATTGATCTATTTGCTGTGTGTTATCCAACAAAAAATTTACTTCAAGGGTGTGACTACTCACAGTAACTAATGAAAATACTTTGATGCTAGCCTTCACCACCCATCCACAGGTGCTCTGATAGTTCCATTGTGCTTTTTCAAAGGCTAAGACTCTTCCAGAGCTCCACTTCCAATCAAAATATTCAGCCTCAGTATGATTGATGGGTTTGCTATAAACCAATGAAGTATATATACAAATTTTTATAACCATATTTTTCCCATAAGTCCACCTATCGCTGCCTGCCCCCCTTCTCCTCATTCTCTTTTACCACTTCTATTCTATGCTATAGCATAAGCTGGGTAGTCTCTGCCAACTAATGCTTGGACATTCAGTCTTAGCATTCCTCATACTATCACCTGGAGGACTTTAGCAAGGGCATAGCTGGGTAAATGGTTATCACGACTTTGGCTCAGTATGATTGATGGGTTTGTATGGAAAATGTTTTGCTACATAAATCAATTATCAACTGAAGCTGATGTTTATTTATAATCTGATTGTTATGCATCATCATTTCAGGTGTTGCAGTGTAAGAGCTAGTTGGTGGGGGGATGTTGATGCTGTATGGGATCAGCATTGGGCTTCAAATTGCCTTTGTTCTGGACATTGGGCTCGTACTCCTGTCAATCCCTCAAAAGCTGCCTGAATACCAGAATTTTCCTTCCAGTGGTGCACCACTTTATTTATATTTTGCAAGATGTAGCTGTTGCCAAAAGTATACAACAAAGCACTTTGATGTTACAGTATTTATTTAAGTTGCTTCATTGTTGACTGACATTTGTTTATCAAAATATTTCATGGTTCAGCTTCTTGTGGGTATTGAAATTCTGACTGATTTATAAAGCTTTTTATATGATACTTTACATTAAATTAGAATTAGGGATACTGCGTTTATATTTTTATATCATTTACTGGTTCTTAGGAACCCTTCAGGCTTTTTTTTATATATTAAAACAGTTTTATTTTACCAAAAAACCTGTATTTTGTTCAGTATTTGTACTGTGCATATGATGAAAAACACAAAGTCTTTCGACTTACTGTTGTAATGCATAACTTATTTAATTTGTTGCATAAATGCTATATAGGTCATGTGTTATGGTTTTTTCATATTTCAGCTTTAAATGGCAATCAGGTTCTAAACTTATGGCTAAATCATTGCTTTTATCATTTACAAATACAGTGGTACCTCAGTACTTGGTGTTAGTCCTTTCAGAAGGCTGTCCAAATGCATATTGTCTGAGCACTCAACAAATTTTTCCTTTTAAGGAATAATGCCTATTGGATGAAACAAACCCATTAATGAGAATTCATACAAAACTTGCAGAAAACAGATATAAGAAATAAATGAAAATTTATTCTCACACTACCTGTACTTTTTTAGAGTTGTTGGCATATATAGGAAGGTGGAGAGATGTTAGTGTTTGGAAGGGGAATCCCCTTCCATACAAAAGGCCAACAACTGGGTTCGCTCTCTTTTCTGTCTGTCTCTCTCTACTGCTTTCTTTTTGAGACTGGACTGGTTTTATGATACTTATTTTTGCCTGTGATCTGAAATGTTCTTGAAGTGAGGAATAGCATTGTCACTCAGCTGATTGATAACACTGTTTACTACAGCTTTGTCAGGGTGATATTTTTCAAGCAACTTGGCACTTCCCCAGTGTGCACAAGTTTCCTTCATTAATGAACTGGGGACATCGTCCCTTCCCTCCTCTCTGAAGACAGTTCCTCAGCTACTGTCTGTTGCTGCTCCCTCTGAAGGTCATCACTGACCTCCAAGCCCATGGACTTGCCCAGAGAAGCAATCTGCTCCATAACAGGCCCAACCTCAAAGCCTTCAAAGTTCTATTCTGCTAGAGCATCTGGCATAAATTCCTCCAGGCAGAGTCCATGGTCCTGTAAGAGATATCCCCCTAGGCTTTGTCTCATGAGGCTTGATATATAATGGACAATGTTTAAATTGGTTATTTTGGAACTCTAAGGGTCAAGTCTGTATTAGAAGTCACTTTAAAGCACCTCTGGAATAATGCTTCAGTGTAGAGTTTCCTAGGATTAAAGATGACTTGTTTGTCAGTGAACCAGATGAGAGAGTCAGTTGGGGGGCGAGAATTTCACTGTTATGAAGTTAAACTCCTGCAGCAACTCACCCCCCAAAGCCTGGAGGCAACTCACCCTCCAAGCCTGGAGGATAAGCAGGGGCACTGCCCAGCACATGAAGGGCCTTGAGAGGCTGTTGTTTGTCCTCGAGATATTTCTTGACACTAAGGTCACACTTCTTTCACCCAAGCTTCACTGTTAGCCCCCCTTCACATCACATTTAATTTATTTTTCCTAATATTTTCTTAAAAAACTTCGGGTTTTCTGAGTGGTAGACAAAGGCCTCAGTTTTAATTCCCCATTTGCATTTCCACAGAGCAAAAGCGTGTATGTCCTTCAATGGCTTATGTCCTGGCAGTGACTTCTCCTCTTGAGTGAAGTAGGTTCTGTTTGGCATTTTCTTCTAAAAAAAGGCCTGTCTCATTGCAATAGAACACTTGTTGGAGAACAAAACCTTTACCCTCTACATAATCCTTGAACTCCTTAACATACTTCTAAGCATTTTTGTCAGAACTGGCAGCCTCCTCATGCAACTTCTCTTAATATCTCAAATCCACCCACGGCTGGTTCAGAACACTTGAGTAAGACCTGTGTCAGCACTCAGTCAGTCTGAGTATACTGAGGTACAACTGTATTTGATTCTAGTAGGTTTAATTAGTTGACTGCAGCTAAGGTTGCTTGAAACTAAATATTGTACATAAATAGAAGAGTTGATAGTTAAGATATTTAATTGTAAGGTATACCTAGCTTATATTTCATGTACCTGTACACTCAAATTGTCAATAAATTTGGCCTAATTTTTTCATTTTTAATTTACATTGCTATTCTGGCTCAACAAACAATAAAACCTTCATACTTTCATTACAAAGCATAATATTTGTATATGAGCAGGTAGAAATGATTTAATTACAAGCCCATTACTGTACTCTTATTTTGAAGAGAGCTAATTCATGTATTTGCATGAATTCTGTGCATTACAGTCCTCAGTAAAAGAAAAAAAAGTTGAATTACAATACAGTATCTCCTTCAAAAGTTGATGATCTGATTTTGTAGTACATGGACTGAATATCACTTACATTATAAAAGGAAAGAGAAAAATGTTTGGAAACATTTCATGATGGGTTTTTGGGCAAAAGCCATGAACAGAAAGAGTCAATACTGAACAACTTTGATGTTTGTAATGAATTTCTATGAAGAATGCCAATTGACAGTTTTGCCAATCCACATCCAATTATGCAGAGAATACACTGCCATACAAGCCAAACAACTCTGTAGCACAGTGGAGAAAATATCTAAGCACCACAAACAAACCTCCTCTATGATTCAGTTCCTTGCCCCTGCGTGAAGCAGAAAGGAAACTGATAGTTTGTGCCAAACCTGAGGTTTATCATGTGGAATTTGTGAAACTGTGCCATCGCTAAAGTCAAACAAAGAAGAGGCTGACACCTGAATCCTTTTAACTTACATTCAGGTCATGCTGTGACCTTCTCCTTCTATACAGTTGTTATTTTCAGATAAACATCTTTTTGTCATTAGCTCTCAATGAAGACATTCCTGCCTCAATTCATTTGAAAAATATAACTCTGGCTTGAGTGAAATATATGGGGTATAGAGAATTGCTCAAGATTATGGGTGAATCTGTGAGGCAGTTATTGGAATGCACATTCAGCTCACAAAAATATTCTATAATCTTGGGAAAGAATTAACTGCATCCCAAGTCCTGATTGACAAACAAGGCATTGACCTGTTGGCTATACATATCAAACATATGGGGATACAAACAGTGTGCCTTTCATATATGGAGTATCCCTGGACCAGCTGTGATCTTGATAACAAGGATGGTAACCCAGGAGGAAAGGGGGAACTATGCCATGCCAACCAGTGTTTCCTCAGCAGTCGAATGATTAACAGGTGCCGTACTATGCCTTGTTCTTTGTTAGCCTGTGGTTTGGAAAAGTACTCTCTTTTCCTTTGTTATTTTGTATTTTGACTTGTCAAGGTCTGTGCTAAGTTTTTTGTGTATTGAGTTTTGCTGGGTTACTCTTATAGAGGACACGTAGGATCAACACTACTGTGAGGCTCGTGGTCAGCCCTGTAGTTGACTCATGTCTCCTTATGGTAGACCCTCACTATGTATGCACACCATGCAGAGGAAGGGAATGCACTCTCGATTCTTTTCGTTAAATTCTTTTCGTTAAGACTGTAAGTCATGGTCCTCTCAGTAAAAGCATTATGCTGAGAGGTGGAGAAAGCCTATGAAGAGGTCCCTAGCTACTTCCCTTGACAGGGGCCTACCCTAGTAGCGATGCCAATTCCTAGAATATTCCAGGCACCTGTCCCTATCCCCCTCCCCTATCACTTCCATCTGGGCAACAAGACAAGACTCATTTCCTCTATCAAAGATATCCATGCCTCCCAAGATCATGAAGAGGCTAATCAGTCAGCTTCCTTAAGTCAATTAAGAAAAGCTTGGCCTTCCCTCAATATTGGTAGTAACTCCTCACTCTCGTCCCTTTTGGATTCCTTGGTCAGAAGAGAAGGTGAACAACAAGTATTGTTTGTCATCCCCACATTTACTGGGTCCCCTCAAACTACTGGATGTCCCCCCCTCCCAGGTGAGAATGTGGAGGTACTAACATCTCCCCCTTCTTCATTTGTGCATGGATTGTCTCGGGAGAGGGGGAAGGAAATCCCACTCTCCCCCCCCACACCCAGCCCTGTCTCCCTCTCCCTCCTACTCCTCTTCATGTTAACGGTGCACTAACAAGAGATCAAAGTCTTACAAAGTTTTCCTCACCCTTCTTATCAATGTTCATCACATAGAGGCACAGCAGGGTTCATAGGTCATCTTTGGGTGACCAGCATCTGCGAGAGAGGCCCAGTGTTTCCTCCCACTTGCTCTTAGTTGTGAACAATCTCTGGTATCTTGGCAAAACAGATATGTACCTCTTCATCCCATCATTCCTGGTTCTAGTTCCCTACCAGGGAGGCACTGAAGATGCTATCACTCCCTGGACTGCTCCCATTCTCCCTACACACAAAGCCATAGGAACCGCTGGAGTCCTCATATTAGTCATCGGCAGACTCCCTCAAGAGTGACTGGTCTCCAACTCCCCTGTTGAGATGTTTGACTTCCTAGCACCTAACCAAGAGGGTTCACTTTGGGTCCTGGTGCAGGTTTTTGGTCCTCAGGCTTTTACAGTTGCCTCTCCTTGGTGTAGAAGGCAACACGTGGATGGAGACTGATCATACACTTAACACTTAAGAGCTATATCAAACTGTTCATGGTGGAGACAGCCCATTCAGTGTAAGATTCAGTCAGAGAGGTAAATTTTATGATCTCGATCAACATTTAGGATGTGTACATTCATATTCCAATACACTAAAGCTTGAGAAATTTCTCCACTTCATCTGCAATGGGAGGGTGTTTCCGGTGAAAGGCACCTTCCTTCGGTCTAGTGATGGCATCTCAGGTGTTCACAAGTCTTCGCTCTGGACTTTGACCGAGAACATTTGAAGGGCATCTGCGTGTTAAGGTACCTGGATTACTGGTTGATACTCCTTGTAGAGCAACTCTTCGCGGCAAAGACTCCTGCTCTCTTGCAGCTCCAGGGATAGTGATCAATTGGTGGAGCTCCGATCTCATGCAGAGGAAACAGATCAAACGCTCAATGATAATTCTCGACCCCATGGCAGTAAAAGCCTTTGCAGCAGCTTCCTCAGTAGACAACTTCAAGGAGGTTGCTGCCCACTTCCTAGCAGAGCACACAACCAGGTCAACAATGGCAAGTGACCCTGGGTCATCTCTCATCCCTCAGTTAGAGCCATCTTCAATCTCCAATGGTAGTTAAAACATCAGATGCTCCTGTTCTCAGACACCTCCAGGATGGGTTGGGGTGCACACCTAAGCAGAGAGTTTTTTTCAAGGACATGGATGCCAGACCTTCAGGAGATGCAAGCAATCTGGTTGGCACTACACCCAATGGTAGCAGAAAGGCTAATCAGTCTGTTTGTCACTGCAGGCCTGGAAATGACCTTGGTAGCCCCTTGGTGACTTCACACTAAGGGGTAAGCAAACCTTATGTCGCTGCTGGTAGATATGCCAAGAGCTTCCCCACTGGCTTATTCACCTCTGCCAACTGCAAATTCACAGGTTCCATCTGGCAGTTTATTCTCTGCAATTTCATGGCCGGAGGTTATCCAGCATCTGCAAGAGAAGCTTTTCTCATAGAGCAGCCAGAGAAACATCAGGATATCTCCACTGGTCCTCTGCAAATGTGTACTAGGGAAAATGGGCCATCTTCTGTAATTGCTGTTGTAGAAGGGGTTGCTCTCCAGTTGGTACCTCTCTTCAGTGAATGGCAGACTTCCCTGTCTTTCTTTGGCAGGACAAGGGCCTTTCAGAGTCTGCCTTTAAAGGCTGCCAGGCAGCTCTTTCACAGATCCTCTTTCTGCAATGGGTAGATCTTTCCACCTCAGTGGAGTTATCTATGTTGATCAGGAATTTTAAGCAGTCTTGTCTCTCAAGATTAGTGCATCCTTCACAGTGGGATGTCACCCATGCACTGCATAGCCTTAGATTTGCCCTGTACAAGCCCTTGCATCAGCAGAGAGTTGGGGAATTACCCTGCTTATTTTATCTCATTTGGCCAAATGTAGGGGTGGGGATCTCTCTCATTTTCTTTTGTGTTGGAGTTTGTGGCTGAGATGCAGAATGTGTAGAATCCAGACATGAGATCTGAGAATTTCTTGGTTTTCTTTCTCTGGGATTTTGTTGGTGATGATCTGGATGAGATGCTGATGTGCCTGGCCAGAGCTCGTAAGTGTTGTGTGAAGAGAAGTAAATCCCCAGACCTTGGTGTAAGAATCTTTTTAAACACTGGCCATTTCAGAATAGCATAGAATATAGAATTTGGGCCAAGGGCCAAGCACTGTGACCTACTGAGGTCATTCAGTGCTGAAAAGGAAATTGACAGTAAGGTTTGAAAGTTGTAACAGGAGGAAAACCTCACAGTTGCTCTATGAATCAAATGTTAGCAGAGGGTAGAAAGTAGGAAGGAAGAAATTATGAATGGAGGTAAAGTTAAAGGAATGAAAAGGGTTGCAGCTAGGGGCTGAAGGAATGCTGCAAAGAACTGTAAGTAATGCCTACAGGGCATTGCATGAGGTGCAGTGGTGGCGCTACCCCCATACAGGGCTGGCCATTTTAAGAAGGAACTGTTAAGGAATGCCATGTAATGACCTTGCCAAGCCAGAAGGAAATGGTATTCCTTGACAGTTCCTTCCTTAGGCAGCCAGTATTTACAAAGACTCCTACGCTCTGCAAGTACCAAATGAGATATAATAAGTAGGGTAATTCCCCAACTCTAGTAATGCAAGGACCAGAAGGAACACTAACTTTAGAACCTTATCTGAAGACTGCGATAAGGGATTGTAAGGGGTAACTCTAAGGCTCTGCAATACAAGGGTCACATCCCACTGTGAAGGATGCACTTCCCTTGAGGGACAAGACTGTTTAAAGTTCCTGACAACACCCACAACTCCAGTGAAGTGGAAAGATCTACCCCTTGCAGACAGAGCATCTGTGAAAGAGCTGCTCAGCAGCCTTTAAAGGCAGAAAGTGAAAGGCCCTTGTCCTGCTGAAGAAAAACAAGAAAGTCTGCCATCCAGTGAAGAGAAGAACTGACGGGAGAGCAACCCCTTCCACGACACCAATCACAGAAGATGGCCTACTTTCCCTGGTAAACATTTGTGGAGGACTGGTGGAGATATCCTGACATGGACTCCCCTCTTTTGGAGTGCTCTTTGCTAGTTTTTCAGTGGGCATGACAATATTCCAAAAAGAAGACTGCACGACAGTTATCAAATATAGAAGTTGCCAAAGGTACGATAACATGAGTAGTGTACCAGGAACAGTGGCTTCATCAGTTGGAGTGTCTTATCATATCGCAAAAAATTAAATCAGTCCCTGTAGGGAGGCACTGCCATCACTGTGCCCCACACTGTGCACTGTAGGCATATCTTAAGGTTCTTTGCAAAGTCCCTTTGGCCCCTAACTGCAACCCCTTTCATTCCTTTGACTGTACCTCAATATTTCTACTCTCAATTTCCCTTTCAGCTCTGAATGACCTCATAGTTCCCAGCGCTTGGCCTTTGGCCTAAATTCTATATTTTATTCCATACATTTCAAATCCAAGTCGGCAGGGATCGTTGACAAGTCAGTGTCACGAGATCCATAGGTATTTGGATCATTAGGTAAAGAAACAATATTGTTAACACACAACCCCAATCTAGTATAGTTTCCGATACTTTTCTGACAATTTTCTTTATTTCATCCACGTTTTCTTTTCATTAGTTTGAAGGGGGCACCTCGGATCTCTCTCTCTCTCTCTCTCTCTCTCTCTCTCTCTCTCTCTCTCTCTCTCTCTCTCTCTCTCTCTCTCTCTCACCTACCTCGGGACTCAATGCTCTAATGACAGTGAGAATGGGATATGGCTGTCATGAAACCATCAAATCGTATTGCCCTAAACCTATATAGTAACAGGTATCACACAACACAGATAATTAACTTCATACAATGCATTTCCTACAGTTTCAATTATTCCAGCTTAATGGAAAACGAGTTTGGGTAAATCATAAATCGTGAATCTGTCAAAAAATGGGGCAGGGAATAATTTACTGCCTAGCTGGACCTCGCAAATACTAATCAGTAGCGTAACTAACTCTCAACAATGTATTCTCATTCACTTCGTGTCAGATAAGATAAATATCTAAGAATTTTACTTAATAAGTAATTCATGATTTTGAGAGAGAGACTAATACTATACAGATTGTCAAAAGAGTCGAAATTGCTGCTCTTTGTTCATACCATTATAGTCTATATTCTTTAATGGACACCACAAATATTATGGGAAAAAATTAATAAGATAGAAGTGATTATGAAACATACGTAGACGGCGGACGGAAAATATGCTACTATACTGCATAAGCATTTGGGGATGGAGTCCATGATAGATATTACAATTCGGTATCACAGCATCAGCAGGGAGGTCTGCCGTTATAGAAGGACAAGAAATACAGCAGTAAGCTGTGGGATGGCGTTGTTAGATAAATAGTCAGGGGAAAATATACGATTGTTCGAAGTGCAACTGCAATTCAAAGAGATGATCACTACTTTTTTCCACAAGTGTTATAACAGTGTAGATTTGACCATTAACACGGAATACACCGTATAATAAAACAAAATAAATAAATGGGATATAAAATTTATGCCGAACTATACTAGGACCTATGAGTTATTCAGAGTTGAATGGAGTCCATTGAGAATAAAAAGGTTTTCGGTATAACAGGAGCATCAGCATGGAACAGTTGCTTGGAGACGATGGAAATAACGATGAAAGAAAGATAATACGAGCTGGAGGTACACTAAAAGGAATGACAGGGGTTGCAGCTAGGGGCCAAAGGGACGCTGCAGAGAACCCAAAGTAATGCCTACAGTGCACAGCATAAGGTGCACTGAAGGCACTATTTACCTACGGGGACCGTACAATAAAAGATAAAATCTCAGAATGCGTCTGCATTATGAAGCTTACGATGAACTGAGTTTGCGGTTCTCGCAGAGTGCCGTCGATGGAGTGGAACCATAAGAAAATAAACAAAACAGTAACAGTCATGGTAAAGTATGATAATCAAAACCAAACTGAAGGGTGTGGATGGTAGAACGCTGATTTTTTTTTTTTTTTCTTTTAACGTGGTTGTTTTCCCATTTGTATGGGGTAAGTGCGATGCCTTCTTTTTGAAGGACTTTCATTTGGCTTTTGGGGTAGACTGTAGTCTCGATTGGCTGCCCTGCCTGTCATCGCTTAGACACCAGTAGCGTATGTACATGTATTGTACCAACCACCAGCGCCCTTCGAATTACTCATCGGTAAATACGAGGAAATCGTATACGTTGTAAAAAAAAAAAACTCATACTTTAGGTAAGTAAGTGCAAGGAGGAAATTGCCCTTAGAATTAAGGATGTTTTTAGAGCTAAGATGTATGCAGAGGATGCACCCATATACTGACGAAGTGTCATAAAGATCTGCATACGGAGGAGAGAAGAGAGGTAGGTAAATGTACACTGTGCAGTTGAGGAAGGGTTCGATGCAGTACAATGAAAATCTTTATAGTGCAGATGTATAAAACACAATCAAAAGATGGAAAAATGTAGACACCAGCTGTTACAAATGGAACACTGAGATACAGAGGTGAGAGTGTGATTGAGAGTGATTAAGTGGCTGACCAGGTTGCGTATAAAAAGAAAAAATAGCTTTTAAAAAAGGAAAATTTATTATGTTAAATTTCAGATTCGACATTGAACGTACAGTGTGTAATTACTTCTGACAAGGGTACTGAAGTATACACCACCTGCATACTTCAAAACCATCCTAAATACAAAAATTACTCATTTTTGATAAAATACACATAGCTGAATACGCTTTATCTTTTTATTAATGACCTACAGTACTATACAATCACTTCTACTATGCCCAATAAATTTCTTTCCATGCCTTTATCTTAGTACATCAGCCATTCAAAAATTTTTAAAACACCCTGAGAGAGAGAGAGAGAGAGAGAGAGAGAGAGAGAGAGAGAGAGAGAGAGAGAGAGAGAGAGAGAGAGAGAGAGAGAGAGAGAGAGAAACTATCGCTGAAAGCTTGTTTGTTACAGTCGTCTAATTTCTGATTGGTTATTTTGTATTAATATTCTAACAACACGGCTCTAACGAACATCCACGCACACAGCAGCATTGTTTTCAAAACAACTGGGACAGGATTTCTACCGAATATCCTTCGTATCCTTGTTATGGCAGTCACTAGGATTTCACATTAAAAATCATCATCCTTCCAGCCTACTACTTCTCTCTTCGCTCCTTGTTTCAAGGATCTCCCCCACCCCCCCTCCTACATAACCTTTAAATCAGACCCCCCACGAAAGCGCCATCTCAAGGGTCCGTCGTAAATCTGGCGGTGGGTCAGAGGTTAAATAAGATGTCATGACGTCACAAGAAAGCCCACACCACAGTTTCAACCCCCTACTGTTTGCGGCGGAGGGAGGGAGGGAGTTGGTGGGGGGGGGGGGGCGGTGCAACAACGAGAGGGGAGTATGAAAGGGGAGATATGGATAATTGGTGAATGTAAAGAAGGGAGAATAGAGAACGAGACTCGATAAAGCAGGCGAGAGAATTAAACACCTCTTGGATTCATCTCGATGTGTGATGATTAAGGATAGAGAGCGAGAGAGAGAGAGGGTTTTATGTAAAAAAAACATGATAATATTACCCAGGTGTCTTTGCTACTAACAATCGAGCCTGAGGCAAAGCAGCTATGATAGTGCGAGAGAAGGAACGTGCAATGGGTTTAAAGAAACTGATAATCAACATCTCTTTTTCAGGTTTCTAATTCGAAGTAAGCAAATCTAAAGTTAAAATTTTGGTAGTGTCTCTTTTGAATATACAAGAACTTTCTGAATAACGAAGCTCAATTCAACGCCTCCAATTTAAGTGGAAGTGACCTAATATATATAAATGTGTGTGTGTGTGTAACTGAATCACGAGAATATGGAACTTGATGAACATAATAAAGATAAAAAAATATATATATATATATAAAATATATATATATATATATATATATAATATATATATATATATATATATATATATATATATATATATATATATATATATATATATATATATATATATATATATATACACTCAGAAGTAATATATTTTATATATGTTGTGTGATAATAAGTCCACCGTCCCGTGATCGAACCAGCGACGGACGAGGAATCAGGTGTGAAACTAACCAGTCTCTGGTTGATGTGTCACTGTAGTCCTGATTCCTCGTCCGTTGCAGTGGGACTTATTATTCGGTAAATATATATGAAAATATATTACTTCGAGGCAGTAAGAATTGAATATTAAAGACGTTTAGCTTTCTGATTATATATGAATCACGGTTTTTGGATAAGATTCAACTGGGAGAATATGAACAATTTCTGACGTCCGTAGCAGGGTAGCAGGGTACGAACCCGCATCCAGAGTATCAAAATGAGACCCACGTTACCCTCTTTAACTTTGTATATATAGTAAATTATATATATATATATATATATATATATATATATATATATATATATATATATATATATATATATATATATATACTCTTTCATATATATATATACTGTACATATACATTTAAATGTATATATATAATATAGTATATATATATATATTTGGCTGCTAGCCCTAGTCAGATGTAGCCCCAGTTGAAATTCTTCCCTTTACATTAGACTTTAAATCCTTACAGTATCTGATGCACTTGCATACAGTAAGAGTTGAAAATCAACTAAAAATTGAGCTCTATAATTTTCAAGTACAGGTTTACTCATTACTAATACTGTTATTTTCCTTCATTCACATCGATATATACCTTCGAGAATTGTATATTTTACTAATTACAGAACTGGTACATCAGTTTTGTGTAATTTTCTTTGGCCCCCCCAAAAAATATCTTGGTCCCACCTGGGCCCCCTCCCTAACTGCTCCCAGGTTCACTGTTCACTGCTTTAATGTGTTACCGTGTTGCCTTCAAATCCAATTTACTGTTTTCGTATCTCTTGAAACTTACATCTAGTGCTACCAGAAGTGCTATTCAGTTGTTTGAAAAGCATTTCCGTGGAAAGGCATAACGGCGAATATGCCACATGTTTGAATTACTGTTCTTCCAGGTGGATCTCAAAAGCATCACGGATAAAATAATGTGGGGTTCTTTTCAGGAAAAGGTATATTTATGGCTATATGAGAATATTTCAAGCATTTTAATCTTCAATTAGCTTAATCCTTTACTGGTAACTCACCACCATCTTTGGAATTAGTTTAAGCTACTCGTTTCGCAAAGCATCAGTTTTGTTCACCGAAAAGCCTGCATCAGACCGCTTTCATTCTTTAATGTAAAGCTATAAAGCTGTACAAATCTTGCTTTCTGGTGATATTCGCAAGTTTAAAAGAAACTGCAACCATTCCTTGCTTCTTGTTTCTAAGCTTTCAATTATTTTAGACTTACATTTCATGTTTATTATATTATTTCTTCCTACGCTTGTTTCCCGGTTAATGACCTTTTGATTAGAAAGGATTTCATCTAGTTAATCAAATTAACTGGAATCGATTTAACTCCAAGTTTTAGCGCCTGAACATTTGAGCCAATTCTCATAGCCTTAGAAAACAGTATTCCAACTACTTCAGTTTTTACCCTTTTGGGCAACAAAATTCCTTGACTGGATTCTTGTGTCTATCGTAGCATCTTTATTAGCATCTTCGTCTTGCAATTCGAATCCGGAGCTTCCCTGAGAGAACGTTAAAAAGAAACAAAGTAAGTCGAAGTTTCTTGGCGCATTCGAATTTCTGTAGCGTATAATCAAGGCCACCGAAAATGAATCTATCTTTCGGTGGTCTCAGTCACTCAGATGCTGAACCGCGACGCGGAAACTTTAACCACGGCCGGTGGTGGCCTATCGTATATCGTTGCCAAACACGATTATGGCTAACAGCTTATATGAAATAAAATCTACTGAGGCTAGAGGGCTGTAATCTGTTATGTGTGATGACTGGAAGGTAGCTGATCAACATAATTTGCAGCCCTCTAGCCTCAGTAGTTTTTAAGATCTGGGGGCGGACAGAATAAGGTGCGGACGGACAGACAAAGCCGGTACAATAGTTTTCTTTTACAGAAAACAAAAAAGAGAGAACGTTAAAACGATCCGTGGACTTGGGTATCCCAGTTAGCAAATCACGTTACATTGTCTTTCAATACTTTCAGGCAAAGGTCCCGGCCCAAATGCAATTAACACAGAAATCTCCCAACTAAACCACTTTCTTGTGCCACTCCTGAATGAAAAGACCAAGGAAAGGAAAAACTGGGCATTTTCCTAACCAGCACCGACGTTCCATGTCAACGGTCCACAAATTTCAGGAACAACGTACCAGATAAAAGGCTAAAAAGAAAAAAAAAAAAAGTAGACAGGTAATAAGGAATGTTTCATCCAGGCGCCGTTCGCAACATGAACTGCGACATTGCAACGAGTTGTTGACACTCTTGTCCGAGACACACTGCGACCTAAGTCAGAAGGGAGGACACAGGGTGGGGGAGTGGGATGACGAAGCAAAGCAATCAGAGAGGAATGGAGAAAGTAAGGGACGACGGCATTAGGAACTTACCTGGGTGATTCCGAGGCGAAAACTAATAGAAGCTATTCTTCTTCTTGATGGGTTTAATGGAATTAGGTTAGCGTAGACGATAGCAGGAATGCAAAAAACGAAGAGATGAGCATTTTAATATAAAAAAAATGGGCACGATAGTAGACAAACTGAGATACGTTAAGAAAAACGACAATGTCAGGACAGGCAGATACATACAACCCAGACCTTACTTTTTAAAACTGTTTAAGTTGAGGTTAACTGTTCATTAAGCCTCTGCATGACAGTCGAGTAATCGACTGGGAACGCGAATCACTTTTGTTTACTTTGGCAATGACGAGGATGAAGCCACGATACGTAAATGCGTTAAAATTGACTGACTGGTTTATCGTCATGAACAGGTTCTCAGGCCATCAACGTCGAACAGAGAGAGAGAGAGAATTACACGTACAATGGTTTGTCTCTAGGAGCGATTACCTCATCGAGGCCCTCTCCTACGTGGTGTCCGATATAATTTGTAACAGCTTTTGGTTTTTTAAATTTCAAAACTAATGCCTCATATACACTTATACACATAGCTTTTACTTCAACATCCAACTGGTCTGCTTATCACCGTGAAATTGTATTTTTAACCCAGTATTTCAACAATAATTGCTTCCCAACCAAACTGATCTACAAAATCATCAACCAAGTCCTTGACAAGAAATTTTCCCCTCCCATTCTTACTTACAATGTTCCTAAACTTCTCATGTCTACCAGCTTTCCATATTTACCCAATACCCACAATTTTCAGAACCAGGTTATTAAGCTCATCCGCAAACATATTGGAGCACTCAACCTGAAAGCAATTCTAAAATCATAAAACTATTGGCTTATTGTTTTCTGTGAAAGATCGGCTCTGTCCCTTGATGACGTCGGCCGTAATATGTAAGTGCCCCGGCTGTAATTCGGGTAATCATGTGGGTTCGACCAGAAGCTTAGTCAAGTTGAGAGCAGATTCCCATATAGGAACAAGTCTGGCTGCAGAGTGTCCAGCCCGGAATTGTCTAACATCAGAAACCATGCTTGCAACTGTAAAACACCTGTTAAGTATGATTATTTCAAAATTAGAGGTCAGACGAAAGAAACCCCAGAATTGCTTATACATACCTGAAAGCCTTAACATAAAATTGAGAGTCCCTCCTCCTAATCACCCAACTCCGACTGTTCCACTGCTTATTGGCTAGTTTGGTTATCTATACTTTCGGTTCTCTGGTCTGTAGGCTTATATGAATTTTAGTGAATTTTAGTTATTTACTCTTGCTCTGAAAGGTAGGTGTTTGCCCCGCAAGCGTGCCTGTGATTTTACTTATTGTCTTTTTTTTATTTTTATAGTTTTAATGCCATATCTTAATTCCATATTTTTATGTATCATCTTTCAGTGTAATTTAGTGAACATATTGTCGTGTGTTTGCTGTTTTGAAAGCACTCTACTGTTCGATAATGAAACGTAGGAATAAACTAATATACTTGGAATCTTCTTGTGTTCCTTTACCCACTCTTTTTATCGTGAAGTTTTTCCTGCTCCTCGCTTGTGTGTGTGTGTGCGTGTGTATAAACAAATAAAATAAATAAATAAATACAATAGGAACGTGATGAATACTGGCCTTTACTTAGCTAAGTAAAGAACAGCAAGTCGAAATTAGCACTTACTCCGTCGTTTCACTTTCCTTATGACATTACCTTTATATATATATATATATATATATATATATATATATATATATATATATATATATATATATATATTATATACAAACATATAGTACATATATATAATATATATTTCACAAACATTTCAAATATAGTTTTTCCTGTGTACTGGAGGTGAGGTAAAAACTTCCTGTTCTCCCGCTCGATTTCCCTAACTACTCCAGAGCGTGACATTTAATGGTTAATCGTGTGCATAAAGACCAATTACGGAGGTTAGTGATGAAGAGTTTTCACATCATTATCCTCAGTGACCATAAAGTCAACATCACAGGATATTGAGCGATTTCGTCTCCTCACCTACGGATTTCTTGCATAATATCGTGACAGTGGACCAGTCTCGTAATTTCATCAGATTATAATTACCTCACGCCCTCCTCTCGCAAATTATTATGTCTACGTAAGAACCTGAGACGCAGATAATAGAAATTAAGTAGAAACGATTTCTCAAGTATAAGCAGCTTTGGAAAAATTCCGGATCTTCTAAGACTTAACTGATTGCATTATAGAATATTAATCGTGCTCAGTAACACCACGAATGTACTTTCAATCAGGCACAGGTAAAACGGCTTTGGAAAAATCCGGATCTTCTAACAAATACCTAAATACGGTATACGGCATATTAACCTTATTAATACGCCACAAATGGATTTCCAATCAAGCACAGGTTAAAAATATGTAAATTAAGTCATGCATTTATCAATTTCCCCCGAACTCCTAATGTCACAGTTATGAACACAACCTGTCGTCTCGTCTTGTTAACCCTTCTTTTGCATGGTATTCATCGTTGGACGATTGCAGTGGAAGTTTGCACTCACGCCGGAATATACCTCACATGGATGCCATTTGATACTGAAAAAGGCCTTGTACAAAAGGAGACTCCCTTACGAAATACGCTCCTTGATAACAGAAGTACCGAAATGTGTAGACCGGTCATCAAAACTGTTGGACTAATTTTTACCGGTATACATAGGGTATCAAAGCTGTTGGACTATTTTTCAGGGCTACACATACGGTATTAAAGCTGTTGGACTAATTTTTAGGGGCATACATAAAGTTTAGGGATATACATAGGGATGTCTTACTGTTTACAACAATGAGGTTTTCGCAGATACCCTGGGGTCATTGATAATCGCAGATACCCTGGGGTCACTGATAATCGCAGATACCCTGGGGTCACTGATAATCGCAGATACCCTGGGGTCATTGGTAATCGCAGATACCCTAGGGTCATTGATAATTGCAGATACCCTGGGGTCATTGATAATTGCAGATACCCTAGGGTCATTGATAATTGCAGATACGCTGGGGTCACTGATAATCGTAGATACCCTGGGGTCACTGATAATCGCAGATACCCTAGGGTCATTGATAATCGCAGATACGCTGGGGTCACTGATAATCGCAGATACCCTAGGGTCACTGATAATCGCAGATACCCTTGGGTCATTGATAATTGCAGATACCCTAGGGTCACTGATAATCACAGATACCCTGGGGTCATTGATAATCGCAGATACCCTATGGTCATTGATAATCGCAGATACCCTGGGGTCACTGATAATCGCAGATACCCTAGGGTCATTGATAATCGCAGATACCCTAGGGTCATTGATAATCGCAGATACCCTAGGGTCATTGATAATCGCAGATACCCGAGGGTCATTGATAATCGCAGGTACCCTAGGGTCATTGATAATCGCAGATACCCTAGGGTCATTGATAATCTCAGATACCCTAGGGTTATTGATAATCGCAGATACCCTGGGGTCATTGATAATCACAACCATTTGATTTTTTTCGTCTGTTACAAAACCTGTCGCAAAACACAAAAGAGACAATATATAAACTGCTTCTATATTGCCGTGTGAAGGAGCTTCAGTCTAGTGTAAAATTACCTAGTGACGAGAAAAAATACATGGTCGTATTCTATTCGATGCCCAGTCAGGGTGGACAAATGGTTATTGTACTCTGAAGTGAATCAAAACATCTTTCGGATGTTCCAGTGGCGAAAAAATAAACACTTAATCTCATGTTACATTTTGCAGAAGAAACCACGAATGCAGCAAAACATGTAACAAAAACAGCGACAGTTAGTTTGCAAACGGAAGTCACTCCCCCCAAAAAATGCTGACTCTGGCTCTGCAAAAGATTCAGATTCAAATTCTACGAATGAGCTTTAACCAACGCTCACTACTTACGTAAAATTCTAC
The DNA here is from genome assembly GCF_040412425.1 of Macrobrachium rosenbergii. Lineage (NCBI taxonomy): Eukaryota > Metazoa > Arthropoda > Malacostraca > Decapoda > Palaemonidae > Macrobrachium > Macrobrachium rosenbergii. Next base: position 9,052,083 of record NC_089765.1, on the reverse strand, counting down.
TGAAATCTATCAGTATCTTTTAATATATCTTGCGGAGAGTCACCCATGGTCAATACGTATCTTTTTTAACGGAGGCAAGTGAAATTAGAGGCACCAATAAAACATAACTTGACTTCTTGTTGATCACCCTACCATAGTACTACTCTTGATGGCTTCAGCAAAGAAACCAGTGACCACGATATTCCTGATATAGGGTAACTTGGAATGTTGAGAAATCTATGATACTAAGGTAGATTTCGCAAATAAATTTACTTTTTCAGTATCTTCAACTCACAGAATAGGGCCTGAATACAGTATAACCCGCACGTTACAGTGAAGGTGGCTTCTGTCATGCTGCCATTTTCTAAATATTTTCAATGAATTAAAACAACTGAAATACCCTTTGGAGCAAGACGATTCTGCACAGACGATACATCGCTCCAAAATGTTTCGAAATGTGGGTTGTTTGTACATATTAATTACTAAATTGAATTGAATTTAAGATTTAGGCCATAGGCCAAAAAATAGGGCTTATGAGGTCATTCAGAGTAGAAAGGGAAATTGAGAGTAAAGGTTTGAAAGGTGTGTGAGCTGGGGGGTGGGGGAGGACCTCGCAGTTGCACTATGAAACAATTGTTAGAGAGGGTAATGTAAGATGGAAGAAAGAACATGAACGGAAGTACAGTAGAAGGAGCGAAAGGGGCTGCAGCTAGGGGCTATTGGGACTCTGCAAAGAACCTTAAGTAATGCCTACAGTGCACCGTATAAGGTGCACTGAAAGCTCGTAAAATAATTATTGAGTGGCGGAGGTAGGTTATCTTTGGTAAATATCTCAGAGATGAATTTCGTACAGAAGAGATTACGAGCCACACAACTTCTTCTTCTTCTTTTAACGTGCTTTTTCCCATTTTTGTATGGGGTAAGCACGATGCCTTCTTTTGAAGGACTTTTGATTTGCAGCTAGACCTGTGGCTCGATCGGGACTCTGCAAACCCCGGTAGCGTATGTTTCATGTATCATACCCGACCCAACGCCCTTTCTTCCCAGCAGGTGTTATTGCTGGTAAAGCAGAGTTCGAGACGTGTGAAATATGTTTTTAGAAGGTGTTGTAGTGGCTTTGTTTTGTGTGTGTATTTAGTCTGTTCCATTTCTTTGATTAAATAATCCCGGGATGTCTACACGGATAGATGATCAGTTCGGATTTGAACCCGCGCCACAGACCTCTACGAAGAAGCTGCTGCTTAACCGACTGAGCCATCGAGGCTCCATTACGAGCCACACAACAGAGGGACGAAATGGAGGAAATATATACTGTACGCTCTGCCCAACAGTAGCATTCTGCCGTAAAATAGAAAACTGCTGCATCTGCAAAATTTCGAGCATGAAATATGCCACCTATTGGGGTCGTGAAACACTAATACACATGTTACTGTAGTTTCAGAAAGATTCTTCAAAGCTTTATTGAGGAAGGTACCATTTGCAGTATCTGCAAAATCAGTAGTAAGGCAAGGGAAAACTGCAGTACCTACCATTTTTCTCAGTTTTATATTTTTGCAGATAATGCAATCTTCCATTTAAGGACAGCATTTGTTTTAATAGGTCAGATGTCAGTGGTAGTACAAGGTAGGAAGGGAATGCATTTGCTTGCTCAAAATTATAATGCGATGATGCTCAACAGTTAAGTTTGAAAAGAACCTGCATTAAATGTGATGGTAAGGACCTGATGATGAAGAAGAATAGCCAAACCTTATCCATTCTTAATCCATACATGATTCTCCCACACCGCTTTGGAAGACATTCTAACTTTCTGTGGAATTGATGAATACTATTTTTTCTCTTGAGGAATATCATTCTCAACTGACCAAGTCACGCCAGGATACAGACAAAGCTCTTTACTGTATCAAGTTTTCACTGAAGTCTTTCTCAACTTACGCAGGTAAGTAAATCACAACTGTATTAACAAGATATAAAAATTTATAAAATGAAGATCGTAGTTATAATAATGCCGCATGAAGAAGGGAAATGACTGCTAAAAACTTATGTTACCTCATACTCAAAAAAAGAAAGAAAGAAAAAGATAAAGAACCTTCACATGCTGCTCAGGATCGCGTGATATGTCACGGCTTATCAAAATGCTACGAGCAACCTACTGGAATGATCCCTCAGCCTTTAACCCCCGCCATGGAAGCTTATTTTTAAAAGTGTTTGTTTGTTCTTCGACAAATAAACCCAAACATACCAATGAAGATAAGACATGATCCATTTCATGTTAACAAATTCCACAAAGACTATTCATTCTTCTATATTTTATGCAAAGAGTTTTGTAACCTCGACGTATGGATTCAACTTGCTGAGGCTGGGTCTATAAATTTTTTTTTATCATAGACGTCATCACTAAACCCTGGATTTGACGTGCCTTTGCAAGAAAGCCACATGCACATGGTAACAAAACTTAAATTCGTCCCTCAACTTAACACACACTCTCTCTCTCTCTCTCTCTCTCTCTCTCTCTCTCTCTCTCTCTCTCTCTCTCTCTCTCCAACCCAAACACATGTGGTAACTCAGCTGACAGGTCTGATTAACGTAGGCAATTTCTTTGGCTACCAATCATCGACGCTTCTCCAGTAGGTTCGGCCTTTAACAAAAGGCCTACACACTCATTAAAAATTCCGCTCGGCTTTCTTTCAAAACGGCGTGCTAAAGGATGCGGTGCTTGGAGAGTTATACCATTGTCACACTCGAGTCTGGAGAATTATGGCTGTCGAATTCACGTGTAGAGGGACACGGCTCATTATAGAGAAATATGGAAGTAAAGCTAATCGTAGCTAAGTAATTTTTACACTGGTCATCTGTTTATATTTTGGTAAATAAAGAAAAAGTGGAATATGCACAAAAATGTCTCTCCGAAGCATGTTGCTCTATAAAAACCCATATAAACGCCAACATCGGTTATGAGTAAATAAATTTTTCCTCTGTAATACTTTCATCCTCCAACTTACTATCAAGAAAGTTGGTAAGCAAGGGAACAACACACCGGCTATCCAAAATACAGAATTCATATCTGTCCAAAAAATGGTTTTAATCAAACGTTACTTAAAATCAACTCCTAATCATTGTAACACATCATAAAAATATCTTACATTGTTACACGAATACCTTACGCAAGTGCACTTTTTATCTTGATACAATGAGTCATACCTAAGAGTTTCAGGAGAACTTTCGCTCTTTTTCTGTATAAGAAAACCACTGTTCCATCTTTGTCTGTTCGTCCGCACTTTACTCAGTCCGCAGTTTTTTTCTGTCCGCCCTCAGATCTCAAAAACTACTGAGACTAGAGGGCTGCAAATTTGTATGTTGATCATCCACCCTCCAATCATCAAACATACCAAATTACAGCCTCTAGCCTCAGTAGTTTTTATTTTATTTAAGGTTATAAAGTTAGCCATAATCGTGCTCTGGCAACGATATAGGATAGGCTACCACAGGGCCGTGGTTCAAGTTATATGGGACGTGGCCCAGACAGCATTATACAGAGATCGCGGGAAGATAGATCTATTTTCGGTGGCCTTGATTATACTCTGTAACGGCTGTACAGAAAACTCGATTGCGCCGAAGAAACTTTGGCGCATTTTTTACTTGTTTTCCTCATCATCACTTAACGCGATTTGCAAAAGTACGTAATATCCTTTACCATGTTTATAAAAATACAGTCTTAATTTCTGTGTGGTTTAGCTTTATCTACAGAACGCTTTAGAGAAAGAATTACTTAAGTTTGACACACGTTTACTCCTGGAACTGTGGAGTCTTGACAAGCCACCACTTGAGTACATAAGATAAGTTTCGATTTTGAATATCTCCAGAACTTTCAACCATGATTTTCTGCTATTTCATAAACATGTTCGTTCTACTAATATTCATTGCGCTCATTACAAACAAATGTATTTAAGTTGTATTTGGGACCATACCTACAGAATAGTTACTTAAGCGATACATGAAATTGTTCTTCTTCTTCTTGAAGTTGTTCAATAGATTTTATGTCTGTCTCCGTGAAACTATAAGATTCCGCATTCACCAATAAAAAAAAGATTATATAAAGCTACGTTTCTACACGCTACGGTATTCCGTTCTCACGCCCTTATTCACCCCCTCACCCCCGAAAAATGGGTTTTTGCATTTCCTAAAACATCAATCCTTGTAGAATTTCTTCCTCGCGTACAGAACAGAGCCATACAAGGAAAAGTGGTCCATCTGAAGTCCCGTTCTGCTGTGTTTTGCTGACATGTATCTCAACAAGTAAGGTCCCCCCCTCTGGGTTTTATTGAGTACTGGGGGTGTCCACCCGGGAGCACCCAGCGGGGACCCCGATCTTCCACGGGCCAAAGGAGTGTCCCGCGTGAGTCTCCAGGGTGGTCTGGTCCTCCTGGACTTTCTCAAGAGCGGCCTGGGGCATTTGGAATGCCACCGGCGGCGGTTCCTTAGAGGCTTGATGGCTTCTGCTGTTGCTGTTTTGTTGTTGTGCTCGGCAGAAAATGACCGAGTCCCCTTTCGTGACCTCTCGCGTTGATTTTTTTTTTTATCTCCGTTAAAACAACATTGAGTTCAAAAGACGCTTGGATGCTGGTCCTTAATTTCTAGTCTTGTTACTGCATCATTTTTTCCTAAGCGGAATAAAACAGAGATTAAAAAAAAGTGTTTTTTAACATTTTCTTGTCACGTTCTGCCTTTGGACCTAACGACTGCTTGTTACTCTTCTTGAACCCGGAAAATGAAACCGCAGATGAATGTTATAGAAACATCAGTCATTTCTCAGAAGTATCGAAAGCGCGATCATGTCAACATATTCGAATTAAACCGTTGAAGTTCTTTAGTATTGGACACTTAATTAACCATGACGGCACAATTCTCTTAAATGGAACCTATAATTTTAATTAAAAAACTATACTCCAAAGTTACCGTAGATTTCATAACTGAAATTTTTTTTTTTTAGTGTTATGAAAATATATATATATATATATATATATATATATATATATATATATATATATATATATATATATATATATATATATATATATATATATATATATACTTAATTTTAATAGGACTTTCCATTGACTTTTAAAACCTGTCATAAAGGCAATGAAAAGTTTATATAATCTCAATCCAATCGAGGATCCCTCTCCCCCCCCCAAAAAAAAAGACCCGTAGGAGGATAGTGCCTTCAGTGCACCTCACGTGGTGCACTGTAAGCATTACTTAAGGTTCTTTGAAAGCGTCCCTTCGGCCCCTAGCTGCAACCTCTTTCATCCCTTTTACTGTACCTCCGTTCATATTCTATTTCTTCCATCAGTTTTTCCACCCTCTCCTAACAATTGTTACACCTTTCAAATTTTCTTACTGTCATTTTCCCACTCAGCCCTGAATGACCTCATAGGTCCCAGAGCTTGGCTTTTGGTCTAAATTCTATATTCCATCGAATTTCAAATAAAAAAAACTAAAAAAAAATTCTCTCGCCAAGCTCAAGCAATTGCTTTTAAATGCCTCGTTTTTACTATGTGACTGAGCAAGCACTAGACGCACTGCACGATTCTCCAGTAATATTAAACATTTCATTCCCAGGTTTCTTATGCTTTCTGTGATACCTTGTCTGAATCCCTAAACCACAAGAGCAATATTCCATCTAATATTTAGCGCAGGGGAGAACTGAAAATGTAAGTCTTATTCTAAACATGTGTCCTTTGCTCTTCTTAAATATTCATTGCAGACGCAACATGAGTATCAATACCTTATCAATGCTTTTCGCACGATTCATCATTATTAGCATGATCACAGTTACCACGATAATTGAAGCAATGTTGTAGGTAAGTTGAGGTTTTGTGTACATATTATTACAAGGGCTCCCTCCATTTGCGTATGCATGCAGTACTTGTAAACGGCTCCTTACTGAAGTCAAGTTGTTGGTACAGTCAAACATAAATGTCGTGAAAGAGTAGGTTGCAGACGTTGCCACATTTCCACAGTTTCATTCATTAAATCCCACTAAAAGTTAGAAAGCAGTGAAACGTGGCACCACGTCGCTGTCACATCTTAATATAAGGTCTGAAAATTGAGTTGTAGGGCACCACGTCGCTGTCACATCTTAATATAAGGTCTGAAAATTGAGTTGTAGGGCACCACGTCGTTGTCACATCTTAATATAAGGTCTGAAAATTGAGTTGTAGGGCACTACGTCGTTGTCACATCTTAATATAAGGTCTGAAAATTGAGTTAGTATGGCACCTACGTCGTTTGTCACACCTTAATATAAGGTCTAAATGGAGTTAGGGCACTACGTCGTTGTCACATCTTAATATAAGGCCCGGAAAAGTCGTTGAGGAAATTAAGTTGCAATCAGAAGGTCTGAAATTGAGTCTGTAGGGCAACAACCGTTGTCACACTTAATAAATAAAAGACTTCCCACATCGTTGTCACATCTTAATATAAGGTCTGAAAATTGAGTGTATTACGTCGTTGTCACAGATAATATAAGGCCCGAAAATTGGAGTTGTAGGAGTCACATCTTAATATAAATCAAATTGAGTTGTAGGGCATATCGTTGTCACATCTTGATCAAGGTCTGAAAATTGAGTTGTCCACCGTTGTCACATCTTAATATAAGGTCTGAAAATTAAGTTGTAGGGCACTACGTCGTTGGGTTTGATCTAAGGTCTGAAAAATCACTACTGAATATAATCCTAGGGCACCACAAGTCGTTGTAATCTTGATTCTGGAGTTGTACCCATGCCGTTGTCAGATCTTAATATAAGGTCTGGAAAATTGCCCCTAGCCACATCTTCTGGAAATTGAGTTGTAGGGCAACGTCGTTGCTCACATCTTAATATAAGGTCTGAAAAAATGTAGGGCACTACGTCGTTGTCACATCTAAATAGGTCTGAAAATTCGCGTTATGGGCACTATGTCGTTGTCAATCTTAACATAAGGTCTGAAAATTGAGTTGTGCACTACGTCTCACATCTAATATAAGGCCCGGAAAATTGAGTTTATAACCACGTCGTGTTGAAATGAAATAAGGTCTGTAAAAATGCAACGTCAGTTTTTTCTGAAATTGTTCAGTACGTCGTTGTACATCTAATATATCATTGAGTTGTAGGGCACACGTCGTTGTCACATCTAATATAGGTCTGGAAAATGAGTTGTAGGGTACGTCTTGGCATAATGCGAAAATTAGTTGTGAGCGTCGTTGCCCACTTAATATAAGGTCTTTGAGTTGTAGGGCCACTAGTCGTTGTCACATCTTAATATAAGGTCTGTTGCTCAGAACTATTGCTCGCATACCATGGCTAAATTAAACCTAAGGTTTTTACATAAAATAATAATATTCTAAACTGAGGTAGAGAGGTTGCAATCAATGCACCTGTATGTTTGAATACTGGATGGGTTTGATCTCACGACATCATACCAATTTCTTGCCAAAAGGTAATTATGATTCTGGATACCCATGTTTTAGGGGAGGTCTAAGGCCTTGTGAATCTTTCCGTAAAGTACGCAAAGAAATGATTAAAATAGGAAAGCGTTCTGGGATGGAAATTTCTACTTGAAGTGACATCACCAAATGCAAGGTTTTCTTCCAGAAGTGAAACGAAAGAAAATAGAGAGAGGAACAAATCCGGTTTTAGACGAGCCAGCAAAGTTAAGAACCATTGACCACTGAGCTGGTTAACAGAGGCTGGCCCAGGATTAAATCTAAGAACCAACTGGTTACCTAGCAAGACCTACAGCGAATTTCTGACGAGAAAATGAATTTCATCACCAGAAATAAATTCTAATTCTCATTGGCGGTTCGAGGAGACCAGTGATGGTGACGGCCAGTTGATTTCAAGACTGCAGTGACTGACACAAGCCAGATTTAAGAGTCTTGAAGAATTTCGCGATCTTCTGGTTTAACTGAACTGAACAGAATACAGAATTTAGGCCGAAGGCCAAGCACTGGGACCTATGAGGTCATTCAGCGCTGAAACGGAAATTGACAGTAAAAAGGTTTGAAAGGTGTAACGAGTAAAACCTCGCAGTTGCACTGTGAATCAGTTGTTTGGAGACGGTAGAAATGTGGAAGAAAGAGAATATGAAAGGAAGTACAGTAAAAGGAACGAAAGGATTGCAGCTTAGGGCCGAAGGCACGCTGCACAGAACTCCAGTGGTAATGCCTACAGCGCACCGCATGAGGTGCACTGACGGCGCTAGCGCTACCAGCCCTGAAACGGGTACATCTCAGTGTTATGATTCTTCCTATGCCATAACACCTGAGGAGAAAGGAAATATCTATAGTTTTCGAGTGATACATCAGTTATTTTCTAGTGAAAATTTCAGTGCTAAAAATCAGATTCTTCTAGAGATATACGTTCTAATGAAGATACCATTTACAAATAAAAGTCTTATGAGGAGAGAGAGAGAGAGAGAATCTATACAACAAGTTTCAATAAAACAAACAGAGAATCATTTAGAACAACAAAAGTTGCAATCAGTTATTTTGAGAGAGAGAGCGAAAAGAGAGAGAGAGAGAGAGAAAGAGAGAGAGAGACCTGAGAGTGAGAGAGTCATAATTAGAACAAAAAACGTTCAATAAGGAATTTACCGAGAGAGAGAGAGGAGAGAGAGAGAGAGAGAGAGAGAGAGAGAGAGAAGAGAGAGAGAACCATTTACAACAAAACGTTCAATAAGGAATTTTAATGAGAGAGAGAGAGAGAGAGAATCATAATTACAACAAAACCTTCAATAAGGAATTTAATAAGAGAGAGAGAGAGAGAGAGAGAGAGAGAGAGAGAGAGAGAGAGAGAGAGAGAGAATCCGTCGACAAGTGCAATACACAATCGTGACAACGTCATGAACAGACTGACAGCCAAGAGAACCGCTCCAGGCCTCACAAGAGGTAACTATCTAACTAACTAACTAACGACGTAACTACCACAGGGGTAATTGCTGGGGAGCAGCACTCTCGACGTTTAGTTACTCGGTTCAATTTCGGGTCAACGGTCGCGGGCATCATGACAGGAGGTGAAGCCTCATCACTGGAGAGCCAGAGATGCCCATTACCTAGTAAGCACGCATGCGCACGAAGAGGACTTGGGTGCGCAGATACAGACACAAACACACACATACACACAACCAGGCCAGACAGAAAACAGCAGGTGTGCATCACCGCTGAGTAACGGAAGAACTTGTTTTTCCTTATCTAAATTCTGCATGGCTACTTTTTTTTTTTTCACTTGGCCTAATCAAACAAAAGGTGAACATGAACCAATCTACACTTTGTTAAGTGTTTAGAATTCCAAGAACGAACTTTCGTTACATAAAAAATGGATTGTAATATTCATGTTTATATTTCCAGTGTGTTATAATTAAAAGGTAGAAATCCGTTAATTAAGCTTTGGAAGACATCACTCTCCGAAGTTTTTAACCTATACAAAAGTATTCCACAACGAAAGAAGTCTTCACCTCTTTATTAATTAAACAATTTTATTTATTAATGTCAGACTATTATCAGTCTATAGAACCATATGTCTTATCAACGAGAGACTGACAGAATGCAACACAAGGCATCACAAAGTATGCTCCATTCTGAAGCCGTGTGACGGGCGAGAGTGCTCTCGAACAGGGGAATTAAAATCTCTCTCTATTCATCTCCTATTTAAAATTATTACTTCAATTTCTTTCATATTTTATTGAATTCATTCCAACTTGCTATCCAACCTCTAGAACTTATTTCCAATACTGATATCGAGTACCATTTTGTGTAAACGACGCGCGTTTCCAGATTTACTATATAAACTATTAGGAGAAGGTATTAGCTATAGTCCAGAAGACAGTCATTACATAGAGAGATTGATGATGCCACGTTCAAATGGTCTTCACCCTAGCTGGCGGGTTTAACTTAAATCTGTGCCTCCCGATTTGTTTGGGTACTACTCTGTATGGGTAGGGTATGGAGTGGACCACTGGTTACGTAGACTCTCACCGTGCCAGTCATAGAGAAGGTGAAAAACTACTATCCATTTCAGGGACCATGAGTCATCGTTTTTCTCAAACATCTTTCAAACTAATTATTTGATCGAAATGGTACTTTGGCACAGTGTACAAGACACCTCCCGCTAATTTTTGTTAATATAGTGCATTGTCAAATGGTTTTAGTTAAGGCGTTTTACTCTTGACTTTTTTTAAGGCAGTCGTCATGAGTTCAGCAGGACTAATTTCTAATCATCGAACGTCCGCTATCCTCATAGACAGGAAAATAAGGGGCGGAGATGGAGAGACCAGAAAAGTGAATTGAGGGAGGGCGAGGAGGGGAAGGGGAGGGAGGGACATAGGATGAGTAAGTCAAGGTCGTTCAGCAATGCACTTTTCTTCTTCTTTCTTTTGCTTTATCCCACTTTTGTTGGGTGCACGATGCCTTCATTCTTTTGATTTGGCACCATGCCTGCCCGACATCGTCGGTACGTATGTTTCATGTATCATACCCGACCCAACGCCTTTCTTCCCAGCAGCGAGAAGTTATTGCGCGTATGGCGAGACGAGACCATTGTAGTGGCTTTGTTTCGTGTGGTGTGCGTATTTAGTCTGTAACATCCATTTGCTTTTTTAGCAAATCACCAATAATCCCAATGTCTACACGGATAGCAAAGTGTCGCCCTCTCTCTGGACCAGTGTCGTGGTTTTGAACCCGCGCCACAGACCTCACGGTCCGGAAGCTGCTGCTGTAACTGTCACTGAGGCTCTTACCATTTCAAATGCACTATATCAAAAATTAGCGGAGGTGTCTTGTACACTGTGTCAAGGTACCATTTCGATCAGATAATTATTTAAAAGATATTTGAGAAAAACGATGACTCGCGGTCCCTGGAATGTTTAGCAGTGATACTTTCTTAATGTACCCAAGCAGTTATCCTTTCATATTCTTATAGATCCGTCCAAAAAACTTATTTCCTTTTCCTGAATCCGTTGGCTCACCCAGGCTGGGTACTGTCGACAACCCAGGAACATTCTGCAGGTGACATTACCACTGGGCAAGATCCAGACACTGATATAGACTGTTACTGACTTCCACAAATAAGAATCACTGCAATTGGATGGCAGAGAGATAAAATTACTGGTGGTTTAAATGATACTATCATGTATCCCAAAGTCATTCGACCATAGAGCTTCAGTTAACATCAAGAAAGTCGTATGACTTAGTGCAAAGAATTAAGCTTCAAGTTACATCTAATCATAAGATCTTTGAAGTCTACATTACTTTCTTACACGGTGTTGTAAACTTTACATCACTGATTTCCGTAATGTTTCGATGAGGAACATGATTTCATCCCACCACAAGAAATGCTCCAGCCTTCACAGGGAACATTGCTTCATACAAAGAAGGATGGTCTCACTTCATAAGATCCTATGAACTTCCTTAAAGACTGGAAAATCCTGCTTCAGAAAATTTAAGCCCTGTGGCAAGAACATTCTAGTCAAGGCAGGTAATGATACACAGGTCTAACTTCACGCCCTCTCCAAGAGGATCTATTGAAGCAGTTACCCTCATAGAGCCTTCGACAGAAAAAAGAAGTATTCAATTATAACTTCAGTTACATCCCAAATGAAGAAATTCTTGTTAAGTGCTAAACAAAAGCCGATGTGGGTTAATAAAAGTCCTGAATCAACATCAGCATCGGTATTAAAACCTGACAAAACCTTCACTTGCTTCCAATGAAACTCTGTAGACTACTCAGAGTGTAATGAAGGAAGATCCCTTATGTCATCCATGCAACTCTAAGAAATATATAACAAACTTTTAATTTAGCCCAAGGACTATGTCTAAGCTTGGTTCTCTTATTGCATATGAATTTTTCTATATGCCCGGATCTCCAGCAGCACCAGACTGAGTTAGGACAGGAGAATAAAAACCATATTTAAATGGAATATAGTTCAGGTGAGTTACTCCCTGCTATCTTGAGGGACACCATAAACACTCAAGTATCTACCGCAGAGCTGACAGCATTAGCCGAGGCTTTTTAACTCGTTCTGAATATTATGGGAAACTGCTCTGTCATCTACTGTGAATAAGGGGGCTTTTGAATCGATGAGATTCTTGAATAATTTTCACCAATTAGTCAAAAATCTGTTCATTTATGATGGGTTCCCTCTCCTGTGGGAATTCTTAGTAACGGGGTAGCAGACGGGGGAGCAAAAGTAGCCAACAAAAAGATTCTTACGCTTTTAAAGTTTCCTTTGAACCTACTACGAACAAGTCATTCAGTAGGCGGAAGTGGCAAGTGGCCAAGAGAGGTGGCTGTCCCCATTCCTTGACAATTTAAGAAATAAAGGTGGTTCTGGGATACTATTTAACCCTTGGAATGAAAGTTTTAACAGCAGCCAAAAAGCTGAAGTTGTTTTAACCCTCCTGAGGATCGAGCTTACACCACCTCACCCGAAGGCAGATTTTATTATGGTAGTGGAGTACCAGGGAGTACTCAGTGTGACAGGTGACCGCTGGTCGATCGCATTCTGGTGGGCTGCTCCCGACTTACGAACACCCGACTTACGAACAGCATGAGAACTATGGTCGTCACTTGAAATGAGATTTTGGGTTAACTGTTTTTACTTGAGCCCCTGCGCCCTTTTGAAAAGAATCTTAAATCTTACATAAACATTTAAATAATTCACTTCTAATTAATTTTGTAGATTTATAAATGTTTATGAAGGGTAGGCAATTTTTAAACATTACTAAGTGCTTCTCCGAGTGATTGTTTGATAACTTTTACTTGATAATAAAAATTCACTCATCAATGCAAACGCAACCTCTCAAAGGTTGCAGAGCTCGAATGTTGCAGAGGAGCAACATAGGTTGAGGTGTTATATTCAATACTTGCACAGCCGTTAATCTAGACAACTGGGAAGACTAGCACTGACTTGAATTTTGACCAGTATTCTGGCCATTACATTTGTGTATCAGAGGCAAATAACAAGACCATTTAAAAAACATTTCTTGCATATATGTCAACTCCAAAACTATCAGGGTCCTCAGCCTACCCCTAAATAGTACCAGCGTCCATAACATAAGTTTAACATAAACCCACTTCCCGTAACTGTAATCTTAAATACAGTCATTTACACCGTAGGGTCCCCAAGAGTCTCGTCCAAGGAAACTGATGAGACTTTTTCCTATATGATCATTTCTTAGAACACTCCTACGCCACAAAAACTGCGCCAATCACATTAACGCTTTTCAAGCCTAATCATTAATTGGTGGTTGACTTTTCACCAAATCTTTCCGTGCTTGTGCAACGAATCCTGAAACATTTTTGCCTTCTATACTCTAAAGCTTAAATACAAAATTAAGGTAACAGAGAGAGAGAGAGAGAGAGAGAGAGAGAGAGAGAGAGAGAGAGAGAGAGAGAGAGAGAGAGAGAATTATAATTACAACAAATACATTCCAAATATATATATATATATATATATATATATATATATATATATATATATATATATATATATATATATATATATATATATATATATATATATATATATATATAAGGAGAGAGAGAGAGAGAGAGAGAGAGAGAGAGAGAGAGAGAGAGAGAGAGAGAGAGAGAGAAATTCTGGTGACTCAAATTCTTAGCTTGTAATAAACTTCACGAATGAGATCATTACCCGTCTTTAACTGCTCCCTATGAAATACTATATAAGACTGAACGACCAATTTCCTTATTTCATAGTAAGAAAGGCATTCCATTGCTTTAGTGTTGCCAAAATAAATTTACATTTGAGGGCAAAAAAAAAAAAAAACACTTTTACAACGATTTGACAAAAATGACATAACTATTTTTTATTATGAATTGTAAAAAAAAATATTGACAAATATGAATACGTCTGAACTTCACGTGAAGTTCAAGGAATGAATCCCTTTCCTTCTTCTTAGGAAAGGAATGAACGCAAAATAATAATAATAATAATAATAATAATAATAATAATAATAATAATAATAATAATAATAATAATAATAGACGCCCTAAGCTGACAAAGCACAGCTCATTAATAATCAATAAACGCTACATCAAAAAAACAAGGATGTCAGGCACATCTCCAGAATACTGATAAGTTTTTTCTCCAAAACCCACAACTGCGATTCCTATTACATCAGAGAGAGAGAGAGAGAGAGAGAGAGAGAGAGAGAGAGAGAGAGAGAGAGAGAGAGAGGGAGGCTGGCTATAAACCAATGCTCTTTTCACCTACGTCTGGGAAGAACACCACCTCCATTTCTCCATGTAAATACCTCAGCGTTGGGAATGATGTTCCTAAGGTCGATAAATCATTCCACCTCGGCGTTCAATCCGTGACTTACAGCAAAAGTGGAAATCATTAAGGCGTCCCCAGCGTGACCTGAGACGGGCGGGCCTCGAGCTGTGTCAGGGGAGGTCAGAAGAGCCCAGCGCCCTTCTCGTGTTTACAGCAAGGTGTGGCCTAGGGCCAATTAATGCCCCACCACCACCACCAGTCTCAGCGGCCAATAATAAAGCGAATACCCGCCTTATACACTATCTTGGAGACGCTGTTAATAACTAAGCTTCTATACCTAACCAAGTATTAATAACCAAAGTACCGAATTCCATCTTGTTAGGAAATATCTAACAACCAAGCGATGATTATTGAACATTCATAACTCAAGTTAACATTCCTACACATCTCATTAACAGAAATACTTGACAGCTCTTGATTTAATGTTATACAGTCACAGGCTCTCTCTCTCTCTCTCTCTCTCTCTCTCTCTCTCTCCTTCCAAAAGCACACACGCCATAAAGTGCAAAAGCGAACCCCTCATTCATTATGCTAAATAGTGTAACTAACCAGTATTGGTGGACTTCTCCTGACACCTATGCGGAACACACTGCAGATGCCATACCAGGAAGTTTTATTACCCAAATATATATAATATATATATATATATATATATATATATATGGGACCAAATATATATATATAATATATATATATATATATATATATATATATATATATATATATATATATATATATATATATATATATATATATATATATTATGTGTACATGTACACATATACTTATATATATTATATATACCGTGTAGGTTATGAAACACTCATTTTAATAATGGAGAGTTTAGTTGTTCCTTCACAACATTCTCACAGGCTAGGAAAGCTGGGTGAGGGGGATAATAAGAACAATGATAAAATCTTTTGGAGTTTTTCCACTATCATATAAAGCCTGACTGAAAGGGTAAAACAAAACACAGAAACGTCATCGGACTCAAAATAAAATTCCTTTTAGCCATTTCAAAACTAATGTTTGTCCCATGAAAAATATTGAAGGAAATCAAGCAATTCCTAAATAAATGATCATCTTAATGACAGTCGCAAAAAATTATATATAATATATGAATATATATATATATTATATATAATTTTAAATAATTATGGCTAACTTTAACCTTAAACAGAAAGACAAAGCCGGCGCAATAGTTTTCTTTAATAGAAAACTAAAATAACGATGTTGGATAAGAGTCCGCGAATATGTAATTAAAATATGTCAGCATGAGTCACGTCAATGAAGTGAATGGGAAACAGGATTAATTACCCAATGACTATTTCACTGGCAAGGAAATAACTTAATAGGCTGCCAATATCAAAGGGAATGCACAAAATGGGAATGTCAACTGCAGAAGTGCTCAAAGTTATTGTGCAGAGAACGTCATGCGGTGCACTGTAGGCATTACTTAAGGTTCTTTGCAGCATGCCTTCGGCCCCTAGCTGCAACCCCTTTTGTTTCTTTTACTGTACCTCCTTTCATATTCTCTTTCTTCCATCTTACTTTCCACCCTCTCCTAACAACTGATTCATAGTGCAACGGCGAGGTTTTCCTCCTGTTACACCTCTCAAACCTTTTACTGCCAATTTCCTTTTCAGCGCTGAATAACCTCATAGGTGCCAGTGCTTGGCCTTTGGCCAAAATTCTATATTCAGTTCAATTCAAAGAGATTGTGGAAGCAGAATGACACTGTAAAAATTATAAATGTCTATGGGCACGAACGCTAAAAACAATGCAAATATTGAAATTAATCATAAGCCAAATACTTTACATTTTGATTCTGCATTGATAATGTGATTATCATAAAAAGTAGGTACGAACTGTTAAAAAAAAATTAACTATGAGTGAGAAAACAGAACCGGGCTATTAGTTTACTTTAGTAAACTAATATCGAGATCCTGATTTGGATAAAAAATAAAAGGCCTCATCATTGCTGACTCTCACCGGTGTATTATAAACCAAATCAATGGGAATGGCTTCAAGTTCGTAGGCGATATGGTTTAACGTGCTGCTGGTGGGGTGTATATGAAGAATGAAATATTCGGAACCCTTTTGTTCAGGGGTTTCTGTATTCCGGAAATTAATGGCGTCTTTCAATATGAGGTCTTTTGGTTTTATGGGAAACGGGTATATTAGTATATTATAAATGCTGCCATGTAAGTAAGTACACACACACACACACGTATAATGCACATACATGCATACAATAAAATAAAACTGCATATGTATATGTATATATATATACAGTCGGCCTAAGAAACAGGAGATCAGCGCCTGCCCTATGAGCCTACAGAGGCCCAGAAGGACTTTAACTTGACTAAAATATATCTATATATACATATACATACACACACATACATATATATACATGAATACATACACACGAACAAACTCCTCATATTTTTAATACCACTCAAAAAAAAAAAAAAAAAAAAACGCCATTTACCACGAAGCAAAAAGGTCCAAATATTGAGCCAGGAGACTCCTGGGAGGAAGCAGCTGTCAGGCCGATGGATAAGCATAACGTATCGAGCGGGAGACCCCTTAATTATACCACACATTGGGCATCAGAAGAATTGAAGTGGGCATCCGCTCCGAGAGAAACCGATAAGAGAGAGGGAGCTCGTGTAATTTGTCTCCAAGGATGATTTATGGCTCGACGCCGGGTCCCATTCCAGCAGACATGGCGTGTGTGTGTGTGTGTGTGTGTGTGTGTGTGTGTGTGTGTGTACGATGCCTCGCATTCATCACACATCTAAATAATATTCATAAATGATGAGTAGTGATGGACATTACTTTGGTGGAACGTCCGTCGGTCTCTCTCTCTCTCTCTCTCTCTCTCTCTCTCTCTCTCTCTGGCGTCAAGAGAAGACAATTATGCCAAGCATATTGAAGTTGTGTACAACTAGAAATGGTATTCTATGATCACCTGCCATTCTATAACTATTTTTGTTTTTACTGTTCAAATGTGTTCTGTATTATATATACATATATATTATATATAATATATATACATACATATATATATATATACATACATATATATATATATATATATATATATATATATATATATATATACTCATAAATACTTAATATATACACAGTACATAAAATGTCTTGGGTCAGTTAGCTTATCATTAAGTACTGCTGCAGTCACAGCAAGAGGGAACAAGCAGGTGAATTTGTATATTACTACTCAAAGAAGTGTCAACGGCTTGTATTACTAATGAACCATGCCTTAGGGAAGGGGGGAGCTCAAGTGGAGGGTTGTGAACCCTTTGGTGGGTTATCATTTCGTAAATGACGGATAAGTGTCTTTATTGCCGACAGCAAGTACACCTTTTAGTCCTATAGGATGCCAGGAAATATTGTTTTTGTGAAGTCACCCAATTGCTTTGGGGCATGTAAGTTATGGCACTGTACTTTGTATTCATGGTACAAAGCACTGAGACCATGAACTCTACCTTACTGTCCTAGTTCTTGAACCTTTCTGAACAGTCATCAAAGTATGTCAAGACCAGTGGATAGAAGTGGTAAGGAAAAGATGTACAGAGGCTGATTTGATTTTGTTTAGAGGGAGAAAGCTCCAACCTACGGGATTTTGTGAGATAGAATCAAAAGGGCAGTTTGTTCAGGACTGGGAAGGACATGAAGTGATTGTGTCTGAGGTGAACGAGAGACGCAGGACAAAGGAAGCAGTTAACTGCCCCCTGCGAACTCAGAATGGGTGAAGGCCTAGTCTTAGTCCAAAGACTTTATGTAGCTGAAATTGCGTGTGACGGGGGGAAAAAGTATTTGAAATGGTTCAGGAATAAATAAAAAAAAAAGTAAAAAATGCACCGAAGTTTCTTCGGCGCAACCGAGTTTTCTATACAGCATATAATGCCGCATGAGCCGCGGCCCATGGGACTTTCAGTCACGGCCCGGTGGTGGCATGTCCTATAACGTTGCCAGACGAACGATCATGGCTAACTTTAACCTTAATAAAATAAAAACTACTTAGGCTAGAGGGCTGGACAGTTTCGTCATATAAAATAAACAAAAAATCTATCGAATGGAATGTGGTTGAAAGCACTAACATGGGTATTACAAACCAGAATTTGATATGATGGAAATTCATAAAAAAATATTCAATTCAGCACATTGAATAAGAGAAAATACACATATATTTTATGACTCCAAATACATCTGAATCATCTCCTGTTCACTGTGTTGAATTGAAAATAGTGTTTCAATACACCAATATACTTTATGAAAGAGTAGGTGCTGAGGAAAGTAAACGATAAAATCGACATTCAGAGGATTATGACAACGAATGGAGACAGGAAAAACTGCAAACCGATATCGACAGTCACTAGTATGTATATTCAATCTTTAATTACACCCTACTCTCTGAGAATGTAGTGGGAATTACCAGGACAAAGAGGGGAATGAGGAAAAATAACTTCACTGAATGATTTCTGGATGAACTAAAAATTAATAGCTCATGAAATATTATGACTCTTTAAGTGTTGGAAATCAAAGACTTCTTCCTCTGTTAAGAACTCCTTTTGATTATCTACGAATTTTCAAGGGGCTAATCAGTAAGGTCTATGATTTTCAAGGGCTAACCAGTAAGGTCTATGATTTTCAAGGGCTAACCAGTAAGGTCTATGATTTTCAAGGGGCTAACCAGTAAGGTCTATGATTTTCAAGGGCTAACCAGTAAGGTCTATGATTTTCAAGGGGATAACCGATAACCTATAAGGTCTATGATTTTCAAGGGCCAACCAATAAGGTCTATGATTTTCATGGGCTAACTAACAAGGTCTATGATTTTCAAGGGGCTAACCAATAAAGGTCTATGATTTTCAAGGGCTAACCAGTAAGGTCTATGATTTTCAAGGGGATAACCTATAAGGTCTATGATTTTCAAGGGGCTAACCAATAAGTCTATGATTTTCAAGGGCTAACCAGTAAGGTCTATGATTTTCAAGGGGATAACCTATAAGGTCTATGATTTTCAAGGGGCTAACCAATAAGTCTATGATTTTCAAGGGCTAACCAGTAAGGTCTATGATTTTTTCAAAGGGGATATAACCTATAAGGTCTATGATTTTCAAGGGCAACTAATAAGGTCTATGATTTTCAAGGGGCTAACCAATAAGGTCTATGATTTTCAAGGGCTAACCAATAAGGTCTATGATTTTCAAGGGATTTTCAAGGGGGGCTAACCAACTAACAAGGTCTATGATTTTCAATGGGCGCTAACCAATAAGGTCTATGATTTTCAAGGGGTTAACCAATAAGGTCTATGATTTTCAATGGGCTAACCAATAAGGTCTATGATTGTCAAGGGGCTAACCAATAAGTCTATGATTTTCAAGAGGCTAAATAATAAGGTCTATGATTTTCAAGGGGCTAACCAATAAGGTCTATGATTCTCAAGGGGCTAACCAATAAGGTCTATGATTTTCAAGGGGCTAACCAATAAGGTCTATGATTTTCAAGGGGCTAACCAATAAGGTCTATGATTTTCAAGAGGCTAACCAATAAGGTCTATGATTTTCAAGGGGCTAACCAATAAGGTCTATGATTTTCAAGGGGCTAACTAATAAGTCTATGATTTTCAAGGGGATAACCAATAAGGTCTATGATTTTCAAGTGGCTAACCAATAAGGTCTATGATTTTCAAGAGGATAACCAATAAGTCTATGATTTTCAAGGGGATAACCAATAAGGTCTATGATTTTCAAAGGGCTAACCAATAAGGTCTGTGATTTTCAAGGGGCTAACCAATAAGGTCTATGATTTTCAAGGGGCTAACCAATAAGGTCTATGATTTTCAAGAGGCTAACCAATAAGGTCTATATCAAGGCTAACCAATGATTTTCAAGGGGCTAACCAATAAGATAACCTATATGATTTTCAAGGGGCTAACCAACCAATAAGGTCTATGATTCTCAAGGGGTTAACCAATAAGGTCTATGATTTTCTCAAGGGGTTAACCAGCCAAGGTCTATGATTTTCAAGAGGCTAACCAATAAGGTCTATGATTTTCAAGTACTAACCAATAAGGTCTATGATTTTCAAGGGCTAAACTAATAAGGTCTATGATTTTCAAGGCCAACCAATAAGGTCTATGATTTTCCAAGGGCTAACCAATAAGGTCTGTGATTTTCAAGGGGCTAACCAATAAGGTCTATGATTCTTGAGAGCACTTAAATACCAAAGCAATTACCAAAAATAGTTACCAGAAGTATACAACCTGACAAGTTCAAGGACTCACTGGCTGGGGATACGAATATGAGCACTTATAAATAATGAAAATTCCTAATGGAATAGAATATAGAACCTAGGCCAGAGCCCAAACACTGAGACCTATGAGGTCATTCAGTGCCGAGACGGAAATTGACCGTATAAGGGTTTGAAAGGGGTAACAGGAGTAAAACCTGGCAGTTGCACTACGAAATGATTATTAGGAGAAGGTGGAAAGTAAGATGGAAGGAAGACAATATGAGCGGAGGTACAGTAAAAGGAATGAAAGGGGGTTCCAATTAGGGGCCGAAGGGAAGCTGCAAGGAACATTCCTAATATTCAAAAAAGGTGATTCGAGAAGAAAATGCAATTCAAACTTGTACGTTTGACAGAAATTTTAGGTATTCGGAGATGAATAAGGAAGAGACTACGCCAATAAAACGAAAAGGGACGAATATTCACATTCGCGCGCAATTTGGAAGACGGTATTTTTTTTTTATCTTTTATTATTTACAGAACTAAAGAGACTCCTTTTCTGCAGAAGCTACGACACTGACGAGAAAACACTAAACCTTATTTTGAAGACGTACCAGGGTCCGCCAGAGGTGGGGAACCATCCCTGCGGAGGCCTGTACAATGTACATAAAACCAAACAAAGTGAACGAGTGAAAGATCATCACTTCATAGTTTCAAGTCCATTCTAGTTTCAGGTTCATTCCGGTGCATCGAGACACTGGGTAACCTCCTTCGGGAGGAACGCAGAGGTGAAAATGAAGAACGACACGGGCGTTCCTTATTCAGATGGTAATGGGGCCGGGGCGGGTAGGGGGCATGGGCCATAGTATGCTTAACAACCTCCCCCGCCCCCGCCTCAACGGCCCTCTTCCCAACTCCTCAATTATCCATCAAACGTGAAGGCTAACGTGAACCGACATCGCCGAGAGCTCAAGGGTGGCCAACGCAGCCCGGCGAGCCACTTCTTCATCCATTATGCAGAGCGGGCGTGGGGGCGGGTTGGGGGCGAGGCGCCCCTTGGCCCACCCCATCACGCTTTTAAACTCCCCCCAACAACAAAACAAACGACCTCATCAGGAGACAGACAAACGTAAACAAACAGACCGCGGTCGTGACTCATTTGCCGGTCGAGCCTTGTCGGGTCGACATGGCGGGATACTTCGACGCGGTAGTGGGCTGATTGGGCGGCGTTTGATGGACGACCGCACGCCCATGTTCGCCCGCCACGTGGCCGGTGTCCGAAGGACCCGCGAATGACTAATAATATGCCGGGATCCTTATTTTCCGTCTCGCTTACAGACGGGCGCCGCGGACACGCGATGCCGGGAGGCGGGCGGGGCGGGCTGCTCTGCTGAAATATGCCCCTTATATCAACCTTGTATGCACCCTTGTACCTTCAAGAGGTTGCTCGTAGTGTCCAACACGATCGTACCTCGCATTACAGACGTGAGGGGTTTAAATGCATTCACAAGGATTCAATGACCGCATATTGATTGATGGTGAACAAGTACACTTTGTTCTTGCCCACAACATTCGACCAAAACTGTTTACACGACGTTGTACTTGATCATATTCATGTAAATAGTCCTATACATACATACATACATATACACCATATATATACATATATATATAGAATATATATCTATATATACATATATATATACACACATACATATACATATATTAAAAGCACATCCCAGGGCAAAGGCGTGCCTATTAAGCGGTAAGGAGGAAATTCTCTCTTGATGTATGATGAAAAGGAAAACGAGAATCGTCAAATGGCTGGGTTATGGAGTTTGCCACTTCATACCTTACACTGTTAAGAAAAATAAAACACAGTAAATATACGTGGATGTGGTATAGGCAAGAAAAAATGATTACCGATTCGTCAGGTCGAGAAATCTGAATGCTATGGCACTCTGTAACAAGTGTTAAAGGGCAAGGTACGCAAGAATGAAAAGGACGAGTGTGATTTTGTTTAGGGAGGCTGAAAGTGTAGTTCTGGGAGTGAGTAAGGCAAAAGAAATATTTGTGACAGCAAGTGTAATGGTCCAGGAATGGAAGAGAATGGGTGAAAGGTAGTATTCTTGAGAGCGTGAATGTCTCTCTGGCTGTGCTAGGTGATTTAAATGCCAAGGTTGGTGACAGGAGTAGTTGGCACTGTCATTAGTTGTGCTAGGTGATTTAAATGCCAAGGTTGGTGACAGGAGTAGTTGGCACTGTCATTAGTTATGAAAGTTGTGAAGTTCCTGAGGTAGAGGGGACAGGAGTGTCTTTTGCGATAGTGTTTGGAAAGGGCCTTGATTGGTGGAAATACTTGGTTTCCAAAGGAAAATATTCGCAAGCATAATTAAAGAAAAGATGAGGCGAGGAGACCCATCTGACACATACTGTGTTGGTACAGAGTAAATAGAGGAACTCGTTGATGGATGTACAGTCGTAGTAAATGGGATGGTTAGAGCAAAAGTTAGTTGGAGAGGAAAATATTACAATATGACTGCCATCATAAATAAGACATATAAGTTTAGAAGACTTAGACTGCATTTAAGAAGAGACTCAAATCACCAAAAGCAGTTTACACGGAGCCTGCAAAATTCCCGCACAGGATCAAGGAGTCAGCGGAGAACGACTGCAGTCACAGGGACGTAGAATAGCAGCCAGCAACCCCGCCCAACAAAAGCAGCAAGCAGCACGCTGGGGTACTGAGGTGTTTACTGATGAGAGAGAGAGAGAGAGAGAGAGAGAGAGAGAGAGAGAGAGAGAGAGAGAGAGAGAGAGAGAGGCGATATTGCACTGGTTCAACTGCTCGGACGATGACTGCCAATTGTGACAGCTCTCTAACCCTGAGCAGTTTTGAACAAGATACATACTGTAGCTCTACTGCCCTTTGCATCTGACGATTAAATACACACACAAAAACTGAACAAAAAATACAAATAAAAGAAAAGTATATCACAAAAGGAAGGAGGTATCTGGAGGCTTTGCACTGGAATCATTTCTTTCGTTATTTGAGATATTTTCCATGCCTAAGTTTTGTGACAGCAAAAATGTCAAAATATTTGGCTGTTTCCTTCATTCGGTTGATCACACAAAGTACAATATAAGACGAAGTTCGATTCTTGTTCGAGAAAGTCATCATCTAGATAACATTAATAAACAGGAATGTGAGAATTACTCGTATTTCGGTATAAAATTTCTATCCGTTTCAGGGAGCGCGAGTCATCGTTTTTCTCAAATATCTTTCTAACTGATCATTTGATCGAAATGGTACTTTGACACAGTGTACAAGACACCTCCCGCTAATTTTTGGTAATATAGTGCAATGTCAAAGGGTGTTAGTTAAGGCGTTTACTCTTGACTTTTAAAGACAAAGTCGCATGAGTCAGCAGGACTATTCTACGCAATCGAACGTCCGCTGTCCCCCACAGACAGAAAGTGGGGGGCGGAGATGGGAGGCCAGGAAAAAATGGGTTGCGGGAGGGATGAGGGGGGGAGGGAGAGGGAGGGACGGGATGGGGATAAAGGACGTTCGAATGCATAGTTTGGCGATGCTTGGCAACACCATTTAAGTCAAGAGTAAACGCCTTAACTGAAACCATTTGACAATGCACTATATTACCAACAATTAGAGGAAGGTGTCTTGTACACTGTGTCAAAGTACAATCTCGATCAAATAATTAGTTTGAAAGATATTTGATAAAAACGATGACTTGTAGTCCCTGAAATGGATAGTACTAGCATTGTATACAAGTCATAGCATCAGGTGAAATTGGATGATGGATAAAAAAAAGCTTGTTAGCCGGTAAACGATGATAGAAACTAAATAAATAGAGGAACGAAGCACTGTTAACACTAAAAAGTGGTTAATAAATGATTACCACGTCAACGTATTCACCTAATATGAAAAACTCGAGATTAAGAACAGAAATATAGTACAGATATATTTGAACTTTAAGATGGATAAAAAAAAAAGTTAGGCGGAGAACGATGACATGAGCTGGAAATAGAGGAACAAAGCACTGGGAAATCACACTGAAAAGTAGATACTAAATGAAATCAAGCTAAACAGTAGATACTAAATGACTGTCACGTATTTGTATTCAACCACTTTGCAAAACTCATGATCGAAGACAGAAATATAGTACAAACATATACACAGATCTGAACTGAAACTTCAATAAGACGAACAAGGCTGGTTTATTGCTTTCACGAAAGTGTTCTTCTTGTATTAAACAAAACTGCTAACTTGGCTGCAGAGGCTTTCAGCTTTCTCTGTCCTGCAGGACATTTACCAATTTACAAACCCTTACTGATGGCGCAGCATACATAATATTTACACTAATATATATACGAGTATATATACGAGTATGCATATATATGTACACACATACACACGTTTGTGTGCTTATAATTAGTGTATGGGTCTTTTCTCCTTGGGAGGTTGGCTCCATAAAGTGTTACCCTTCTGAATGAACAGGAATTCTGGGACCCACTGACAGCTAAATAACTATCAGTCGAGGGTTATGATGTATACAAATACCCACACACACACACACACACACACATATATATATACATATATCTATATATATGTACATATATATATATATATATATATATTATATATGCATGTGTATATATATATTTATATATAATATATATATAAAATAATAGCGCTGCTAGCTGATAATATTAAATTTATGCTGAATAATATTACCATTAGGTACTATCAAATATGAAACCCTTGAAGACCCATAATACCTCAACATTCACTTTAGGTTATAATCAACATTTTTAGCCATTAAAGCCTTCAACTTCTAATAGATTTTACATTTCAAATTCATCCAGATTTATCAAAGAATTTTTTATTTAATTAATTTTAACCAATACGTCATAATGGCTAGTCCAAATGCCACTGACATGTTTACAAGTATCCTATTAAAAGATTCAACTGACATTCTCAATATTTGTGAAAACTACACATTTGCAGTTAAACGTGAAGGTTTGTTATGTAATCAGACACACGAGGTAAATCTTCGATCTTTATATGCAGACTGTTTAAAGGGCTATTATGAAAAGGAATGGTTATCGGAATGCCCTATTGCTTATACCCCGTAGAAGTGCACTGTAGGCATTAAGGTTCATTGCAGCGTGCCTTCCTTAGGCCGCTAGCTGCAACACCCTTTCGTTCCTTATATTGTACCTCCTTTCATATTCTCTTTCTTCCATCTTACTTTCCTTCTTCTCCTAACTATTGATTCATAGTGCAACTGCTTTGAGGTTTTCCTCCTGTTACGCCTTTCAAACCCTTTACTGTCAATTTCCGTTCCAGCGCTGAATGACCTCGTAGGTCCCAGTGCTTGGCCTTTGGACTAAATTCCTATCGCTTATATACCTATGTTATATAGTAGTTACATGGTTGACACTTCCACTGTATTTCAAGAACCTTGATGTGTGGAATTATTTTTATGATTATTTTCATTCTTGTCACTTTAATATCATCTTGACTCGTGAAACGAAGCAGGATAGAGCTGTCAGTTTTGGATGTCCAGAAATACAGAAATATATTTAATTTTTTACTTTCAACCATAATCACCATGTGTTAATTAGTGGTTTTAGGAGATACTGGCCACCCTCTGATATCCTACAATTACGGGTGGACTACAGTGGGAAAGTAGGGTTTTTTGGGTGGGGAAAACAAAAGTTTGTGAAATACAAATTTAACATAACCAAACCTAGGGTGCTGGGTCCTTACCAACACTGAGGGCTTTACCCAAGAACCCCCACCCACCTACCCAACTCAGGACACTGTAAATCAAAGTTATTTAACAAGGTTGCGACCCAACCAAACCACATCTAACCTTATCTAGGAAGCCAGGTCCTTATTTGGCTGGAATGGGGGGGGGGTTAACACCCCTTGAAACCTACCCATCACCCCGCCATTAAGATAACCTCTGTCACCAGGTTCTTACTTACACAGTGTGTGTTGTCACTTTAAACAAACAAAAAATCTAACCTGCCGAATTAATCCACAGAAAGAGTTAACACTTAAAAAAATCAAATCTGCCAAATAAATCCAGTGGAAAAAAAAAGTTACTTGTCTACACCAAAAGAACCAAGACCAGTTGTTAAAGCTTTTTTTTTTTTTTTTGTCAAGCAATACCCGAATTCCAAAATCCCACTTCAGTGGTAACACCTAAAACAAGAGAACCAATTGAGTTTCAGTATTGATAACTTATCCTCGTTTCCAAATGAAGATGAACAACCGACGTTACAAATACGCGGGCCATCCTTACCCACAATGCACTGGGACCAAAAAAAAATAATGTCATCTTGAGCACCATTACGAGAAAGTCAAAACTAAACCACCAAGAAAAGGTCCAAATAGGCGACAACATTGCCCGGTAAATATCTCGGTATAACAATAAATTCGATCAGTCTTTGTATGAATTTCTTATGATATTAAGACCCCTTAAAAAAACTCCAATATGAGAACTGGTATTAAAGTAAAAAAATACCGAATTAAAGGCACTTTTGAAATCTCTGTTCACAGGAAACGTACACAAGCAGTTTTGGGATTGAATTATTGAAGTGTTCACAGGGGTTACATATATTTGATTCAGTATGCGCTCCGATAAACAGAGATTACAAAATATGTTCTGTTTTCAAATGTCTCATCAACTCATGGCTTTCCTCCAAAACAATTTTACTGGCAAATTCTTCATCCGTTCTTCGACTTAGACAAAGTTGTGAATTTTTTTTTTTTTTTTAGAATCAGTTATTTCGTCCCAGATTTATATCAATGTAAAGTGCGTCAAATTACCTTACCTTAATCACCGTAGATAAATGGTCCGAACTCCGAAGAAAGTAGCAATAAGTGCTTCAACATAGTTTTCCTCAAATTAGGTCCGCTCGTTTTATAACCTCTTCCTTTTGACAGTTCTCGTTGGCTCAGATCAGGACCCACTAAGCAGACACAGAATTCCGGAACTCGGACTCTTCTCAGTTAGAACAAGATTTCCACTCTCTCAATCCCCATTTTCAGCCACACGAGAACACAGTTTAGCGGAAGACCTTCCTTTCACTAACCGGGATTTGACAGTACTGTACTGTCTTTCTGTTCAGAGACCCTGGTCCTCCTAATTTCCGAGTCACAGAGAAGCAAACACCGGCGAGTGTAACTAGCAACTGAATTAGTTCCTCCTCAAGTGCTCGACAGTTAACGGCAATTTTTACTTTATATTTGTTTTCTTTTCAGTTCTGAATACATTTTCGTTTGTATCTTCTATTTTGTGAGTTATTATCTTTTTATTATATCCAATCTGTTAAGTTTTAGTAAGACAATTAATTTTATATATCAACGATTTTTATTGTTTTTGTCATGAATTTCAGCCTATTGATGAGGTCTTGTACATCGAACGCTTGAGCAATAAAATGTTTTACGTACCCCTGGCAATATTATTCATCGTCGATATTATATATATGTATATATATATATATATATATATATATATATATATATATATATGTGTGTGTGTGTGTGTGTGTGTGTGTGTGTGTGTGTATACATTATGCGGTACGAATGCATTCACGCAACTTCCCCAGAAACCTTTATAAGACCCAAGGAGGATTAAGGCTATGCTTTCATGCAACGAGATAGAGAAACGCTCTCTCTCTCTCTCTCCCCGACGCAATTTAACATAAAGAAACAAAAGGTGGTCATGTGAGGAGAAATGTTCCTCAGGCCGTATCAGTTATGAGGCGTTGGGTAAGGTAATCTTACACAAGCACAGGTCGAAGGTGAGACTCATCTGTCATGCCGCGGACCACAGCAGAAATATCCCCGACTTTCCTCCTCCTCCTCCTCTCCTCCTCCTCCCTCCCTCCTCCTCCTCCTCCTCCTCCTCCTCCTCCTCCTCCTCCTCCTCCTCCTCCTCTTAGGCTGCTGCTGCTGTGGCGGCGGTGCCTTCACTCCATTTATTCTCTCATATCCAGCTACGCTGACTCTCGAACTGACTCCTGGGTCAAGGGTCATTCATACTAAAAGCACTTTTGTTTTCCGCGATACCCCTTTTGTGTATTTCGATCTGTTCTGATTTCACGAGTGTGTGTGAGAGAGAGAGAGAGAGAGAGAGAGAGAGAGAGAGAGAGAGAGAGAGAGAGAGAGAGAGAGAGAGAGAGCCTCACTGTCGAGACATATATACTTGCCAATGTAAAGTGTACACATGCCTACATGAATATTGCACAAAAATTACCAAATTCTCTCTCTCTCTCTCTCTTACAGACCATTCAATTCCAAAATATTCAAAACTAATTAGCCATGAATATAGATATAGATGCATATTTTTACTGCAACAGAAAACGTCACATTTTTCGCTTCTTATCAGTATGAGTCACAGTTTTACCTGGGGATAATAACATTAAGACATGTCACCTAAATGATCGACTAACTATTTTGTTCGTTAATATCAGGATTAAAAAAAATTCAAGAGATTCCTTCCACCTTTGGAAAATGCAAAGTGCATGTACATATATATAAATAAATACACACACACACACACACACACACACATATATATATATATATATATATATATATATATATATATATATATATATATATATATATATATAATCAACACACAATCACGTGTGGAACAGAAATAAATTTCTGACTCACATCAGGAGCGAATCCAGGTCTTTCAGGTGAAAGACGAGACCGCTGCCAACCAGGCCACACAAGGATAATTCGAATGAAATGCTGTCAATTGGATCACTGCTGAGTTGGGAAGTCGGGGAAAACACGCTGGTATGCAAGCAGTTAGCCTTGCCCAGCTAAAGCCTTAGGTATTGTGGTACTCAGGTTCCAACTTCTTTTATGACTTGTGGCTTGGTTGGCAGCGGTCTCGTCTTTCAGGTGAAAGACCTGGGTTCGATCCTGATGTGAGCCAGAAATTTATATATATATATATATATATATATATATATATATATATATATACATACATATATACATATAAATACACACACATATATATAATATATATATAAGTTATTAATTTACACGTGACTTCTATATACTCTAAAACGTTAAGTCCTATCGATACCAACTTGCCTTGGAAAATACTAACACTCAAAGAGAATTTATATAATTACATATAAGTGCATCTGCCTCCGCCATGATTTCAACCTACAGTAAGCCTTTTGCGACTGATACAGAGATATACAGTCACTTACCCATTCAGTCTTCGAGACATAAAGTTAATTTCAACTCTCTCGTACGTATTCCTATCGAATAAAGGTTATGGAATTTAAATTTCCTCTTGGGGGACCCCTAGACCCACTATTTTTTAAGGTATTCATGACCCCATTCACGAAAATTAGAAAATGACCCCCATACGGTGCTATGTTTCTTATCCTACCAGTTTTCATGTATTTAAATCAGGTTTGTGCGTGCGTAAGTCTAAATACGGCGGGGATTTAAAATGCCAATTGACTCAAAGTGACACCTAGCAAAAGATGGATGATCGGAAAAATTTTTTTTTTTAGATTTTTTCATAGATTTTTTTTTTTAAACTTTTGTTCGAGAGAATATTGACAATCCTGGGACAAAATTCAGAAGGCCTGTGAAGGATCTTCATGAATATTGTATTGTTTATGTCTTTTGCACAGGGATCCATCTAATTGAGGTTCCTAAAATAAAATTTTATTTTTTTTTGGCAACGATTCACTCAAGAAGTAAAATGAATACTAATGCATTTTAAAAGATACATGAAAATATATACGTGGAAGTTCAGGAATATCAACAGCATAACTACACAAGGAACCCTAAATAATAAAAATAATAACCTGTGGCTAAATTCACTAAAAGTTATATGAAACTGCGTTATTTCCCCTAAATAATAAAAATAATAACCTGTGGCTAAATTCACTAAAAGTTATATGAAACATTTCCGGAACTAAACTAGCCACAATATTGGAAGAATTGCAAAACGCTGTGAGATAGACCTTGTAGCTAATCCCCTTTGCTTATTTATACTCGTATATGTTTGCGAGTCCAGCTGGCAAGAACGACATAAGTAACATTAATGGGAAAACCTTTCCTCTACAGAAGACATTGATGACTACTACTATGGGTCAATCCAATCAACTATGAATAATACACCAGGGTCAATACTCTATTAAGCCCGTGATACATCAGGCAGGAATGTTAAGTACATATCAGCTGTGATTATAATACTCTTTGTTAATTTTTACTCTCGTTCAAAACGTCAGTTATATCTACGTCTGTCACACGTACTCAGATAATATAAATGACGAAAAATACATCAATTTTGGTATGAGAGTACGAATATACTGGCTCTCATAACACTAAAAGATGAAGTGTTCAAATTCTGTAACGTTGAAAGAAAAAACAAAAAGTTTTGAGCACATCAGTATATAAAATTGTTACCAATCGTTATGGTATGATTTCCGTACTCCCTTAAGACTTGTCAAAAGAATCATGAATCTTGGTTGTTTGCAAAGAGAGCAACTCCTTTCCATTAAAGAATGATCTGGTCTGCCACGATAGTTCATAGCAATCTTGAATCCTGATCGAATGAGAATATGTAACTAAGAGAAAAACACACTTATGTTCAAGAGAATAAATCTTTCACAGGCCAAACTAAACCTATGGCAATCTATTGTAATATTTTAATAGAACAGAATGTATAATTTAGGCCACAGGCCAAGAGCTGGGACCTACGAGGCCATTCAGCGCTGAAAGGGAAATTGACAGTAAGAAGGTTTGAAAGGTTGCACTAAGAAAGAACTGTTAGAGAGGGTGGAAAGTCAGATGGAAGAAAGAGAATATGAACGGAGGTACGGTAAAAGGAATGAAAGAGGTTGCAGTAATATTTTATATAATCTGTACTTAATATTCAGCCTTTGTAACTTACGTGAAATACAACCATGTCCTTTAATGTTTGACGCAGAAACTCTTACCGGGCAACACAGTTCCTTTACAGACAAAAATACTGCCTCGCGAAGCTTCGTCAGTTTAATAATATATGAAAAAGTTTTGCTAAGAACACACAAATGGAATGACCAAACTGACCACGAAACATTATCACTAACAAACACTCGCATATTACAGCAACTCTCGATATCAGGTACACACGCGAATTTCTAAATACCCGGATACAGCAAATGAATCTAGCCATATAAGGCACAAAGTAATCAGTAAATACCCGATGCCAAAACCGATGAAATTATATTTTACGAAAACCTGCGAGCGAAAGTAATGCGAGGTATTTTGCAAGCGGAGGTGATCATGCGAAAATGTACATCGTAGTACGTACACTCCTTTTCAACGTCTAATCGTTCTCTCGCTTCGAAATATAATGAAATTCTGATATTCAGGATCTCGAATTTGGGAGGGGTGCCCGCGTTGTTTACACAGAACGAGGTTGAGAGGTTACAGCCCCAATAAATAATAATTGTTCCGCGGACGGAGTCCACTGAGGAACACTTTCCCTCCAAGTGTTCTCGAAGAAAGGGGCGCAACGCATGAGACTATGACCGATAAAACGGTTTGGTTTTTTATAAGTCATTCATAATTTACTATCCACTTCAGGGAGCGCGAGTCATCGTTTTTCTCAAATATCTTTCAAACTAATTATTTGATCGAAATGGTACTTTGACACAGTGTACAAGACACCTCCCGCTAATTTTTGGTAATATAGTATATTGTCAAATGGTATTAGTTGAGGCGTTTACTCTTGACTTAAATGGTGTTGCCAAGCGTCGCCAAACTTATGCATTCGAACGTCCTTTATCCCCCATCCCGTCCCTCCTCTCCTTCCTCCTCATCCCTCCCTCAATCCACTTTCCTGGCTCCCCCCATCTCCGCCCCCACTTTCCTGTCTATGGGGATAGCGGACGTTCGATTGCGTAGAATAGTCCTGCTGACTCATGCGACTTTGCCTTTAAAAATCAAGAGTAAACGCCTTAACTAAAACCATTTGACAATGCACTATATTACCAAAAATTAGCGGGAGGTGTCTTGTACACTGTGTCAAAGTACCATTTCGATCAGATAATTGGTTTGAAAGATATTTGAGAAAAACGATGACTCGTGGTATATGAATTGGATAATAGTCTTGATAAAATGCAGTTTTGGGAATTAATGACGTGCATTGTCAATGGTACATATAACTCTTATAATTCAAGTGCTAAATACATCATGGATGAATCGATGGGTTCTTAAGTGAATGGTATACCGATTTTTTTTTTTTACATTTAATTACTTTGACTACCACATAAGCGCTTTTGAAATGAATATCAACACTGACAAGTGTCCACTGAATGATAATATCTAAGATACAAGAGTTACTATGGGTATTTCTCTCTCTCTCTCTCTCTCTCTCTCTCTCTCTCTCTCTCTCTCTCTCTCTCTCTCTCTCGTTGGCTATCGAATGAAACCCTTTCAAATGAATATCAGTACTGACATGTGTCCACTGAATGATATCCAAGATACTAGAGTTACTATGGGCATTTTCAGCGGATATCTCTCTCTCTCTCTCTCTCTCTCTCTCTCTCTCTCTCTCTCTCTCTCTCTCTCGTGACAAAGATGAAGGAAAACTAATTTCATGTTGACCAATTTCACTTTATACTGGTTAACACAAATGCAATATAGAGTTAGGTGTAATGACCCTCAGTAATCAACGATATTTAACTGCGCGCTCCGCGAAAACTAGACATTCCTACCGTAAATGTAAGCATTCCTCCTTGTTTACATTTACGGGAATTCTGTCAATCAAAACTTGTAAACAAAACCTTATGCTGTTGGGGAAACAGGTTTTTAATCCATTTCCTTTTCAGATTTAGAGGATTTTGTTGAATTCCTTACAAACACACACACATATATTTACTTATTTATTTGCAAATATAATTATACATACTGTATACTGTATATGTGTGTGTGTGTGAACATGTAAGTCTGGAACCTCTGCATAAGCAGTGTTCGCTGCTAGAACTTTTTTTTTCTTTTATGGGAAACTGTGGCATCATTACTGATGACGATTTCTATATAAGTTTACAGAGGCTACAGTGACACTGTACAGCGTGAATACTCACAGGATTGTTAATTCACCTTTATTTGTTTGTTACATTCCCATTTTACATGTTTCCGCACAGGAGCGTTCTCTGCGGCACAGTGTTTTTGTTAATGAATGAATCTTTGCTATTTCCAAATGATGACTGCAATTATCATGTAATTATCTAATTCTGACATCATAATGATAATAACAGAGTCCTGTTGAACTTCCAGACTTGTACGCGTGTTAAAATGGAAAATAAGAACCAATCAAAAAGCTCCCAATTTCTCCAATAAAGATAAAATAAAGATTTTTCTCCAATGAAGATAAAGATTTTCCTCCAATAAAGATAAAATAAAGATTTTTCCCCAATAGAGATGATATCAAGATTTATAAAGTCAACTGCAGTTCTCTTATAACGTAGCGGTTCGGTGCTGAAGTTGCAACTGCACTGAATGAGTTCGGGTGAGTTATCATTACCTGGGTTCTCTCTATCAGTACAAATACTTTTACGAAGTCTGTTATCACCTTTGAATTCACAACTCTCTCTCTCTAACTTACGCATGAAACTGTAAGCTAAAACGTTTCTCTCTAACATACGCATGAAACTGGAAGCTAAAACGTCTCTCTCCCTCTCTCTCTCTCTAACATACGCATGAAACGCTAGGTTAAAACTTCTCTCTCGCTCTCTCTCTCTCTCTCTCATATGCATGAAACTGTAAGCTAAGACGTTTCTCTCTCTCTCTCTCTCTCTCTCTCTAACATACTCACGAAACTGTAGCTAAAGAGGTCTCTCAGAGTCTCTTTCTCTCAAACATGCATGAAACTGTAAGCTAAAACGTTTCTCTCTCTCTCTCTCTAACATATGCATGAAACTGTAAATTACAACGTTTTCAATTACATCTTAAAAATACCGTAACTCGAACAAATTGGCACATACATTTTTCAATAGCTTTTCCAAGTAACGTAATACTGATTGATGCACCTTAATAAATTGGTGTTACAGCGTCTATGGTCATCAGCAACGACATAGACTTCCAAGTCCTATCTAAAATAGGAAAAGCAAAAGTTATTATTATTATTATTATTATTATTATTATTATTATTATTATTATTATTATTATTATTATTATTATTATTATTTTATATAGTAAACGCTCAATTCGAAACTAGTCAACATTCAGCGAGAACTACCTCCTACACATCACTAAACCACCGGATATGAATATCGGTCAATTGCTTGCAACCATTCCAGCGCAACAAAAAACAATTAATAAGACGAATTGAGCGTTTACTATATAAAAATAAATGCTGTTGAAACTGCCATTTTGTTTAACAAAACCTGTATTAAAGAAGGTCTTTTTCCTAATTTTATTATTATTATTATTATTATTTTAAGCCCTTCGACAGGAAATGTGCACAAACCCTCCTGGTTATATTACTAAGAATCTGTCTAATTCCTTTTAGGCTTTTCCAAAAAATCTGTCATGCGTTTTAGATGGGCCAGCGACACCAACCCCCGTACAATTACTCAATAGTTTTGCTAATGTTATTTTTGGCTGCAACAGGATATTTTCTATTTGAAGTCTCGGAGATCTATCAAGCACTGAATTTAAGCCAACTTGGGGGGATAAAGCTTTAATCTAAAAATTTTTGCTTAAAGTAAATTGAACTCATTTTTAGTTATAAAGTCCTTGCTATGTGCTTGTGTATGAAAGATATATATATATATATAGATATATATATATATATATATATATATATATATATATATATATATATATATATATATATATATATATAGATATATGGCATTTGAATCTGATTCAACAATCAATAGTGTTCGATACTGCTTACAATTATCTGTCTTCGTAATTTTAATATCTTTATAACTCTTGAGTGAGTCTTTATACAGCTGTTACATTTTTGCAGCTGACCGCTTCTTGCATCTAAGATAAACCTTCAGAAAAACGCTGATAAGTCACTGTGATGTTCTAT
Organism: Macrobrachium rosenbergii; assembly: GCF_040412425.1. NCBI lineage: Eukaryota > Metazoa > Arthropoda > Malacostraca > Decapoda > Palaemonidae > Macrobrachium > Macrobrachium rosenbergii. The sequence continues at coordinate 9,016,390 of NC_089765.1, read as the reverse complement.
GCTTAAAACATTTGTCTGAATAAAATCAATATTACAGTCGCCACCCTTAGCCACGTATAAATTTCTGACTAATCCCAGCGCAAGGATTTCACCACCTGAAAATAACCTGTCAGAGAAATTCTTGATTATTTCGGTGTGACTGGACCTAACCTAACCACGTTTGGTGTTCAAGCAACAGTTTTGAAAGGCAGTGCTTTTGCATCTAATGAATGCTTGCATGCAAGAGCGAAAACAGTGAATGGATAGTCTGAAAAGCGAACTTAGAATAAACTGCTTCATCCTTTTTTTCCTGAGGAACACCAATTTCCTAATAATCATGGAACCTGTTCTAGAATAGAACAGAATAAGGGATTTAGGCCAAAGGCCAAGCACTGGGACCTATGAGGTTATTCTGCGCTGACACGGAAATTGACAGTCAAAAAGGTTTGAAAGGTGTGACAGGGTGAATACCTCGCAGTTGCACCATGAAACAATTGTTAGGAGTGGGTGGATAGCAAGAAAGAGGAAAGAGAATATGAACGGAGGTACAGTAAAAGGAATGTAAGGGGTTGCAGCATAAAGCTTAATAATTGAGTGAGCAGTTACTATCAAATCATTTACAGATTAGTAAAAGCACTTCGCTAATTTCAGTTATGAAATGGACTTGCTAAATATAAAAAGATATAGGCTAGCTAAATAACTAACATCACACAGCCTAGGAGGTAAGTATTCTAGATAACAATAGAAGTGGGGGCCTTATGAGCCTGTAGTAGTTCTTACTACAAAAATAAGTTACATGACTTACAATACTACTAAACACCACTTGCTAAATATTCCTTTATAAATGAAAAATACAATTTTGTAACGGAGTTACTAAGCAACAATGGCTATATGGTCCCTCCAAACTTTTGCTCTTGGGTCTTTCTGAACGTTGTCTCCCACGAAGGATTTAATTGCTTTTGGGGCCAAATATTGGCTAAAAGAATTCGGCCAAGCCAACAAAATCTAAAGACAATTTTATTTTCTATAATTATTGTCTAACAAAATAAAAAGACAAGGCTTATTACAAAAAATTTTAAAAATGATTCTATCTCAGCAGTGACCTGCGAAGAATTATGGCTCGTAATTATTAAAGAGTTCATTTTGAATCCTCCACAGAGCATCACCATGTGTTCATACATGCCCTTACACTAAAAATCTCATTAATCACTTCGTGATCGATCGCCAGTGAGGAACCCACAGGACCAATAAATTAATCTCATGTGACCTTTCGACCTTTCCAAACATTGAGTGGTCACTCTTCTGCTCCCAAGCAGAGCATTTCGTACGTACCCAAGCGACTCCGATAAGCTTTCCATTACTTTTAACCATTAATCCCAGGAGAGAGAGAGAGAGAGAGAGAGAGAGAGAGAGAGAGAGAGAGAGAGAGAGAGAGAGAGAACACTCCCCCTTGTAATGGTCGTCACGCTGACCTATGTTCGTCTTGCAACTGCAAGAAAGATGAGACAACGTTTCTCCTTATTATTATTATTATTATTATTATTATTATTATTATTATTATTATTTCATCCCAGTCATCCTATTCGACTGGGTGGTATTTAACGATATTATCGTTATTATTATTCAAAAGATGAACCCTATTCATATGGTACAAACCCGCAAGGGCTACTGACTTGAAATTCAAGTTTCCAAAGAAATGTTTTTCTGGGGATAAAAAAAAACAGAAAATACAACTGTAAATAATTTTTAAAAATTATCACATGCGGCAGTATTTTGTTTTTAACTTTTTATTACTTTTCTGTAAAAGAAAACTATTGTGCCGGCTTTGTTTGTCCGTCCGCCCTCAGATCTTAAAAACTACCGAGGCTAGAGGGCTGAAAATTGGTATGTTGATCATCCACTCTTCAATCATCAAACATACCAAATTGCAGCCCTCTAGCCTCAGTAGTTTTTATTTAATTTAATGTTAAATTTAGCCATAATCGTACTTCTGGCAGCGCTATAGGTACCAACAACACAGGCCAACACCGGACCGCGGCAGACTTTCATAGATCGCCGCTAAGAGTCTTATGGGCCGTGGCTGAGGCCACCACCGGACAGAAAACTCGATTGCGCCGAAGAAACTTCGGCGCATTTCTTAACTCTTTTCATTATGGTGTTTTTTTTTTAATATTTTATTTTATTGATCGTTAAGCTGAAGAAATTTCCTTGGCATATGTAGACAGCACCGCGGATATTTCCGTTTGCAATTTACTGAAGACTCGAGTTTTTCGCAGAACTTATTGAAAAGCCCTGACAGCACTAGCAGATCCAGAAACATTTCATGGGGTGGGGGGGGGCGGCGGCCACGAATTTTCATATTATACATACATATATATTATATATACGTATATATATAAACATGAAATATTTCTGTCGTATCATAGCATAATATATTTTCTTCAGCGTGTCATTCCGTATTTAAGTAGAAAATATGAAATGCACAGCAATTGCCCGTTCTATCTGGAAATACCGAATCTATTATTATTATCAGTAAGATTACTGTTATTATTATTATTGTTATTATTATTTTTCCTCAAAATTTTATTATTTCTATAGCAGATTTTTTTTATTTTTTCCATTTTCATATTTCTCATTTATATTATTATTATCTATATCTTCAATATTATTATTTGTCATTATTTTTCATGGGGGGCACATGCCCAGGTGCCCCCACCCTGGATCCTCCAGTGCCTGATTATTTTATATATATATATATATTTTGTATTATTTTATATGCCCAGGTATATATATATATACAATATATATATATATATATACATATATATATATATAAATATACATATATATATACATATATATATATATATACATACATACATACACATATATATATATAAATATATATATATATATACATATATATATATATATATATATATATATATATATATATATATATATATATATATATATATATATATATATATAAGCCAAGGGATTTAAGTGTTATAAACTTAGCTAACACAAATAACA
>NC_089765.1:8918375-9010875 GCF_040412425.1 Macrobrachium rosenbergii | reverse complement strand
TAAAAGTTAAGTATACCTTAGTTTAACCAGACCACTGAGCTGATTAACAGCTCTCCTAGAGAGGGCTGGCCCGAAGGATTAGACTTATTTTACGTGGCTAAGAACCAGTTGGTTACCTAGCAACGGGACATACAGCTTATTGTGGAGTCCGAACCACATTATACCGAGAAATGAATTTCTATCACCAGAAATAAATTCCTCTAACTCTTCATCAGCCGGCCGGGGAATCGAACTCCGGCCCAGCGAGTGCCAGTCGCTCTACCGACTCACCCAACGAAGAGCTTGTTCTCGTGGATTTTCTACTGTTAGTTCACGCTTCGGAAAAAATCCGCAAATTGTCATCACGGGCTAAGTTTGTTTTAGACCACCTTTATTTCATCTTTAAACGATTACAGGTCTGTAGTAGGGAATGGAGTGGAGCGGACGATAAAATTTAGGCCAAAGGTCAAGCGCTGGGACCTGTGAGATCATTCAGCGCTGAAAGAGAATTGAGAGAATAAAGGTTTGAAAGGTGTAACAGGAGGAAAACCTCGCAGTTGCACTGTGAAACAATTGTTAGGAGAGAGGATAGCAAGATGGAAGAAAGAGAATATGAACGCAGGTACAGTAAAAGGAATGAAAGGGGTTGCAGCTAGGGGTTGAGGGGACGCTGCAAAGAATCTTAAGTAATGCCTTCAGCGCACCACACGAGGTGCACTGACGGCACTGCAGGGCGTAGTAATGAAGGCATCCATCTGAATGAGGGTACTTATTGTGTATAATATTCTCCCTGTAATCACCTATCCTCATGCGTGAGTGAAGTTCGTGACTTTCCTCTTATACTGACAACTCATTTCAAACCATTTCCTCTTACTATTTCTTTATTCCATCAGTTTCAAACACATAATTAATTTCTCCGCAAACTATCGTACATATTCCCAATGCCCTACTTAGATCTGCGTGTCTCCCGTCGTCATGTCTCGACCTACATTGCAACTACGAGAACTCTGACGGACCTGGATCTTTTACCTGTTCTTTAAAAAAAAATAATAAAAAGTATTAAATATACATGGTTTTCTGTATAGTGACGCTGAGCCTGGATGAGTGATCACACTCGTTAGCTCTTGACAGTTTTATACTTATTGTTCTCTCTCTCTCTCTCTCTGTGTGTACTTGATTTGTTTTAGTGGCTAGAGGCCACAACTTAACTTCTCATCGGCAGCACACCTTGGTTTTCCTTAAGGATTCGCGGAGGGAAATAAAAAGGAACACATATAATTTAGAGATTAAAATGTTCTATATAACTCGCTTCCAACAACTGGGCTCATATCACATCAAAAGGAAAAGCTTGTGAAATAAGAGTCAACCGCACAATAACACCGCACGGGGATATTTCGGAGACGCAGAACAACTCGCTTCGAAAGGAGAGACAAGTTCTGGCGCTTGGATGCATGACTCATAATCATATTATCACGAGATCAGTAATGTCTGGGAGAGACAAACAACGGGGCTGTATCGTGGCTGCGAGCGACTAACGTCCGAATTGAATACATTAGCTGACGAATCGATTGTTCTGCTGAAAGGATCTACTCAGTTTTCGTCTTGCTGATTTTTACGGCGCAGTTGCTTTTCTAAATGATAATGGCTGACCTGGTCATTACCAAGAGGTATATGAGTAATAATAGGTCATTCACCTTGACAGCAGTGAGGAAAGGCCTGACCTAACACTTTGATCTATGCTAAACCTTGCAGAGAAAGGTGAATTGAATTGAATACAGAATTTAGGCCAAAGGCCAAGCAATGGGACCTATGAGGTCATTCAGCGCTGAAACGGAAATTGACTGTAAAAGGTCTGAAAGGTGTACCAGGAGGACAACCTCGCAGTTTCACTCTGAATCAACTGTTAGAGAGGGTGGAAAGTAAGATGGAAGAAAGAGAATATGAAAGGAGGTAGAGGTACAGTAAAAGGAACGAAAGGCGTTACAGCTACAGGCCGAAGGGACGCTGCAAAGATCCTTTAGTAATCCTACAATGCATCCCGTAAGGATGGGGAATCCCGACTAGAAAATTGGGATTTCCACGCGTGGCCGATCAATCCTTTGCAGTCCCAGTTACGACAAGTGTGAAACAAACGCAAAGTTCAGTCATATAGGACAAAACAGAATGTAGAATTTAGGCATTAGGCCAAGCGCTGGGAGCCATGAGGTCATTCAGCGCTGAAACTGAAACTGATAGTAAAAAGGTTTGAAAGGTATAACACAGAGTTTCCCAAATTTTTTCAGGCTGGCGCCCCCTTGGCTTCCAGATGGATTCCTAGCGGCCCCCGCCCAAAACCCGCCAACCCCCACCCTTCCCCCGATGCACACACGCGAGCATTTTCTTTTTTTTTGTTTGCTTCAAATTGAAAAAACCAATATTAAGCAAAAATACGTATTTCACAAATAATAATACTTAATTTAGTAAACCATATATTTTGTCATTCAGATTTTGTAAAAAAAAAAAAAAGCGAGCTATTTATTGCTTAAAATTAGATGCTCTTAATGTCACCCTGTCGCCCCCCAACCGCCCTTTTTGCCTCACCGCCCCCAGGGGGGCGGTACCGCCCACTTTGGGAATCGCTGGTGTAACAGGAGGAAAATCTCGCAGAAGCACTAAGAAAAAATACAAAAACAATTCTGATATAATTCCGGCATTGTCCCCACTTGACTTACACTTCTGATTTTCCTGATGACATCCGTTTACTAATTATGAATTTCAGTCGCTTCAACTTTTGTAAGTCCCCTCAAAAACTACAGGAATCGACAAAAGATATTAAAATGGACACTACTGCCAATGTTAATATTGGTAACATACTATTCTTTATCATACAGTAGGTCAATTGAGACTGCAGCATTTTACTAGAGAATAATAATCGTTAATGTTATTCCTACTAGCAGGATAGAGCGTATTTGCAAGAATAAATAGGACAGAAGCACATATCACGTCAAGAGGAGATTGAAGCGACTGAAAACAAATGGTACGCGAGACGAAACAGATGTAATTAATAACGCATGAAAATGAATAACAAAACAAAGCGCGTTTCAGAGCGCTGTCCAACAAAGGAAGTAAGAGCTCGTAGAAATCCAGTTGACATTGGATATTGCACAGCCGAAAGATTGAGAATAATCACAAGAATCATAAGGTAACCAATGTGCGTAAGGCCTCGCTGTCGAACTTCTCAGTTCCAGAGGACCTTTTTTCCTCACACCGTTGGACTGTGGAACAGTCTCCCTGAGGATGTCGTGGAACTGCAGAAGTTCAAGAGAAGGTGCAATGCATTGCTACCCTAATACTATTCTCCTTGCAAATTTTCAATCCGTTTTTATCTATTTGTTTATTTATTAATTTATTTTTTTTTCTTTTTTAATGAGTGAGCAGGTTCTCTCCTTTCTGTTTATCTCCTCTTACTTCTTCCTAATGAACACCATAATGTTCTTTGGAAGCTTGATTTTCAAGCCAATGGCCCCTTTTGTGGGCTTGTTCAGTATGAATAGGTTTCATCTTCTGAATAATAATAATAATAATAATAACTAATGTGACACCGATTATAACCCAGAAGCCAAAAATGACGGGACATACACTCCGTCTCTAATAAACAAAGCAAATTTAATTGCAATGAAGAGATTTTGAGGTTCGCCAACGACCTATGAAATAATTTGGACATCGAATACAAAGTTTGCACCAAATTTACTGAAAACTTAACTTAATTTTGGCCTAAAAATAAAAAAAGACAGCAAGAACTAACAATCAATATTGAGAATTTCACACATGAAAGTCCACCGATGTAAGTGAGATCCACCGAGCTTCTATCGTGCCCAAGTATCTTCGATTGCATTAAGAGCTAAAATAAATCCCATCACCCTTTTTTACTCTCTTTTTTTTCTCTTTCTCTTTTTTTTCATTTTCTTCTCCCCCGCATGAAATCCCTAAAGAACCAAGGAACATTTGCAGTGATTGAACACGTGGTCTATCAGTTTAAAAGACAAAGGCAGCGAGATCACCTGGGCAGGTGTTTCGAATCGTAAGTGATGGAACTAATCACACCTGCTTACGACGCCCCCGCCAGCCTTTTACGCTGATAGAATGCAATCCAGCACACTCGCAACTGCCAGCCCGTTCGATACACCTCTTACTTATCTAAATACTCCCTCTCAGGCGGATCCAGAGCGAGGCACTTGTACGGCGTGCCTTACAAAAAGCGAGCTTATACGCTATGCGTTCCATCTACGCAGTCCCTTTGAGGATTTTGAAAGAGCTACTCAGTCTGCAGCGGAATATATTCACAAGCAATATGACATCACCGTCTGTCATCATGTAAACTACGAGAAAATATATATAATCGTGATAAAATGAGGGGATAGCTGAAGAAGTTCCAGATAGGCAAATTGAGAAAAATGACTCCCGTTCATGACATAGGAGCGAGTGGGAATGAGTATCCACCCGAACAGGTAACACCCAGTGATGATGGTCAAAATTTTATGTTGGAACGTATTCATCCATCTGCTCTTATCCTTAATCACCAGTTTCTTTTTTTTTTTTTTGCCTCTCAATTTTGTCTTTGTTCCTGTAATATAATAATGGAGTATGGAAAGAAAAAATTAAGGAGGGGGAAAAAGATTTTTTTTTCCAAATCGTAAAATTCTGACCGTAAAGAAAAGGGTGGGGAGGCGAAATGGAGGATAAATGATAGAAAATTAAATCTAAAGAATGCGGGTGGGAAGAATATGAAAGTAGTAAATAAAAATGTACAGTAAAAATGGTACAAAGACAAAGGGTATCATGAAATAAGCGTAAAAAGAGGAAGAAACAAGAAAATTAAGCGTAAAATTATTTATTAAGAAGCAAAAATAAGACAGCTCAAACGTAAATGACTTTAAGACAGACCCTCGAATGGAAAAGCTTACCCCAAACAGATCTATATCTTACCGTATTATTGTTAGTTAAAGTTCTCCTGGGCGCCGCAAAGCTCATAGGACCGGCGTTTGAACTCTGGTTTCTTTGGCCCACAGCCAGTGAGGGAGAAGTCCCAATGCCTAAGGCACGTGGCCAGTGGCCAGTGTGTCGCTAGGCCCAGTGTTTAATACCCTAGCCTTCTGGTACCTATTTTCTTACTAACCCTCTCGAGTTTTCAGACCGCTAGGTTGGCGGGCCTACCGGGTTTATGCAAAGGTGCCATCCCCAAGCCACCAGTGAGCGGCGGGATTTGAACCCCGGTCCTCTCGACTGGTAGGCTAGAACCTTACCACTGTGTCACCATCGAACAAGCCTAAATGAAAAGAAAGAGAGAAAACAAAGGCATAAAGAAATAGAACAAATTAACGAACAAATAGATCTTATCATACAAAACTAGCTAAAGAAGTCAGGAAATCTAATGTAATGGTGAATGGCGTTTGACATCCACCCACCCCCGCCATGACAGCCTACTGGTACGTTTGAAACGTTTAGCTATCTATGAATTTTCATCACAACAATGTGAACATCTTGTTTATTGTTCATTCACAAACATTAAGCTACAAATGACCTTAAACATCTAGTTCGCTCTACCTCGGAAATAATACTGAAGGGGATTGTAATTAAGTGATTTATGGCGATGACCTGGTCATACAAACCGTTGGCTAATCCGTGAGGCCAGGTCAGTCAGCGAGGACTCCCTGGAAGATGGTCAAAAAGACCTCTGTAAAGCATTGGCGCTTACTGAAATATATTAACCGCTCGTCGTTTATTGTTATTTTCCTTCTTTCCTTCTGTTGGTTTTCTTGCAACGAGGACGAGGAAACTCTCTACGAACCATGTAAATGATTTATTGTCGGTCTGAAATGCAATCGAGATAAAACGGAAATGTAAAACATAGGCTTCGACATAGTGAAACAACCACCTCCATTGAAAGCCAAGTGGTAAGACTATACTACTTCTCATCACTGAAGTCGGAGGTTGTCGCCGTTTGGTGGATCGAATCCACCAGGTGACGAACCACTAAGTATACCTTAGTTTAATCAGACCACTGAGCTGATTAGCAGCTTTCCCAGGGCTGGCCCGAAGGATTAGATTTATTTTACGTGGCTAAGAACCAATTGGTTACCTAGCAACGGGACCTACAACTTATTGTGGAATCTGAACCACATTATAACGCGAAATAAATTTCTCTAATTCTTCATGGGCCGGTCGGAGAATCGAACGCGGGCCCAGCATAGTGCTGGCCGAGAACGATACCAACCCGTCCAATAAGGAACTGTGACGAACCGCTTATCAATTATAATTCTCCTTCGATATTATTTCCGAGGTAGGGCGAATTGGTTATTAGAAAAAAAAATTATTCTACTAAAGATTTATTACAAATAACAAGCAGATCAAAGAGGCGGTCAAAGGAGCTGCATCAAGATCAGAATAAAAAAAAAGTGGGGGAGGGAAAGTGGAAAGTGATATTCTAAAGGAACGGCGAGTGAATGCCAAAATTATAATTAAAGTCCTTGTGAAATTTCTTGACATGAAAATATTATCATTAACCTGAAAGGACAATCAATAAGAAATGGAATACAAACACCTTTAATTACTCTTCTCAATAAAAAAAAAATGGCATATACAAACCATCATTCCAATACACAGCAATTGAAATAATGTGGAACTGACATCAAAACACAAAAATAATAAGAGAATACGCATGAATAAAACATCATCAAAATATACACGTAACAAAGAATATTAAATACGCAGGAGTAAAAAAAATACAACTATATCAATATGCCAGACATTATGAGGCGGGGTTTATTATTCAATCACAAATTAATATAGCTAATTTTAACGCAAATATGTGGAAGTCACCTCCACAACCGGGAGATTCAGCGTTTCATTTACTTGAACATAGCATATGCAAAATTTCAAAAACAGAACGTACATATGAGGCAGTTTTCCAGGGACGAAAATGTCATGGATTCCTACACTGTCCCAATCTGATAGTTGTCAATTTCAGTGCAAAAGTGCAGATTGACTTTCCCCTTTCTACTCGGCTGTAACTCCAGTACATCGCTCTCTATGATGCAATCACTCCTGGCAGGAATCTCTCTCGTGTTGTCTGCTAGTTGTACGAGCACCGAGTTATTAACAAGCAAAAGGCAACTGGCACGGTCGTTCACATTCTCACATTCATATATGAATAAATAAACGTAAGCATTCAGCATTATTATTATCATTCAGAAGATGAACCCTATTCATATGGAACAAGCCCACCACAGGGGCCACTGACTTGAAATTCAAGCTTCCAAAGAATATTATGGTGTTCATTAGAAAGAAGTAAGATGTGGTAAATGGAAATACAGAAAGAAATCTCACTTGTTGAAAATGAAATATAAATTAAACAAGTTAATAAACAGATAACAATGTAGGTAAATTATATTGTCTTCGCCTGAACCTCTGAAGTTCCCGTTGCACATCCTCAGGGAGATTGTTCCACAGTCCAACGGCGTGAGGCATAGAGGACCTCTGGGACAGAGGAGTTCGACAGCGAGGCGCATTTACTGCATACTGGTGTCCCTTTCCAGCAAATCTGGTTGCTCTCGGCAAGAAAATGGGATCAGGGAATGTGAAAAATATCTGTTAAAATACAAATTATGAAAAATTGACAAGCAAGAGTCCGTCCGCCGATGGTCCAGGTAATAACAGTAAAGACATATTAGTCATAATAACTGCCTCTGAAAACAATATCAAAGATCATTGATAAAACAATGCAAATGATATCTAGTCCAGACCAAATAATGAAGCCAACTTAACATTTGCATTTCACCGTAAATCATCTTAGGTAATGATCTGTTGCAATTTAATTATAGGTAATCGCTTACAGTGATTCAAGACATGACCTTTGGCCAGATGAAACTCTGAATAATAATAATATCAGAAGTTAGTCACAGCTCTGCATTCCAGAGACTTTCTCTATCATTTTTCTTCAGAGAGACTAGTGTCACTATTTAGTTTTTCCAAAAAAGTCTCTCTCTCTCTCTCTCGATGATAATCAGTGTCACTATTTAGTTTTTCCTACAAAAAAAAAGAAAAGAAAAATAGTCTCTCTCTCTTCATGGTAATCAGTCACTATTTAGTTTTTCTTACAAAAAAACAAAATAGTCTCCCCCTCTTGGTGGTAATCAGCATTCTCCAGACCTAGGTAATCAGGGACACTGGCACTCTCTCTCTCTCTCTCTCTCTCTCTCTCTCTCTCTTGCTGGAGTACGGTCTCACTGAGACTACCAGATTGGAGCAGTCTCAGACGCAGGTCTCAAGTCTCACAGAAGGAAGGAAATACTTGCACTCAGTGTCTCTTATTCTTGCGAGGGCGAAGGAGGGTTCTGGTAGGTGCTTTACGCTCAAATTACGACCCCTTTTAAGTTCACTTATGGTTGGGATTCTCTCTGATTGGTTTCCATGAAATGGCTGCGAAGGACTGGCCTCTGGTTACGTGGCTTTTAGGTCAGCTCCCGTTGTAAGCTCTACATCCCAGAGGGCTAATCAACCAGCTCGAGTTCCAGCCCAGAAAGGGAAAAGAAGACCCGGTTCTGGCCATCTCCTCTGACACTCCGTGTTTTAGTACAAGAACTGAGGTGGATTGACTCAGAGCTCTCCTAGATCGTCAATAGTAACTCCACGTAGGATACATAACAGAGAGAGAGAGAGAGAGAGAGAGAGAGAGAGAGAGAGAGAGAGAGAGAGAGAGAGAGAGAGAGAGAGAGAACAGGTGGATCAAGACAAACTTAATGAAGTCAGGTAACCAGAGAGAACTTCGACTTAATTTTGGCTCATCCTCGATTCTACTTTGGAAAAACAACATAAAGTTTTTTTTATTGTTTCCTTAAAATTTTAAGGCGAAGATAGTTGTGTTACCTAAGACAACATGTTTAATTACCACGAGAATTAAAGAAGATAAAATTATTATGATCTTTATTAAGATGCTGTCAAGAAGATGGGCCAATTTTGAACTTCTTTTAGTGAAAAGTGTAAAAGTTGAGTTGCAACATTTGAACAAAACTTCCAAAAAATGTGAAATATGAAAACCAATTTAATAAATTTTTTACTTAATATGGTGCAGGCATCCATATTCAACCTGAATTTTGCTTATTAATCGAGCAATGAACTTTGAATATCGACACAAAAGTCCTCCATGGTGAATGCTCCACCTGTGTGTCTTTTAGTGATTGTAAATTCGTGCGGTGTGATGTCTCTCCTACATCGTCTCATTCTCCTGTTGTTTTCCTCTACATCTTCCTTCTCTCCCTCTGTATCGTTCTTCTCACCCTCTACATCGTCCTTCTTAACCTCTACATCGTCCTTCTCACCCTCTGTATCGTTCTTCTCACCCTCTACATCGTCCTTCTTAACCTCCACATCGTCCTTAACTTCTACATCGTCCTTCTCAACCTCTTCAACGTCCTTCTTAACTTCAACATCGTCCTTCTCAAACTCCACATCGTTCTTCTCAGCCTCTACATCGTCCTTCTTAACCTCTACATCGTCCTTCTCAAACTCTACATCGTCCTTCTTAACCTCTATATCGTCCTTCTCAAACTCTACATCGTCCTTCTCAGTCTCTACATCGTCCTTCTCAAACTCTACATCGTCCTTCTTAACCTCTACATCGTCCTTCTCAGTCTCTACATCGTCCTTCTCACCCTCTACATCGTCCTTCTCAACCTCTACATCGTCCTTCTCAGTCTCTACATCGTCCTTCTCAACCTCTACATCGTCCCTCTCAGTCTCTACATCGTCCTTCTCAACCTCTACACCGTCCCTCTCAGTCTCTACATCGTCCTTCCCAACCTTTATATAGTCCTTCTCAACCTTTACACCGTCCATCTCAACCTCTGCATCGTCCTTCTCAACCTTTACATCGTCCCTCTCAACCTCTACATCGTCCTTCTCAGTCTCTACATCGTCCGTATGAAGCATCACGCCGACAAGTGTATTTTGAGTCTCGCCCTGACTCACATTGTATATTGCCACGTATTAGTATTCATAAGGTGGACGCTTTGCTTAAGTGCAGTGTAAAATTTGCATGTCTCCGTTCCGTGAATAATGAGGGATTCAATTTGATGCATAGTTGGCTCGACAGTTGGCTTTTTTAACGTCGGAATATTTTTCTTTTGTTCTTTTTTTATTTTCATTTTCTTACTGCCTCTGGCCAGACCACAAAAACATTGCCTACGAGTCTTTCCAGTGTCTGGGTAAATCTTGTTATTTACGTCTTTTTCAATAACTCTCTCTCTCTCTCTCTCTCTCTCTCTCTCTCTCTCAGCTTTTTAGGATGAGATTGCTGGCTCCAAGTTCTGCCCGACGGATGGGTCAAAAGGCTACATGCAAACAGTGCATGGCATTTCTTGATGGCCACCTATTCAAGTGATGGCCAGACCCAGTGATGCATAAAATTTGCAGATTGTATACTCAGAGGTATAGCATGCGCATATATATATATATATATATATATATATATATATATATATATATATATATATATATATATATATATATAATATGTATATACACATATATATACATATATATTACATGCATGCCTGCTATATCTCTGGGTATGCCATTGTAAATTTTATGCTTCGCTGTGTGTGGCCATTACTTGAATAGGTGGCCATCAAGAAATGTTGGCCACTTCGGGTAGGATTCAGAGCAAGGAAGGTTAACAAATCAAACATGAAAGACACTTGAAAACAGGACCAACACACACACACACACAGAGAGAGAGAGAGAGAGAGAGAGAGAGAGAGAGAGAGAGAGAGAGAGAGAGAGAGAGAGAGAGAGAGAGAGAGAGAATCAGCATACATATATATATATATATATATATATATATATATAATATAATAAACATATATATATATATATATATATATATATATATATATATATATATATATATATATATATATATATATATATATATATGGGGCTATTTATTTAATTTAAGTGCTGCAAATGATTTAGTAACTGAAGGTACACGTTTTCCAATAAAAGACATCTATTAACACACTCTGATATCTCCAGATGGCTGCCAGAGAAACTAAAAAGATCACATAGCTAGTAATTAAAGAGAGAGAGAGAGAGAGAGAGAGAGAGAGAGAGAGAGAGAGAGGAATTTTAAGTTATATCAAGAAGCAGATGTTGTCGGCAGCGATCACCAACGTGTCACTGCCACACTACAGCTGATATTAAAAACACCAAATAAACATGTCAAAAATGCGCTGAAGTTTCTTTGGCGCAATCGAGCTTTCTGTACAGCCGCTACAGCGTATAATCAAGGCCACTGAAAATAGATTTATCTTTCGGTGGTCTCGGTATAATGCTGTGTGAGCCGCGGCCCATGAAACTTTAACCACGGCCCGGTGGTGGCCTGTCCTCTATCGTTGCCAGAAGCACGATTATGGCCAACTTTAACCTTAAATAAAATAAAAACTACTGAGGCCGGAGCGCTGAAATTTTGTATGTTTGATGATCGGAGGGTCGATGATCAATATACTAATTTGCAGCCCTCTAGCCTCAGCAGTTTTTGAGATCTGAGGCAGGACAGAAAAAGTGCGCGGAAGGACAGACAAAGCCGGCACAATAGTTTTCTTTTACAGCAAACTAAAAAATAATTGACAGAGTATCAAGGTTTAAAACGGTAAGCCATCTTGAAGATGAAAATCAAGGGGCTTTTGCAAAGGAATGTCGAAACAGATTTGCAGTTCTAGAAACCATATTTAAGCGGGAGCAGGCATGAATGAGGACTGGTTTGATATCAAGTAGGTGTCTCAACATGCTGGAAAAGAAGTACTGGAAAGATTGACTGATTGACTGATTTATGGCTACTAAAACTGGCGTCACAACAGTAGGTTACTGACGCCGTACACTGACTAGGATGGCGTAAATGAAATAGGAAACTAAAAATATATAAATATATTTAAAAGGAGTGTTTCATACAAGGAATATCTAAAAATATAAATATATAGAAATAAAATCATATCTGTTCATGCATACTATACATACATGCACACCAGTCAGTAATTACATCATAACGGAAGATCTGGAAGTTTCACGTGTCGATGAGATAATGATGATAGAGGGACAGAGATGGCTTGAACAAGTCCTCTGCACAACCCTTGGTAAAATGGCGAGTGATAATGTTAGCTGGGCTCTTGTGAACACTGCAAGACTTGGAAGATCCATACCTACTTAGACTGAAACTTTGAAAAAGGAGGCTGGCGATGAAGGGAGATTTGTGGAGGATAAAGTAAAATAAAAATATGAGTGGAAGAATTTCACTGGGGCCGTTTGCGCGACATGGAGTTGGGGATTATGTTGATATACATATATATATATATATATATATATATATATATATATATATATATATATATATATATATATATATATATATATATATATATATATAATATATATATGCACACATACATACAGTTGATCTCCTGTTATTGTGGGGGATGTACCACTACCCCCTTGCGAATAGCTAAAGTCCGCGAATACTTGACACCCTCTAATAACACTTATAACTGCCTATTTTGATAGCTCAAACACTAAAAAAAAACCCTTTGAAAGTGCTTATACCTGAGTACTTTCATTGTTTTTTATCACAAAAAGTAAATTTAGTCACGAAAATGATATGAAAATACAGTAATTTGTGAATATTTCTCTAAGAAAAATATCGCGAACATGCGAATACATATGTAATATGTATATATATATATATATATATATATATATATATATATATATATATATATATATATATATATATATATATATATATATATATATAATACCAAACCATAACGAAACAAAACTAAGTAGAGAAGCGGCAAAAGCAGCTCAGATAAAAAAGCGGGGTATGGTAATTCTCGCACCCTTTAAAGCCACATCGGAATTAATGGGCTAAAATGACCGAATAAACGTGGCCTTCCACTAGCTCCTGCGAGGCGAGACTTGATTGCATGATTGTAGCACCGAATTTGGCGTCGCAGGGGTATGAAAAGTGCCTCTCGCTGCCCACAGCCGCTCCAGGAACATTATAAATCTAAGTTGATTCATCGCCTAGACAGACAAAGTGGAAAAAAGCACAGAGAGAGAGAGAGAGAGAGAGAGAGAGAGAGAGAGAGAGAGAGAGAGAGAGAGAGAGGTTATTACGGAACAAGTTCCCATTTTCTATTTTGATATTTTGTATATATATATATATATATATATATATATATATATATATATATATATATATATATATATATATATATATATATGTGTGTGTGTGTGTGTGTGTATGTATATATATGTATATATATACATAATCACACACACACATATATATACACATTATATATATATATAAATATATATATATATATATATATATATATATATATATATATATATATATATATATATATGTGTGTGTGTGTGTGTGTGTGTGTGTGTGTGTGTGTGTGTGTAAGTGTGTCTTCACACAAGATCCTGAATGTGACTTCAAACTTGAAAACAAAAGATACACACACGCATCAATAAACAGTATAACTTGGAAACTGGCACAGCTGAAGGCGAGGCAGAAGCATCCAGAATGACACCGGGGAAAACTCAAGAGTTGAAACGAGCAGGTAAAAGGGTTTGGATGTTTTGTTGCGGGCACAGGATACACGCCGGCGAGAATAATTTATCTCCTGACATTTATCTAGTAGCCTGAGTTAACTTATATGCTCTTTGAAGTGACTAGCATTCTGCATGGCCTGTATTTTGCATAGCGATTTGCCCTCTGTTGTTTCTGCGCAATCTCCTGCGACTTCTGGGATACGGCAGGAGGAGGAGGAGGAGGAGGAGGAGGAGGAGGAGGAGGAGGAGGAGGAGGAAGCAGAAGAAGCTGCGCTAAAATGCAAATGGAGGCAAGAAGGATTTATATCACTATTCACTAGTCATTTTATGATCTTGTGAACCCTACCTTCAAGGAAATGCTCATCATCAACTCCCCCTTCCCACCCCCCCCCTCTCTCTCTCAAAAAAAAAAAAAAAGAAAAAGAAAAGTGTTCATATTTTATATCTCAGGTGACAAGTTTATTCGCGGGTTATGAGTGCGTATGATAATGGTCACTTATATTCAAAACCTGTAAAATTTGTGGTTTCTTCTACACTGTCAAAAATGTGTTTTCCTGTACCTTGAGAAAGTCACTTTCATAGTAAGAAAATACTTGTGAACTAAATAAGTACATGTTAAAATTTGTTCAGCATTGTCAGGAAAATAAAAAAATAATTGCTCAGCATTTGTACGTAAATGAAAAGAATTGCTCAGCATTTCTACGTAAATGGAAAAAATTGCTCAGCATTTCCATGAAAATAAAAATGATTGCTCAGCACTTTTATGCGAATGAAAAAATGTCCAGCATTTCCATGTAAATAAAAAAATTGCTCAGCATTTCTATGTAAATAAAAAAAAATGCTCAGCATTTCTATGTAAATAAAAATAAATTTCAGCATTTCCATGAAAATAAAAAAAAATTTGTTCAGCATTTCAAGTAAATAAAAAAATTGCTCAGCATTTCCATGAAAATAAAAAAAAAATTGCTCAGCATTTCTACGTAAATAAAAGAAATTTGTTTAGCATTTCCATGAAAATAAAAAAAAATTGCTCAGCATTTCTATGTAAATAAAAGAAATTTGTTCAGCATTTCTACGTAAATAAAAAAAATTGCTCAGAATTTCTATGTAAACAAGAAAAATTTGTTCAGCATTTTCATGAAAATGAAAAAATTGTTCAGCATTTCTATGTAAATAAAAAAAAATTTGTTTAGCATTTCCAAGAAAATAAAAAAAAATTGCTCAGCATTTCTACGTAAAAAAAGAAATTTGTTCAGCATTTTCATGAAAATAAAAAAAAATGCTCAGCATTTCCATGTATATAAAAAAATTGCTCAGCATTTCTATGTAAATAAAAATAATTTTTAGCATTTCCATGAAAATAAAAAAAATTTGCTCAGCATTTCCATGAAAAAAAAAAAAAAATTTGCTCAGCATTTCTACGTAAATAAAACAAAATTTGTTCAGCATTTCTATGTAAATAAAAAAATTGTTCAGCACTTCTATGTAAAAAAAAAAAAAAAACTCCTAAGGACGCAAAACAGCAGGATCTATCACCACGGTGAACATCTGAATCAAGAAAAGTAATCTTTACACTCCCCACTGAGTTTCAGAGTTAAACCAAAACGCCAATGCAAGATGTTTACGCTTTACGTTTTTCTCTCATCACAAACTTGTAATGTATTAACTCTTACTGTGATTTCTGGCACAAAAATAACCAAACATGGAAGTAGGGAAGGGAATTTCACCAATTCTAGAGATTAGGGAAGAATAGCAAAAGACAGCTGGAAAGTTTTCACCACTTTGTTCCACGGTTCTTGCATTTTACATGACTTACAAAATTCAGAGGTTCATCATCTAGTTTAGTATGTTACGGCTTGTTAAAGCACAGGGATTTAAACAGTGGTTTTGTAAAAATAAAAGTAGCATTCCCTACAAGAATACTGAGGCAATCCTAAGTACAACAGATATGCACATTGCCATTACAGATGTAATAGTACTATTAAAAACAATTAAAAGCAAGTACAACTTACAATCAAGGCCACCGAAAATAGATCTACCTTTCGGTGGTCTCGGTATAATGCTGTATGAGCCGCCCGGCCCATGAAACTCTCAGCCGGCAGTGGTTGCCTGTGCTGTTGCGTTGCCAGATGCACGATTATGGCTAACTTTAACCTTGAATAAAACAAAAACTACAGAGGCTAGAGGGCTGCAATTTGGTATGTTTGATGATTGGAGGGTGGATGATCAACATACAAATTTGTAGTCCTCTAGCCTCAGCAGTTTTTAAGATCTGAGGGCGGGCAGAAAAAGTGCGGACGGACAGACAAAGCTGGCACAATAGTTTTCTTGTACAGAAAACTGAAACCGTGAATTTATGATTCCTGATTTCGGCGTATGACCCCTTCACACACACATCAACACAATCAGCGTTATCACAGGACACATCAAGGAAAGACTGTTTGATTGCTGTATGGCTACTAAAACTGGCGTCACAACACCTAAGGTCATTGACGCCGCAATAAAATTAAATAGGAAACTAAAAAGATAAATAAATAAATTTAAAAGAAGTTTCATATTATATATGTATATATATATATATATATATATATATATATATATATATATAATATATATATATATATATATATATATATTATGTATCTGTAAAAGTGCGTCACAACATATATAGGTATATATATATATATATATAAATATATATAATATATAAACTAAAAAAGATAAATAAATAAATTTAAAAGAATATATATATATATTATATATATATATATATATATATATATATATATATATATATATATATATATATATGTCGAATCTACTGGTCAATTTTTACCAGATACATAATATTCTGTAATTGTAACAGCCACAATGCCCTCTTAACTTCTCGATTTCTTCGTGTTTTTTTTTTTTTGGAAACGCTTGTCACCACAAAGCCTTAGATCCGAGTGCAAGAAATTTGAAGCGTTTGCGATGTCCGGTAGCGGGAAACGAACCCGCGTCACCATAATCACACACACACACATATGTATATATATATATGTGTGTGTGTGTGTGTGTGTGTGTTCTTCGATAAACCAAAACTGGTAGACGAATGTAGAATCGTCATGCAAGAAATAAAAGGATTCTCGTAGCAGCAACCACGGCAATAAAAGCACTTTTACACTGGCAATGAAATTTCTAGGCAATAAAATTTCCAAATCATTGACCTAAAAAAAATGGGTGGGGGCAGGAGGTGAAGGATGGGAGTGATAAAGGAGGGGAGAGAGAGAGAGAGAGAGAGAGAGAGAGAGAGAGAGAGAGAGAGAGAGAGGAAACCCAACATCTTTCGTGGCCTTCTACTGGACATGACGGGGAGAGGCATTCGCATCTTCGTGACTCCTCGGAGGACCCACAAATGCTACGAATATCGAGACACGAATGCCCGGGGAGTTTCTCCAGCCACACTCGATGAGGAATGTAGCGACGGGAAGGCTTCGAGGACTCCTACGTAATCCTCCAGGGAGCTTTTATGGCCACGAACCAGCAGTAATAAGCGTCGTTAGTGACCGTGGCTGAATTCGGCGGGAGGGAGGGAAAGACGGAAGGCAATAATACTCAAAAGGGAACGATTGCAAAGGGCTAAAAGGGAAGGCGACATACTGGACGGGAATGGTTGAGTATGAGAGAGAGAGAGAGAGAGAGAGAGAGAGAGAGAGAGAGAGAGAGAGAGAGAGAGAGAGAACACATTACTCAAAAGGAACGATTGCAAAGGGCTAAAAAGGGAAGGCGGGCGGAAATGGTAGTAGAGAGAGAGAGAGAGAGAGAGAGAGAGAGAGAGAAGAGCGACATAGAGAGAGAGAGGAATGGTTGACGGGAATGGTTGAGAGAGAGAGAGAGAGAGAGAGAGAGAGAGAGAGAGAGAGAGAGAGAGAGAGAGAGAGAGAGAGAGTCAAATTTGGTTAATAATAACAACAGTTTTGAACTGAACATCATGTGATAATGATGATCAAATAAAACACGGCATAATGCCCAAATTAACATTATAATTTAAAATGATGACCAAATAAAACGCGGCAGAATACCCAAAGTAAACATTAATAATTCAAACTCTCCAAAGTACACACGAAAACAAACACATTTTAAAACTGATTGAAATGAAATTAAAAACATTGTTACAACTCTCATGGTCATCGCGCCGGTACATACTGGAGTTGCTAGGTGAATGGTACACTCGCTCACAAAAGTTTTGAAGCGTCTCCAAAACCTTTCGGGCAAAAGACTCTAAAAGTAACATCTGGCAACTCTCGTGTAAACGCATGAAGCCTCCTTACCAAACAAAATTACAGAATGTTATCATTATACTTAAATGAAATTTGTTTTCACAACAGTTTGTGAAAGTAAACTATTTTTGTCTTAACAATTACAATTGTGATGTACGCAAATTTTTATATGTTATGATGAATAAAACTTTAATGAAGGCATTATAATTAACTGTTTGTTCTTAGTATGTTTTGTAAGTCGTCGAACTTGATTCACGCTGGATAATAAACATATATTTTCAGTAGGGCAGAATAAAACCAATTACCAGTAGTAGGCCAAATCTCTCTCTCTCTCTCTCTCTCTCTCTTGAAGTTTAGGCCGAAGTGTATACTGACTCAGCATGACAAATCAGGGCTTCTTTGGTCTTCATTTGGCCAATATCCAGTTTGCTAAATAAACAACGGCAGAGAATTTCTGCTAGATTTAAGTTCAATGAATTGATGTGCGGACGTTCGAATGGTTTCAATCTTAGCAAGTATAGTAGGTTCACTTTTCACGCCCTCAGATCTTAAAAACTACTGAGATCTTAAAAACTACTGAGATCTTAAAAACTACTGAGGCTAGAGGGCTGCAAATTGGTATGTTGATCATCCACCCTCCAATCATCAAACATACCAAATTGCAGCCCTCTAGCCTCAGTAGTTTTTATTTGATTTAAGGTTAAAGTTAGCCATAATCGTGCTTCTGGCAACGATATAAGATAGGCCACCACCGGGCCGTGGTTAAAATTTCATGGGACAAGGCTCATACAGCATTATACCAGGACCAGCGAAAGATAGATCTATTTTCGGTGGTCTTGATTATACGCTGTAGCAGCTGTACAGAAAACTCAATTGTGCCGAAGAAACTTCGGCGCATTTTTTACTATTTTTTTTTTATAACCATTATGGAAGTGTTTATCTCCTTTCTTCGGATTTCTGAATCAAATATAATCAGTTTCACTCTTCAACTCACTTCCTAGAAATTTAGAGAGAATGTTTCACACTGTTCCGCACACTTTCTTAAATCTTAATTATTTCTTGCCATTCTTTGATGATGATCCTCTGAGAGAGAGAGAGAGAGAGAGAGAGAGAGAGAGAGAGAGAGAGAGAGAGAGAGAAACGCATTTCCTTGTGTATACGCCAGAAGAATGTCACTTGACTGAAGAGTTCTAAATGTGTCATAAAACTAATTTTGAGTGAATTACATCATTTCTCAACTTTGCACTGCTTCATTTGGTTCTCTAGTTATCTTTTGCATACGCTTCCACTGTAAAGAAGGCTTTCTTGAGCTACACGCGTCAAAGGCACAACATGGTTGAATTCTCAAAGAGAAAAGATAAGCATTATTATTGTGGTATCACTGGGCAGGATCAAAACCTATCACAGCTCTAAGCACGTAGAAACATTACCTGACTGATCTTGGACTCTAAAATGAATTTAGCTATCTATTTATTTGATCATTTATTTATTTATTGCTTAATTTGTCTGTTTTTCTAATACCTAATCTCCTCTTTCTGTATTTCCCATTACCTTCTGTTACTTCTTTCGAATGAACACAATATTCCTTGGAAACTTGAATTTCAAGTCACTGGCTCCTTTGGTGGGCTTGCTCCATAAGAATAGGGTTCATCTGCTGAATAATAATAATAATAATAATAATAATAATAATAATAATAATAATAATAATAATAATAACACGAAGTCTAGGCTGCTTAATGGTCACTAATACTAAATACTCGAAAGAGACTTAGTAACAGAAAAGATACACGGATATTAAAACTAAATTCAAAACAAAGCCAAGAGTTATCTCTTCAAATTATGGCGGACACAAAGCTCACACACGAACCAATTATAAACAGAGAATGATACTGACTGATCTCATTATACGCAAACCACTATTCTCTCTCTCTCTCTCTCAAAAAAAACCTACTTTGTTTTATATAGACACGTTTGAGAATAATCGACGATAAGGAACCATACAAACAATCAATATTCAAGTGCGAGGTCTCATACAACAGCAACGTTAGTTTGCAGCCCTCCCAAAAAAAAAAAAATCTGGGCCTTGTTCGGGATTTATAAGACGCTCGTATTGTTTAATTCATTAATCAGCGTTACTAAAATAAGGATTTAGGTTTCATCTCATCAAGAGAATCGATAATTTACTAAAAAGATCAAAGGGCCAGTCAATTCTACATTCCAGATATGATGGCATCACGTCTTACCAAGCCTAATAAAATTCACCAGTGAGGTAAGAAAAATTCAAATATTGCAGGACGCTGTTCTCTCAGATTTTCCAGACTCTCCCTTACTCTCTCTCTCTCTCTCTTTGCAGGACACTGTTCTGTCACATGATTTTCGGATTCCCCCCTTAAACACTGTATGCTCTCTCTCTCTCTCTCTTTCTCTCTGTCTTTGCAGGGCACTGTTCTATCAGATGATTTTCAGATTCCCCCCTTAAACACTGTATGCTCTCTCTCTCTCTCTAAACATTGTATCTCTCTCTCTCTCTCTGCAGGACACTGTTCTATCAGATGTTTTTCAGATCCCCCCCTTAAACGTTGTATGCCTTCTCTCTCTCTCTCTCTCTCTCTCTCTCTCTCTCTCTCTCTCTCTCTCTCTTTGCAGGGCACTGTTCTATCAGATGATTTTCAGATTCCCCCCTTAAACACTGTATGCTCGCGCTCTCTCTCTCTCTCACCCCGCGTGACCCCTGAAGCGTCGGCGGCGGAGTGAGTGGCATAAATCGAATGCCAGGAGTGACTCTTAAAAGCTCTGCTAAGGAGACCGTGGGAACCCAGGTGGTGGATTGCAGGTCATCCACTTGGCATACCCGGACGATTCCTGTTGACAGTAACCCTTTGCCCCCACCTTTCATTCCACCACTCCCAATTCACTTAGGCCCACCTCCCCGGCCCCCACTCCTCCCAAATCAATACGCAAGAAAGTGACACAGCAATATTCGTTAGCATGGACGAATAAAAAAAAAAAAATTTGGGCTGACCACCATCGAAACTGCCCAAGATATTATTCTGAGTAAAATTAAATTTTGGATTTGAATGGATGAATTCAAGGCAAATACAAAGTCATTTGAAACACCTGTCTCACCAGGTGGGTGAGTAAGGGAGGGTCATGGTGGGGTGAAGAGTGTTTAATTAAGGGGTCCACCTGGTCAAAGTACCTCACCAGAATTCATAGGTGAGGTCTCAGTAAAAATCTGTTCATACAACCTGTAACTTAATCTATACCACATGCTTTAATTATCTGAGAATACAATTTATATTTATATACATATATAATATATAATATATTTATATAATATATATACAGTGTATATATATATATATATATTATATATATATATATATATGGTATATATATATATATATATATATATATATATATATATTGTATATATATATGTGTGTGTGTTTCAACAGAAGATCCCTGTTTACTGCGCATTGTTACCGTGGGAAAAAAAACTATAACAGCGTAATTTCTATGAATTTCATTTGCGTATAGTGTAACAGAACCATGCATGTAATACCCACTGGACTTTGTCGCTGTTTCTCTCCGCATTTCACAGTATCTCAAACATCACAGCTAACAAAATCCCTTCCAAAGGAATGCAGAAAGGCAGCTTCCCAGCGCAACTTCAGAAAAGTTTTACGTTTCGTCCAGCAGTACGATCTAAGAGAAATCAGAACGTCCCGTTGACATATCCTGAAATGGCATTTAATTAGCCAGAAGGGTCAGAATTTGTAGAATAGAATACACAACTGAGGTCAAAGGCCATGCGCTGGGATCTATGAAGTCATTCAGCGCTGAAAGGGAAACTGACAGTAAAAAGGTTTGGAAGGTTTAACAGGAGGAAAACCTCAAAGCAGTTGCGCTATGAATCAGTTGTTAGGAGAGGGTGGTAAGTAAGATGGAAGAAAGGGAATATGAACGGAGGTACAGTAAAAGGAATGAAAGGGGTTGCAACTAGGGGCCAAAGGGACGCTGCATAGTACCTTAAGTAATGCCTACAGTACACCTCATGGGGGCCAGCATTTGTGAAACTGGCCTAAAAGTTTTTTGCAAGGATTCGCCTCAGCTAATAAAAATAATTGAGATTTTCTATCTGAAATCGACTGGAGAGAGAGAGAGAGAGAGAGAGAGAGAGAGAGAGAGAGAGAGAGAGAGAGAGAGAGAGAGAGAGAGAGAGAGAGAGAGTCTAGAAGTAACAAGGACGTTGGATCAATTTATAAGCTTACATCTTATCTCACAGGCATTCACAGCTTTCTTGAAGTCCTCGGCACAAGCCAAATAAGATGAGGTCAACAAGCACCGTCCTAGATATAGACCTTACTTAAATTCAATCGAAAAATAAAAATGGAGTTTGAACTTAATGAAGACTTATTCATATGCATAGTTCTGAATGTTATCTTGAAGGTGTCGGCGTTTGTTTGGACATTTTTCAAGAAATTATTTGGTTATATGCAACAAGATTTGTCATAATTTTTTTTACCTGAAAAGATGGTGTCAAAATTTTCTGCAATTACAGCAAGAAGAATTTCCAAGGCAGTGACCATTAATAGAAAACTAAACACCTGTAGAGAACTAAGAGTGAAGTGAAGCAGTAAAGCACACAGCACTGAAGCACAGTCCCCAAAAACAGTCTAGCAGCTTTTTTTCCATGAACGTCATAACACAAACAGAAAGACAATTTGAAAGCTCACATGAGACAGGAATAGACCTGAAATATATTTCAAAAGAGAATAAACATAAGCAGAATAGAATCAAATCATAAACAACACTTGCCAGTAAGTTAGGTACACTTGAAGAACACTTACCAATGAGCTGGGTGCACTTGAACAACACTTACCAGTGAGTTGGGTACACTTGAACAACACTTACTGGTGAGTTGGGCACACTGAAACAAA
Source organism: Macrobrachium rosenbergii (assembly GCF_040412425.1). Taxonomy (NCBI): domain Eukaryota; kingdom Metazoa; phylum Arthropoda; class Malacostraca; order Decapoda; family Palaemonidae; genus Macrobrachium; species Macrobrachium rosenbergii. The sequence continues at coordinate 8,988,035 of NC_089765.1, read as the reverse complement.
ACTGACCACTGAGTTGGGTACACTGAAACAACACTTACCGGTGAGTTGGGGACACTAAATCAACACTTACTGGTGAGTTGGGCACACTTAAACAACACTTACCAGTGAGTTGGGTACACTTAAACAACACTTACCAGTGAGTTGGGTACACTTGAACAACACTTACCGGTGAGTTGGGCACACTGAAACAAGACTGACCAATGAGTTGGGTACACTGAAACAACACTTGCCAGTGAGTTGGGTACACTTGAACAACACTTACTGGTGAGTTGGGCACACTGAAACAAAACTGACCAATGAGTTGGGTACACTTAAACAACACTTACCAGTGAGTTGGGTACACTTGAACAACACTTACTGGTGAGTTGGGCACACTGAAACAAAACTGACCAATGAGTTGGGTACACTGAAACAAAACTGACCAATGAGTTGGGTACACTGAAACAACACTTACCGGTGAGTTGGGCACACTTAAACAACACTTACCGGTGAGTTGGGCACACCTAAACAACACTTACAGGTGAGTTGGGCAGACTCAAACAACACTTACCAGTGAGTTGGCTACACTTAGCGTCAAAAAACACACACAAGAGGTCTAAGGAAAAATAATGGTTATTTAAAAACGGCAAAAAAGAAGATACAATGCATGCTTCCCCCAAAAGGAGAATATTATATGATCAAAAAACGGCAAAAAGAAGATAATCAATGGGGACGATTCCAAAAGGAGAATATTATATTTTTTCAGCCACAATAAATATTTTCTAATCACCTGGGGACGATTAGCCCAAGCGCACTAGACTGATTGTCTTATTTTTTCAGCCACAACAAATCCATGATTCAGTTTCCTATATAATTCTGCAGCAGTTCCTTACAGAATCTGGATTTGTCGTTTACATTTTATATAGCAAGCTTTGGTCACATGAATTAATTTTTAGAATCGTTAAACATGCAGTAAATCCTAAAATCTGAAATGCTTAATTAATACCAGATGCCAAAAAACATATATTATCGACAATAACCACCTGATGATAATAATCAGTAAGGGTTGTTTTGAAAAAAACAGAATTATCAAAGGGCATGCCTTTCAAATATGACTCAGTAATAATAATAATAATATAAAAATAATAATAATAATAATAATAATAATAATAATAATAATAATAATAATAATAATAATAATAATAATAATAATAATAATGATGAACTGTTACTGTTTGAATTACAAACTTGCCAGTTCCCAAGACTAAACCATAAAATATATTATTATTATTATTATTATTATTATTATTATTATTATTATTATTATTATTATTATTAATGCAGATCGTTCAACTTTAGATTATCAATTCAATCAGCAAACATTTCCATAATCTTTACAACACGAGGAAAGTTTTATATAAACGCATGAAGAATAGATATAGAAGCCTTACCAAAACTACCCCTTACATCACTAATGAACTGCCCAAGCAAAACAAACTTCATTCTGATCGCGTCTCGTACGCTATGCAAAAACTCAATTGAATTTGAAATACGCATTAAGACCTTTTAAAAATATCATTATTAGAGAGGGAGAGAGAGAGAGAGAGAGAGAGAGAGAGAGAGAGAGAGAGAGAGAGAGAGAGAGAGAGAGACGCTACAGCCTTAAGTTAAAAATATTAGATGTTCCCTCTGTCCTGATATGGGCAAGACTCTAGAATAGACATTACCAGCATTCCCCTGCTCTGGAGATTAAAGACTTTGACCTTCCACAATTTATGTAAAAGATCTCTCTCTCTCTCTCTCTCTCTCTCTCTCTCTCTCTCTCTCTGTATTAGGTAGCTCCCCAAGACTCTCCCTCGAATGCTCGGCATTCCAACACGCAGATAAGGGAGCAGAGACCTTCACAATTCATTTCTCCTAAACAGACTGAACGCTTAATCGGGTGCAAATGCTGAGAGATTGGATGGCCCAGCTGATAACTACAAACGGAAGTTTCCAAGGCGTTGACTACCCTAAATTTCGTTTCAAGATGGCCGCGATTGTGCCCTTCAGAACACTGGTTCTTAAGTGCTATACACAATCTTCACAAATTTACAGCCCTCGTCCCTTTAGAACGCTGGTTCTTGGGCGATATATACAATTTTCATAATTTACAGCCCTCGTCCCTTTAGAACACTGGTTCTTGAGTGATATATACAATCTTCATAATTTACAGCCCTCGTCCCATTAGAACGCTGGTTCTTAAGTGATATAGACAATTTTCATAATTTACAGCCCTCGTCCCTTTAGAATACTGGTTCTTGAGTGATATATACAATCTTCACAATTTACAGCCCTCGTCCCTTTAGAACACTGGTTCTTGAGCGATATCCACAATCTTCATAATTTACAGCCCTCGTCCCTTTAGAACACTGTTCTTGAGTGATATACAATCTTCATAATTTACAGCCCTCGTCCCTTTAGAACACTGGTTCTTGAGCGATATCCACAATCTTCATAATTTACAGCCCTCGTCCCTTTAGAACACTGTTCTTGGGCGATATACACAATCTTCATAATTTACAGCCCTCGTCCCTTTAGAACGCTGTTTCTTGAGCGATATACACAATCTTCATAATTTACAGCCCTCGTCCCTTTATAACACTGGTTCTTGAGCGATATATACAATCTTCATAATTTACAGCCCTCGTCCCTTTAGAACACTGGTTCTTGAGTGATATAGACAATTTTCATAATTTACAGCCCTCGTCCCTTTAGAACGCTGTTTCTTGAGCGATATACACAATCTTCATAATTTACAGCCCCCGTCCCTTTAGAACACTGGTTCTTGAGTGATATACACAATCTTCATAATTTACAGCCCTCGTCCCTTTAGAACACTGGTTCTTGAGTGATATACACAATCTTCATAATTTACAGCCCTCGTCCCTTTAGAACGCTGGTTCTTAAGTGATGTACACAATCTTCACAATTTACAGCCCTCGTCCCTTTACAACGCTGGTTCTTAAGTGATATACACAATCTTCATAATTTACAGCCCTCGTCCCATTAGAACGCTGGTTCTTAAGTGATGTACACAATCCTCATAATTTACAGACCTCGCCCCTTTAGAACGCTGGTTTAGTGAACATAATTTGGTTCATTGAACGCTGATGATATTCAATCTTCATAATTTACAGCCCTCGTCCCTTTAGAACACTGGTTCTGAGTGATATAGACAATTTTCATAATTTACAGCCCTCGTCCCTTTAGAACACTGGTTCTTGAGTGATATATACAATTTTCATAATTTACAGCCCTCGTCCCTTTAGAACACTGGTTCTTGAGTGATATATACAATTTTCATAATTTACAGCCCTCGTCCCTTTAGAACACTGGTTCTTGAGTGATATATACAATCTTGATAATTTACAGCCATCGTCCCTTTTGCCTTATGGGATAATGTCATAAAATTAAGGTTTATTAGTCACTTCATTTTCAAGAACGTCCACAAACATGAGCTAAGCTCAGCAAAATCTAACCATTATCTCGACAGTTCAAAAGCAAACCAAGTATGAAGATTTTAAAATCTCTGAAATGGTGGAATTAAAATCTGTTGCCCTGTGCATCACAGAAAATAGTACACTGATCCAGCATGCAACTATTTTCTTAATTGCAACTCAAGTCCTATTTTTTGTCCTTTCCCCTATGCATTTATTGAAATACCAACTTATATGAGATAAAAATGAAATCATAATGCTTAAAGAAAGGTCATTTACGTCGTCAGATTACTGAAAGTGCAAACACAAGTGACATAAAAGCAAAACATTATCAAAAAAATAAGAAAACAAGTAAAAAATGCGCCGAAATTTCTTCGGCGCAATCGAGTTTTCTGCTAAGCGTGTAATCATGGCCACCGAAAATAGATCTATCTTTCGGTGGTCTCGGTATAATGCTGTATGAGCCGTGGCCCATGAAACTTTAACCCCGGCCCGGTGGTGGCCTATCCTATATCGTTGCCAGAAGCACGATTATGGCTAACTTTAACCTTAAATAAAATAAAAAATACTGAAGCTAGAGGGCTGCAATTTGGTATGGTTGATGATTGGACGGTGGATGATCAACATACTAATTTGCAGCCTTCTAGCCTCAGTAGTTTTTAAGATCTGAGGGCAGATGAACAGAGAAAGCCGGCACAATAGTTTTCTTTCACAGAAAAGTAACCAGAGCGAATAATGGAAGCCATCCATAAATTACACAATGACGAAAGCAAGCGCTCTCGAAACGAAAGAGAAAGAGAAAGACGCCACAATAGAAACAATAAAACAAAGACCAGAAACGGCTAGAGCTCAACAAGCGGAATCACTAGATGGAGGGAGGCTGTGGAAGGGGGAGGGGGAGGGGGGGAGGAAGAGGAGGAGAGGAGGGAAGGTCGAGATGGAGAGGGAAGGAGGGAAATAAAAATGCGGAGGACGAGATCTTCCAGACACGATTTAAATCCTCGGAAACCGCTCCTTTGTCTTCCCTCGGCTACCTAATCTCCCTTCAGAAGCACCGACGACCTCGCCTTTTGATCTTCCCCAATTCCTGAGCTACCTTTGGACCCCTTCGTTTGTAACCCTTGACCTTAACTTTCGCGCTACCTGCTTCTCCTTCTTCTCCTCCTCGTCCTCCTCCTCCTCCTCTCACCCCGAGGTCTACTTCCCACCTCCCCCCTTTTTGGTCTGGTCCATTCCTCTGCTTCCAGTTCCCCCTCCGTTTCCAGTTCCAGTGGCTTCTTGAAGGCGTTTCCGCGGGCTTAATCAGCCCGCAGCCTTTGGTAAGCGATGCAACTGGGTCTCCTACACAGGACTGGCCACATTCAGATTAAATCGGCCGTACTATTAGCCGAGAAAATAAAAAAAAAAGACAATATAAATACCGAAAGATGTTTAACATCCCTGGAATTCCCTCTGGTAGTAAGATCCAACTAGGCTTAAGCGATTAAAATTCCGTAAGATCTCCGAGCGAGCTGGTCGATAAAGATCGCAATTAATATCAGCTGAAAGTGACACGGACACTGCTCGGCAAATGCTGAGAAGAAAAACAAAATGTCTTTAGTGTTAGTAACCAGATAATGGATCTAATACCCGTTTTAATTCACAGTGTTTTACTCGATTACTGCCTCATGCGCACATTATATTAGCAAAATATGAACTGGTCTCTGCATTTCACTGAAAAGTTGCAGTCAGACTTTCCAGAGTGAAAAAATAATCAAGAGGAAACCCATAGCACCATTTGTAAGACTTAGAATAATTGTTTTTATTGAGATGAGTAACTGGCGTTACAATATCACTGGCGCCGAAACGAATTTCACGAGGAACTATAGTCACACATTTTCTTGCTAGATATCCTTATTCACAAATTTAAACAGATACACACGCACGCACACACACACACACACACACAAGTTCTCCTACTTAGGAAAATTTCAGTCTTACTTATTTTCAGAGTTTGAAAAATACTTTTTGTGCGCTAAAGGATTAAATTCGGCGAAGAACTCCATCTCTTAGAAATCTAAAAAACCACACGAATGTTATAGTCAGCTGCAAGTATGAATTTTATATATTGGAACTTGGAAAACTGGTAGAGGTTACAGAAGGTAATGGAGCTAAATTCTCTCTCTCTCTCTCTAATGTTATAAGACTTAGATATGCTCAAATTAGAAGGAATTACTTCTACTCATCCTGCACTACAAAATGTATATTGCTGTACGAAAATGCAAGAAACATTCCATTACAAGATCTACACCATTTCTTACAAGCAGGTGAGACTTCACTGATTTTTTTTCGAGCTGACAATATAACAGGCCTGCTGAATGAGCCTACTGTCCCACAACCGCTGTCCAGCAATCAGGTACATAAACAGTGTTCGTTCTCCAGCCTTTCTTCACAAAAACAACTACGTAAGGACTAAGCAAATTCCATCTACGATTCTGTCTCTAGTGCTGATGCCATAGAGCAGACGTCTGTTAAAACAAATGAAGAGTTTTGCCCAGCTTCCTTATGTAGCCAACACGTGTGTGTGTGTGTGTGTGAGACAGAGAGAGAGAGAGAGAGAGAGAGAGAGAGAGAGAGAGAGAGAGAGAGAGAGAGAGAGAGAGAGAGAGAGGTATTCAAGGACTCAACATACAAAAGCAGGATTTTATGAGGAACAATAATTCTTGATGATAATCTAATGTTTTACTGCTATCTACAAAAGTTGAAGGGAGAATTTAACATTTAACAGAAGCAAACATTTACATCCCAAACAAACCAACAAACAATTCTACACACACACACACACACACACACAACACGAGCAGCGTACAGAGCGCGTCCATCAGATGTTTTGTGGAAGGAGGACGATTAACAAATGAGGTGGGTAGTTATCACCCTGGGGAGAGTAATGGATCGGCCACATTCCGAAGGGGTAAATTACCGATTCAGGAATTTCTCAGCGGTTGATGGATGACGAATAATAATTACTAATTACGGGGAGGTGAGATTCCGGAGATTGATGAATCGGGCGGACTATAATAATGGCCCAGGTGGCGCTACCTGTCGACGTAATCTTCAGATTTCAAAGAGGGTAATTAAGGGATGCTGGGGAGGGGGGAGGGGGGTGCTATGAGCTGTTTTTTCTCGGCTTCACCATTTTCGAAGTCTAAATATTATCATTTAGCAAGTTTGTCAAATTATTTTTTTAATAATTCTTTTCAACGAAAATCTTCACATATTTCAGGAAAAAATGTCTGCAAAATCGAGTCTCAGTATCATTATTTACTGAAATGCAAGCGTGTTTGTCATAATTCTCTAATCATTTTTTTCAACAAAAACTCTCACAAACTTCTGAAAAACATATCTGCAAAATCATTTGCGTTATTCATTCGAGTTTCAATATCTGAAAAACATATCTGCAAAATCATTTGCACTATTCATTCGAGTTTCAATATAATAATCATTTAATGAACAAAAGCGATTTTATTGTCATATTCCTTTAATAATTTTTTTAACGAAAGTTTTCCCAAACTTCAGCAAAACATGCTTGCTAAATCATTTGCATTATCTGTACAATATCAAGCATAGCCCCGCTGTAATTACTACTAGTCTTATTAGCTTACACTTTAATCTATTTCCTGTATAAAAAAAAAGCCGAAACTAAATAAATGGACGCAAAAATATTCATTGTTTATGTTTTATGAATCCACTAATGATAAATCTCTCTCCTATGTTTCACAGTGCGAGATCCTTTTCAAATACTTTTCATGGTAAATCTTACCGAAAGAATTTACCACAGACTTCAGGAAGAAAAAATATGCTGAAGAAAATGGCTAAAGAACAAGTCAAAATTCAATTAACAGACAAAAAATAAACGGATTTAAGGGGTATGTAAAAAAAAAAAACTCCATAGAATTCCAAGTATGGCGCAAAAAGTAGTCAGAGAGAGAGAGAGAGAGAGAGAGAGAGAGAGAGAGAGAGAGAGAGAGAGAGAGAGAGAGAGAGAGAGAGAGAGTCATTCCCTGACTGAGTCTATATATACACACATATATATGTAGTATATATAGTATATATATATATATATATATATATATATATATATATATAATATATATGTATAAATATATATTTATATATATACTTATATATGATATATATATATATATACATATATAATATATATATATATATATATATATATATATATATATATATATACTTATATATAGATATATATATATATATATATATATATATATATATATATATATATATATATATATATACATATATAATATATATATATATATATATATATATATATATATATATATATATATATATAATATTAATTACAGTCAATTGTCCTTATATGACAAAAACAGAAGAACCTGTACAACAGTCAATGCTACGGAACACTGCCAAAACTCTCCAGTTAAACAACAGGATTTCTGTTCATGTCCCTTCCCTATTTTTGTCCGCGAACCATGAAAATAAATGCATGACGATTAATGAAAGCAATTATCATCTAATATTCTGGCTCAATTCCGAACTCAGATAATTTGGTCTGCCTTCAATCTCGTTTAGATTCCTTTTAGTTCGCATGCGTCGAAGAGAAGGTCTGTAAAAAAAAAAAAAGCCAGTATCTGAAAGGTTAAAATTTCTCTCTCTTTTTTTAAGTTTTCCTAAAGGAAATATGGTTGACCAAGTGACTTTTGGTGACTATCAATTAATAGAATAGAATATATAGAATTTAAGCCAAAGGCCAAGCGATGGGACCCACGAGGTCATTCAGCGCTGGAACGGAAATTGAGAGAAAAAGGGTTTGAAAGGCGTAACAGGAGGAAAACCTCGAAGCAGTTGCACTATGAAACAATTGTTAGGAGAGGGTGGATAGCAAGATGGGAGAAAGAGAATATGAGTGAGGCAGCAATAAAGGAATGAAAGGCGGTGCAGCTTAGGGGCCGAAGGAAGGTAAGGTGCACTTGATTTGGTAACAACTCTACGGAACTTTTAATCCTTACGATTAGCTTGGCAATTTCTGAATTCACAAATTCGTGTGACTTTACCATGAAGACGAGTACTTCTTAAATCACTGACGTAAAACAAAAGCTTTACTTTAACAACTTGAAACTAGGAATTCTCCACTCCTTTACAGCTAGGAAGGGATTAACACCTTTACATGGCAATCGGATGCGGAATTATTTTCTAGTGAAAAATTCTGATGAAATCTCAAGATTATCTGAAATAACATTTACAGTATAATCGTTTGCTGTCAATTTAAAGATAGTGTCTTCTAAGAACTTCCATTTAAATAGTTTTTCTGTCACTATAAAACAGAGGTTCCCAACATTTTTGTTCACCTGTACCCCTTGGGCATCTTTATAGATTTCTGTGTACCCCTAAAACTCGAGGATGAAAAAGAAAAACAATGAAATTGATATTGTGATATGTTTGTGTAAGTAAAGCTTTGCTTACTTAAATGAGGAAATTAAAAATGAAAAGGACACGACTTTGTGCCATCTCAATGCAGATTACATCATGTATTGCGCAGCACTGGCTATTCTCTCAGATCCAATGGCCCCCTGAAGAGTACAAATGTACCACCGGGGGTACATGTACACCAGGTTGGGAACTCAAGCTATAAAAGAACATCATCTAAATAAAATTATTTATGAAAATGCTAAAAACCAAGCAATTTCTTTTCTTAATCTCTAATTGAGTTTCAGTGGTGGCAAACAAGCTGGGGGATATCGTCCCTTTTTAGCAAAAGTGTAGAAAAGACAATTTTTCAATTTGAGTTATCTACATCGACGGCGATTTTGTCAATGATTCATTTTTTCAGCTGAGTACCAAGTGTGTCTCTCTCACCATACATCCTGGATGGTGGGAGAGACAGACTTGATACTTTGCTGAAACAAGAAGTCATTAAATAAAGCACCGTCGATGCAGATAACTCAAAAACATGAAAAATGGCTTATTCCACGCTTTGCCAAAACGGGACGATATAATGATCAAGTTTTTCATCTGAGCAGAGCAAAAGGATATTCCACTTCAAAGCTCATTCATTCCTAAGATCAGAAACATATTTTTCAAGTTGGCCCAGAGATTCTGAAAATAGCTCACATGACAGCACGTGAGGATGAACTACTGGAACTGACATCTTAATCACAAGAAGACTATTAAGTATTGGACCTGTGGAAGTGTAGCTACCGTGTGCTGCTATCGCCTAAGCTGAGGCGCGTTTTGAACCATTTGTTCATGGGCCCTCTCAAGTAAGTTAATGGTTTCTCTCCTTAGCGACCTTGTTCTCTGCCAGTGCAATGTCCTCCGCTATATTTCGGTTGTATATATGTTGCAGGGAATATGTGAAATCAGGGATTTCACGAAATCCCTAAGGAATTTGTGATATGACCAATTTGCTTAGGAACATTTGATTCCCGAGGGCTAGTACTAAACACGCCGTGTTTAGTACTAGCCCCTGTGGGGGCCAACGTTTCTTGCTGTGTTTAGTACTATCCCTGGGAGTCAAATGTGTTTCGCCGTGTTTATTAGCCCAGTGGGGGAGGGTCAGAATAGGCCACGTTTAGTATTAGCCCCGGGGATCAAATGCACTTGGGGACATGTGATTCCCCAGGGGTTAGTACTAAACACGGCGAAATACATATAATCCCCTAGGGGCTAGTACTAAACATGGCAAAACAGTGTCGATGAATCACTGTTTCGCCGTGTTTGGTACTAGCCCTGGGGAATCAAATGTTCCTAAGCGAGTTGCTTATTTCACAAATTCCTTAGGGATTTCGTGAAATCCCTGGACTTCCCATATTCCCTGCAACATATACTGCATAACAGGAAGAAATTTTCAAAAAAGTGAACAAGCCGGATCACTCCACTTTCAGTCAAAAATATTCAGTGGTTTTCATCCCTTCCAGCACAAAGCGGGTTCTCGTCTGGTAGTGGCATACAGTATTGCTTACTAAGGATATTTATTTACATCGAAGGAATGAGAGTCCTGGATTTCGTTCGAGTCAGAGCAGTGGTGCTCAGTTCACTGCAGACGCCATATTGACGCTATTAGTTGCTGATGGACAATAATAAAAGAATGTGACCGAATCCCTAATCGATCGAAGTCAGTTCCCCTGATCAATCGAATGCCGCCATTTTCGCCGAATTGAAGTTTACAGATTCCAGCTAATATTTCAAAGTTTTTAGCTCATGTTTCTGTTAGGAATGAGTGATCGATTTTCATCTTCAGCTGAAAACATCACATGAATAACAGAAAACGGAGAAAGGCTGCCACGCGTACGCCACATATTATGTAAAGGAGGTATTCAAAATCTGATTTTCTATATTGCTTCAACAGTCAGAAGAAAGGTGACGGCAGAAGCAGTCACTGAATGGCAGAAACAATCACGAACAATTCTTACAATAACCAACAATCGCGAACAATTCTTACAATAACCATCACACCACGAGCTTTCGGATATTCTGAGAATTGAGTCAAGTTACAATCAAAACTAAACGTGAAAATGATTAGAAGGATCACTTGATGCTTAGTAAACACACTAAAACATGCATCGTTGCAGAAATTGTAAATGAATAAAAAAAAATAATCAGCATAGTATATCTCACATATTGAATCTAAGTGTTTGCAAGAAACGTATCTCTTACATACACTGACTGCTGCTGGAAAACAAAATACTTATACATGTAAAACAGCTCAAACGTAATCATTAGAATCTTAAAAAAGAATCGTAATTAGGTTAAAAAAAACAGATTCAATGAGAACCAAATAAATATATAAAACTTTTCATCAGAAACTGATATCTCATTGAAAAAGCAAACTTGGTTAGAGTTTATCTTCCTTAAAAATTTCCAGTGATAAAAAAAAAAATAACAAAGAGGTCTTTCTACACAAACAAACAATTCTCCAGTACAGACGGGAAATCTGGTTGTCTGAAGTGGCTTTAAAAGGGCGTCTACGCGCATGCGTACAGACGCAGGTATGGCACCGATTTGCGATGGAACCGAGCTCCGGTGGATAGCGACCGGTAACATGAGGGGCTAAGGGTAGGAATTGAACTGAAGATAGAACTTAGGCCAAAGGCCAATCACTGGGACCTATGAGGCCATTCAGCGCTGAAACGGAAATTGACAGTACTGTACAGTAAAGGGTTTGAAAGGTGTAACAGGAGGAAAACCTCAAAGCAGTTGCACTATGAATCAATTATTAGGAGAGGGTGGAAAGTAAGATGGAAGAAAGCGAATATGAAAGGAGGTACAGTAAAAGGAACGAAAAGGGTTGCAGCTAGGGGCCGAAGGCACGCTGCAAAGAGCCTTAAGCAATGCCTACAGTGCACCGCTTGAGGTGCTCTGACGGCACTAGGGTAGCCTAAGGGGTCGTACACACCTCATGACTAGAGCAAGTCTGTTACCCCTGACTTAGAACTTACCAATAAGGAAGTTCGTTTGTTATTTTGCCTCCACATAACATGAACGACGACCTTTCGAAATTACCCACCACCTTAATAATAATAATAATAATAATAATAATAATAATAATAATAATAATAATAATAATAATAAAATAATAATAATAATAATGGTGAAGGAATCCTAAACTTATCAATAAGGAAATTCGTTATTATTTTGCCGCGATATTAAACATGAACGACGACCTTTGGAAAATTTCTACCACCTTTTTTAATAATAATAATAATAATAATAATAATAATAATAATAATAATAAATCCACAATGGTGTAAGTGTAAATAAATATTGCAGTTACATCGCTTTGTTTTATATTTTTAATTTACACCTTTGTGGATTTCTTCACCATTTTAGTGACTCATGCTATTATGAGATTTTATAATAATAATAATAATAATAATAATAATAATAATAATAATAATAATAATAATAATAATAATAATAGTAAAACTTATACGCCAAGTTGAGAAGGCGCAATATAAGCCATTTTTTTACGAAGTTTACCCTCAGAAAGGTAATAATAATAATAATAATAATAATAATAATAATAATAATAATAATAATAATAATTGCCTCGTCCAGAACTTGGGAGTTTCCATCCCACCCAGAGAAGAAGAAGAAGAAGAAAAAAAAAATCCAATCGATTTCTCTGTCTTACTCAAAACCAATCATAAATCACAAAGGTCCATTTGCAGGCATCACTGTCAATATTTGAATATAAATCGGTTCATTTCAATACTGATCCGATCGCATCAAGATAAAAAGTTGATGATGGGTGATGGACCCACTATATCATGTTGAGTCTATCATCAGATCAGATGGAAATTTGACCGTCTGGTTCGGGAAGAGAAAGGAGGGGAACAAATTCCTATTTTCAAAGACTAACAGCAGATTGATAAGCTTTCATTCAGACCTCTCTAATGGCTCCCTTTATCGTATAACAAACAACACCACGTTAGTATATTATGAAATGCACATGAGCTAGGATTAAAGATGGTATATATTAGAATAACTGATAAACTGAATTTACCCTTGGTAACATAGCCAGAAAATAAAGCAGTGATTTTCACCTTAAAATAGCGACAAATATCTTAAACGAACTTGATCAGGGGAAAAAGATACTTAACCCCATTCCACTGCCCACGCACTACCGAGAGAAGAGAGAGAGAGAGAGAGAGAGAGAGAGAGAGAGAGAGAGAGAGAGAGAGAGAGAGACGAGGACGATCCCTGACATGAGAGATTTCTGTATTTGGCTGTGAATTGCGTGTTTCCGTTTGACCCACAACAAAGAAAAGCATGATGAATTACGACAAAGCCATCAGATATCTGGGAAACATTGAATGTTATTATGGGAAATGATAGGCCGTTGATCACAGATATTTGACATTAACGTTCGGTGCGCGTGATGAATCCTTACACTACAGAGGCTACGAATATCGCAAGGCATTTTTGGGTATTCCAGGCGATTGCCCAATTCAGGGTATAAGGGTGGGAGGAGGTGTTCTCGACAGACAAGGAAGGAAAGACGGGATATCAAACGAGAAAAGGTGGGGAGGGGGATGAAAGAAGGGGGTATCCAGAAAAAGTCCATGTGGGCACTAATTTTCTTGATTACACAACTCATACACACACACACACACACACACATATATATATATACACACACACACACACATCAAGTTTTTTTTTGTTTTGATGTTTTGCCTGTGAGCTGCCGTTTTCTTTCGCCGTATGGCATATATATGGATCGATCGATGAGCAGCAAATTACGAAGAGCATACGTATGAGTATGATATGCGACCACGAGCTGCTATGATAGCGTATGACGTCCCCATCGGGTATTCTGGTTGGTGGTTTTTTTGTCCCTGTTATGATATATATATTATTTCACTCTTTATTTAAATTTTGCTTGTTCTTGTTTAGAAAACATCGTTTGTAGATGTTGCTCTTGGTTTTTTTTTTATGGTTTTTCCCATTTATATTTAACATCATAAAATAAATTTATTAAGCTTATTTTATTGTTTTGTTGTTTTCCCCTCCTTTGTTTGCTAAATCTGTCCAATATTATTATTTTGTTATTTTTAGAGCTGGGTGGAGGGTTTTTTTGCTTGATGTTTCGTCTGTGATGTTTTCTTTCGCCAGCCCAGATGCAGCAGGCAGTTTTTTGGAGTCCCCAGCAATTGAGCAACGAAGTGGAGCACCCAGATCCGAGTAGTCTGACCACGAGTGCTCATCTTTGGCGAAGATCGTCTCCATCGGGGTAAATATTGCATTATGTTTGTTTTTTTTCTGTTCCGCCTGCTGTTGTTTTATCGGCTTTTATTTAAATTCTTAAGCTACCTTTGTTTGACGTTTGTTTAATTTTTATTTTTTATTTGGTTTTATCTTTTACCAAACTGCTAGCAGATTTATGGCAAATAAATTTTTCCCTGTTCACCATTTGCTGACACTAATTTGAAATCATATATAAGGGAGTTTCGCTTCCATTGTGACATAATACGGTCAATTACAAAGTAAATGTATGTACGTGGTGACAAAATAGACGCTTAAGCGGTGAATGACTAAAAGTGCCCCAGTGCCTGGCCTTATATCCAATTTTTCTTAAATCAAAAGCAATCTCTCTCTCTCTCTCTCTGACAATACAAAACACACACAGGTAACTGAATCAGTGACAATAACCACGCGAACCTGGTACAGGATCTGGAGAAATCTTTTCCTCGAACAGAAGTCTTCCAATAACTCCATGATCAGAACCTTGTCTTATCATGCTTTCATCAGGGCGTTCTGCCTCACGACTAAGATCCGTATGAAAGGGTCTGAATTCCAAGGGAAGACACGTAGCAGATTTCGAAACAAGCCATCCTTCATCCACCTTTGAATTGTAATGACAATGTTTGCACTCGCCGCATTGACATTTGCATTTGTTGCTTTTGGGCAAGTGGCCAGTATGCTGAACACTAGGATTATGGAGGAACTAGTTTCCTTTTATCTTTTAATAACCGGATCGAAATCAGGTCTCGAGCGAACTGTTTCTGTTACCCCTAGAGCCATCGCATCTGATCGACCCGCAGCGACCAAAGTCGGATTTGTTGCTTTGGAAAATCTGCGGCAAGAAAAAGATGCCTTTGGAGGTGGCGAGGGCCTTGAAAAACAGTTCGAAGAGAGGCACCAACGGACCGAGGGACCAGACGACAACGGAGCTTTAGGAAATAACTACGAAGAGGATATTCACCGCATCAAGTTCTTCTCGATAAAGAAACCCAAACCGATCAACGAAAGAAAACAGATGAAAGAAAAAATAGCAGATGCCCTCCGTCGCGTCAAGGAGATGGAGAGAATGCTAGAGGAGGCTGAGAATGAAAAAAAGGAACTCATTCATCATTACGAAGGTGTGATTGAGGGGAGGGATCGACAAATCCAGCATCTGTTGGGCAAAGAAGCAGAAGCGAGAGACGAAAGTGAGAAGCTGGGACACCAGCTGTCAGAAGCCATCAAACACGGAGAGGACCTGGAAAAGGAGCTGCATAAACTCCAGAAGAAAAACAATCAGTTATGGAGGGATCATCGTGAAGAGATGAAGGACCGGGATGAAGATGTTCTACAACTTCGTCTCTCAAAAAGTAAATTAGAAGAAGACAATCGACGTCTGGAAAAAAGGTTGGCAGATGCCGTCCACCATGGACAGGACGTAGAAAAAAAATTGGCAGAAGCCGAAGACGAGAAAAGAAAACTGGAGCACAGGTTGGCTACTGCTGTGGAGGCCGCCTCGAATTGGGAACAAAAGTTGAGCGAGGCGGGAGAAGAGATCCGCCAGTTCAAGATGAACGGCAATGAAAGCCTAGAGAAGCCACAAGAGCTTGCAAAAGATGCCAAAGACGCAGACGTGATGGAAGACGTTGTACTGATGCAAAAGAACAATGGATTGTGGATGGATCGTCATGGAAAGAGTATGAAGAACAGGAATGAAGGAATCTTGCAGCTTCGTCTCTTGAAAGGAAAACTGGAGGAAGACAATCGCTCTCTGGAAAAACAATTGGCAGATACTCTCCATCATGGACAGGAGATAGCGGAAAAGCTGGCAGATGGCCTCCAGCATCGACGGGAGATAGAAAAAATGTTGGCAGATGCTGAAAGTTGCTAGGGCGGTCGCATTGAATATGGAACAAAAGCTGAATGGGGCTGGAGAAGACACCCGCCACTTCAAGATGAGTGACAGAGAAAGCCTACAGGGAACCACAAACCCTTGTAAAAGGGTTTGATGGCTTTATGAACACGAAGGCTTTCTTCTTTTATGTTTCTAAAAGCCCCACAGAATCTGTTTGATGGCTTTATGAACACGAAGGCTTTCTTCTTTCATGTTTCTAAAAGCCCCACGGATTCTGTTTGATGGCTTTATGAACATGAAGGCTTTCTTCTTTTATGTTTCTAAAAGCCCCACGGATTCTGTTTGATGTCTTTATGAACATGAAGGCTTTCTTCTTTTATGTTTCTAAAAGCCTCACGGATTCTGTTTGATGGCTTTATGAACCCGAAGGCTTTCTTCTTCCAAGTTTCTGTTAAAAGCTCCACGGATTCTGTTTGATGGCTTTATGAACCCGAAGGTTTTCTTCCTTTCTGTTTATAAAAGCTCCACGGATTCTGTTTGATGGCTTTATGAACACGAAGGCTTTCTTCTTCCTTTCTGTTTCTAAAAGCTCCACGGATTCTGTTTGATGGCTTTATGAACACGAAGGCTTTCTTCTTCCTTTCTGTTTCTAAAAGCCCCACGGAATCTGTATGATGGCTTTATGAACACCAAAGGCTTTCTTCTTTTATGTTTCTAAAAGCCCCACGGATTCTGTTTGATGGCTTTATGAACATGAAGGCTTTCTTCTTTTATGTTTCTAAAAGCCCCACGGATTCTGTTTGATGGCTTTATGAACACGAAGGCTTTCTTCTTTTATGTTTCTAAAAGCCCCACGGATTCTGTTTGATGGCTTTATGAACACGAAGGCTTTCTTCTTTTATGTTTCTAAGATTCTGTTTGATGGCTTTATGAACACGAAGGCTTTCTTTTTATGTTTCTAAAAGCTCCACGGATTCTGTTTGATGGCTTTATGAACACGAAGGCTTTCTTCTTTATGTTTCTAAAAGCCCCACGGATTCTGTTTGATGGCTTTATGAACATGAAGGCTTTCTTCTTTTATGTTTCTAAAAGCCCCACGGATTCTGTTTGATGGCTTTATGAACACGAAGGCTTTCTTCTTTTATGTTTCTAAAAGCCCCACGGATTCTGTTGATGGCTATATGAACCTGAAGGCTTTGTTCTTCTTTCCTGTTTATAAAAGCTCCACGGATTCTGTTTGATGGCTTTATGAACACGAAGGCTTTCTTCTTTTATGTTTCTAAAAGCCCCACGGATTCTGTTTGATGGCTTTATGAACACGAAGGCTTTCTTCTTTCATGTTTCTAAAAGCCCCACGGATTCTGTTTGATGGCTATATGAACCTGAAGGCTTTCTTCTTCTTTCCTATTTCTAAAAGCCCACGGAATTCTGTTTGATGGTTTTATGAACACGAAGGTCTTTCTTCTTCCTTTATGTTTCTAAAAGCCCCACGAATTCTGTTTGATGGCTTTATGAACACGAAGGCTTTCTTCTTTCATGTTTCTAAAAGCCCCACGGATTCTGTTTGATGGCTATATGAACCTGAAGGCTTTCTTCTTCTTTCCTGTTTCTAAAAGCCCCACGGAATCTGTTTGATGGCTTTATGAACCCGAAGGCTTTCTTCTTCCTTTCTGTTTATAAAAGCCCCACGGATTCTGTTTGATGGCTTTATGAACCCGAAGGCTTTCTTCTTCTTTTCTGTTTATAAAAGCTCCACGGATTCTGTTTGATGGCTTTATGAACACGAAGGCTTTCTTCTTCATTATGTTTCTAAAGCCCCACGGATTCTTTGATGGCTATAAAAGAACCTGAAGGTTTTCTTCTTCTTTCCTGTTTCTAAAGCCCCACAGTTCTGTTTGATGGCTTTATGAACCCGAATGCTTTCTTCTTCTTTCCTGTTTCAAAAAGCCCCACGGATTCTGTTTGATGGATTTATGAACCCGAAGGTTTTCTTCTTCTTTTCTGTTTCTAAAAGCCCCACGGGCTCCGTTTGATGGCTTTATCAACCTGAAGGCTTTCTTCTTCTTTCCTGTTTCTAAAAGCCCCACGGAATCTGTTTGATGGCTATATGAACCTGAAGGCTTTCTTCTTCTTTCCTGTTTCTAAAAGCCCCACAGAATCTGTTTGGTGGGTTTATGAACCCGAAGGCTTTCTTCTTCTTTCCTGTTTCTAAAAGCCCCACAGAATCTGTTTGATGGCTTTATGAACCAATAGGCTTTCTTCTTCTTTCCTGTTTCTAAAAGCCCCCTGGAATCTGTTTGGTGGGTTTGTGAACCTGTAGGGTTTCTTCTTCTTTCCTGTTTCTAAAAGCCCCACAGATTCCGTTTGATGGCTTTATGAACCTGTAGGCTTTCTTCTTCTTTCCTGTTTCTAAAAGCCCCACGGAATCTGTTTACTAGGTCTCTGAACCTGAAAGCTTTCTTCTTTCCTGTTTTTAAAGTCTCACATAATCTGTTCGGTGGGGTTTATGAACCCGAAGGCTTTCTTCTTCTTTCCTGTTTCTAAAAGCCCCACAGAATTCGTGTGATGGCTTTATGAACCAATAGGCTTTCTTCTTTTTTCCTGTTTCTAAAAGCCCTCCCAAGGAATCTGTTTGGTGGGTTTGTGAACCCAGGGTCTTCTTCTTTCCTGTTTCTAAAAAGCCCCACAGATTCCATTTGATATT
Source organism: Macrobrachium rosenbergii (assembly GCF_040412425.1). Taxonomy (NCBI): domain Eukaryota; kingdom Metazoa; phylum Arthropoda; class Malacostraca; order Decapoda; family Palaemonidae; genus Macrobrachium; species Macrobrachium rosenbergii. The sequence goes on along the minus strand of NC_089765.1, from coordinate 8,969,260 downwards.
TATGAACCTGTAAGCTTTCTTCTTCTTTCCTGTTTCTAAAAGCCCCACGGAATCTGTTTGATGGGTTTCTGAACCCAAAGGCTTTCTTTTTCTTTCCTGTTTCTAAAAGCCCCTCGGAATCTGTTTAATGGGTATGTGAACCTGATGGCTTTCTTCTTCCTGTTTCTAAAAGCCCCTCAGAATGTGTGTGGTGGGTTTGTGAACCTGAAGGCTTTCGTCTTTTTTGTTTCTAAAAGTCCCACGGAATCTGTATGGTTGGTTTGTGAACTTGTAGGCTTTCTTCTTTCCTGTTTCTAAAAGCCCCACGGAATCTGTTTGATGGCTTTATGAACCTGTAGATTTTCTTCTTCTTTCCTGTTTCTAAAATCCCTACAGAATCTGTATGTGGGATTGTGAACCTGATGGCTTTTTTCTTCTTTCCTGTCTCTAAAATCCCCACAGAATCTGTTTGCTGGGTTTGTGAACCTGAAGGCTTTCTTCTTCTTTCCTATTTCTAAAATCCCCACGGAATCTGTTTTGGTGGGTCTGTGAACCTGAAGGCTTTCTTCTTTTTTCCTGTTTCTAAAATCTGCGCGGAATCTGTTAGTGGGTTTGTGAACCTGAAAGCTTTCTTCTTCATTCCTGTTTATAAAATCCCCACGGAATCTGTTTGGTGGGTTTGTGAACCTGAAGGCTTTCTTCTTTTTTCCTGTTTCTAAAATCCGGGCGGAATCTGTTAGGTGGGTTTTGAACCTGAAGGCTTTCGTCTTCATTCCTGTTTCTAAAAGCCCCACGGAATCTGTTTGGTGGGTTTGTGAACCTGAAGGCTTTCTTCTTTTTTCCTGTTTCTAAACTCCGCACGGAATCTGTTAGGTGGGTTTGTGAACCTGAAGGCTTTCTTCTTCATTCCTGTTTCTAAAAGCTCCATGGAATCTGTTTGGTGGGTTTGTGAACCTGAAGGCTTTCTTCTTTTCTGTTTCTAAAAGCCCCACGGACTGTGTTTTATGGGTTCACAAACCTGAAGGCTTTCTTCTTCTTTCCTGTTTTTAAAAGCCCCACAGGCTGTGTTTGATGGGTTCATGAACCTGAAGGCTTTCTTCTTCTTCTTTTCTGTTTCTAAAATCGTTTACTGGTTTGGTAACAATTGTGTCATCGTTATTTTCAGTGTCGCATGAACTCATAGGTCCAAGAGCTTGCGCCTTGGTCTAAATGTTATCATTCATTTTATTCCCTTTTACACTGAGTACTGAGGCCGCCTGGTATTCAACGATCAAGTTGGAAACACCGTCTTAATATTCTAACATCTGCTGCAATTGCACTTCTCCAAGTTTATATTATGGTTCTCTGGACAAGTCGAGAATTTCAAGCTCTTAACAGTTGAACTGAATATAGACTTTGGGCCAAAGGTCAAGCCCTGGGACCTAAGAGATGATTCAGCTCTGAAACGGAAATGACAGTAAAAGGTTTGAAAGGCGTAACAGGAGGAAAACCTCAAAGCAGCTGCACTATGAATCCATTGTTAGGATAGGGTAGAAAGTAAGGTGGAAGAAAGAATATGAAAGGAGGTACAGTAAAAGGAATGAAAGGGGTAGGCTTACCACTTGTATAAAGACTTTTGCAAAGCCTCTTCAAAGCGCAATATTTTTCAAGCTTCCAACCTTCGAGTTTAACTTTTCTTTCGCAGTCCCCAGATCTGGGAAACCCAACTTTTCACCATCGATTTGAGATTCCTCCACGTAAACAAGTGCTCAGTTTACATGCCTGGGTCACGAAAGATGTTCGACTCTCTCTCTCTCTCTCTCTCTCTCTCTCTCTCTCTCTCGTGGGTAGTGGAATGGGGTTAAGTATCCTTCACCCCTAATCAAGTTCGTTTAAGAAACTTATCGACGTTTTAAGGTGAAAAGTGCTGCTTGATTTTCTGGGGGCTACCAATTTTCATATTATACACACACACACACACACACACGTATATATATATATATATATATATATATATATATATATATATGTATATATATATATATATATATATATATATATATATATATATATATATATATATATATATATATATATATATATATATATATATATATATTTCTTTAATCGATTTTTTATGTTTTCCCATTTTGATATTTATGTTATTATCTAATTCTTCAAAATTATTAATTCATCATTATTCTTCATGGGGTGGGGGAAGCGTGCCCAAATGCCGCCCCGCCCCCCTGGATCCGCTAGAGGGGGAAAGCAGTGCAATGTTGGCAAACATTACAGTGATAATTCGCAAAGATGGTCCAGAGAATTTCCTTTCTGCCACTAGTTCAGCCCAATTTGTGACGCTGACCTGTGAAAATATATCAGTCAATTATTGTGGTTACTTACTACAGTTTAAATCAAGATTCAAATAAGAGCCCAGTTATCAAAGTAGACTCCAAAATGCCATGAGATGCTATAAAACAGTTTTTTTGTAATACGCTGGAACATTTTCTATATTCAAAAACACTAACCCACAAAACTCGTTTAATATTCCAATTCACCACACCTGGGGAATACCTTCCACAGCACTTAGCACTTATAATTCCCCTTGCGTGAAAGTTATTCCCGGGGTGTGGTGGATTCAACATGAAACGAATTTTGTGGCTTAATATTTGAGAACACTATGAAATTTTGACTCGGTAGAAGTTCAAGCGAAGATGCGACGCATTACTGCCCTAATACAATTCAATTTGTATTTTAATTTGACTTATTTTTATTTATTGATTGATTTGTCAATTTATCTGCTTTTCGAATAATTGATCTCTTTCTCTTTTTCTCATTACCTTCTGTTACTTCTTTCGAATGAACACCTCAATATTGTTTGGAAGCTTGAACTTCAAGTCAATGGCCCCATCGGAGGGCTTGTGCCATATGAATAGGGTTCATTTTCTGAATAATAATAATAATAATAATAATAATAATGATAATAATAATAATAATAATAATAATAATAATAATAATAATAATAATAATAATAATAATAATAATAATAATAATAATAATAATAATAAAAGTGATAGACGCCTAAGGAGGTAGGATGCTACCCGGAACCCCACATTATAAAAAAACACCCAGTCGAATAGGATGACTGTGATAGACCAAAATAATAATAATAATAATAATAATAATAATAATAATAATAATAATAATAATAATAATAATAATAATAAATATCTACGCCTTCCATGAATAAGGTTCTTTGAAAACTGGCAAATTTGGGCAAAACATACTGAACGGTCCCATCCCCAGGTTAAAGTGAAACCGCTTGAAACCGAGACGCACCGGCATTCACGGTAAAACAACAATTAGCGCAAAAATGACAAACGGGAGAAATTTATCTTTACCAACACTGAGGCCAAGCATTTCACCTCTCGACAGGAACACTAAATCTAAACCTGTATTCAATACCCAGTGACCTGTGATTCTAAAAGGATGGAGAGCGATCCGCGTCATTATGATGCTAGGAATGTTAAAGTTATTTGACTAGTCGTGAAAGCTTTCTTCTTGACAGAAGATTCCTCAGTGCTATTTGGTTCACGATGCCATGGGGATGCTGGGAGTGATTCATCAACATCTTTATTACGTGGGGAAGAGGGAGATTTCCAAGAAACTCAATGGTAAGTCAATGAATGAAAATGGATGATAACGACGGTGTTTACAAGAAATATTGCAAGCAATGCTGGTGGAATTTTGGCTGAGGCAATCAAGCACTTGTGCCTGCTTCGCTGCAGTATCTAGTTACAAACGCGCAAAAACTAATTCTGCCTTAATATATTCTCTTATATATTAAAATATTCTTCCGTCTAAATAGGAAAAAAATGTCTTGATATATTTTATTCTTGAGTAATTTAGTGAGTCAATTCGTCAGTGTAACCAACAAACTCATAATTAGTTTACAGAAGAAATATGAAGGGAATAGGATTCATAATTCGGGTTTGAGTTTTCTGTCCGTCCGCACTTTAATCTGTCCGCACTTTTTCTGTCTGTCCGTCCGCACTTTTTTCTGTCCGCCCTCATATCTTAAAAACTACAGAGGCTAGAAGGCTGCAAGTTGGTATGTTGATCATCCACCCTCCAATCATCAGACATACCAAATTGCAGCCCTCTAGCCTCAGTAGTTTCTTAAAATTTACTGAAGGTTAAAGTTAGCCATAATCGTGCTTCTGGCAACGATATAGGATAGGCCACCACCGGGCCCTAGTTAAAGTTCCATGGTTCGCGGCTCACGCAAGCATTGTACCGAGACCACTGAAAGACAGACCTAGTTTCAGTGGCCTTGATTAGGCGCTGTACAGAAACGCGACTGCGCCGAAGAAACTTCGGCGCATTTTTTACTTGTTTAAATAGACAATCGAAGTTGAGTATGTTCGTTACAGAGGTTTCAGGTAACTTCCTTTCCGTCACCAACTCAGCCCAATTTGCGACGCTAGCTCAAGAAAATAAATCAGTCAATTACTGGAGTTTATACTTAATACAGTTTGGATCGAGATGCCACACCAGATTAAAATTTCTGTTTATTCGTGATCGTTTTTTTTTTGTAATTTCTAACCAATATAAGATTTTACTATTTCGTTTATACTACAAGATAGAAAAATCTTATGAAGATAGTTAGAAAAATCTTGTGAATGGTTTGAGATGTCATGAGCAAAGTGATCACGACCAACTCAATGCTAGCTTATTAAATTTCATAAACACATACTGTACTACAAAACATAGTACAAAAAATAAAACAAATGTATCATTTTGCTATTGCATTCACGACTCGAAAAATATCCCGCGAGTGAACACTACGCACCGTTCTTTCCTACGTACAGTCGCTCAAAAAAGTTTTGCAACATGTTCCAGAAGGTTTCGTTCGCCTAACAATGATTTATGCGTTTTATATATACAAACAAATGCGCTTTTCTTATTATAATTTGGATATTAGTCATTCGGTTAATACAAAAAATAAAGATGAGTGAAAAATATGCATTACGAAAAATAACGAAACATTTTGAAAATTTTTGTTCATGATGGTGGGGTAAAAAAGCCAAATAAAAAATTATAATTAGTCATCTATTCAGTCCTTATGGGAGTAAATTCAGAGATTTTCTTCTCCATGGATAAATAACTTAATGGAAAAGTATAGGGAGAAAATCAGGTAAAACCCAACAGATACTTAGTGGCAGAGTTTTGAATGCTGTAGCAAAATGATACATTTGTTTTGTTTTTCGTAATATGCTTTGTAGTACAGTACATGTTTATGAATTATAATAATGATGAAGAGAGGAATAAAGAAATAATGATAATGATAGAGAGAAATAAACACCGGTTTAGGGAGAACGGGTGATAATTTTTCTGCTTGTTTCATGTGCTTGCGACGGAGTTGCCAAATAGCGCCAGATGTCACTATTATAAATAAGCTGTGTTTTGAAGTATGTTGCAAATCATTTTTGAGTGACTGTACAAAGTATATGTAGTGAAAAAAACATATACAGGAGAAAAAAAAATCAATTTTCTCACCTGACATTCATAAGACACTTCTGCTGCCTTTATTTATGCCAAATATTACCCATCAATTTTGCACGGAGAACTATGATCCCTCCCACTATCAACGCTTCTCTTAACAAACGAAATATAAAAATTCTTACCAATTTATCTATTTCTTTTTTTCATTTACTCACGCGAGGAGAATGGTTTCACTAGCTTCTCTTTCGATATCTGTACTGAATTGCAATGGAGGAGGCGGACTTTTGAAAATTGACGAAGGAACTAAATTGACAGGAACCGATTCAATACATGTTTGCTTTTGATCGTAATATGAATGCGGATCCAAATGCGCTGAACCAAATATCCCTTTTTTTTTACGCATAAATCTTTAGCGCTACGAATGATTTTGATGAAGAGAGAGAGAGAGAGAGAGAGAGAGAGAGAGAGAGAGAGAGAGAGAGAGAGAGAGAGAGAGAATGTTAGCGGCGTGTGGTGTAATGTGCACGTGTAATGATGTCTTTTATAAAAAAAATTGTAAAAAACATGCAATAAAAAAAACCTCAATGCATACTCAAGGCTTTATTCAGCTAAGATCCCAACACAAAGAATAACAGAAGTCGACAGAATTGAATATAGAATTTTGGCCAAAGGCCAAGCACTGGGACCTATGAGGTCATTCAGCGCTGAAACGGAATCTGACAGTAAAACGTTTGAAAAGTGTAACAGGAGAGGTTGAGGAAAGTAAGATGGAAGAAAGAGAATATGAAAGGAGTTACAGTAACAGGAATGAAAGCGGAGAAAGTCAACAGAGTAGGGTACACAGGAAAAGTAAAACGTAAAACAATACGGGGGAAAAAAAAAAAGTCGCTAACGACAAACAAAAGGTAGCTAACCATTCAGTCTGGATATTATTAAGATAAATGCCAATTTACCACAAAGCACTGCTGGGTTTTCTGTGAATCCACCACGCAAAACAAGCAAAAAATGCGACAAAGTTTCTTCGGCGCAATCGAGTCTTCTGTACAGCCGCTACGGGCTTATAATCAAGGCCACCGAAAATAAACCTACCTTTCGGTGCCCATGAAACTTTAACCACGGCCCGGTGGTGGCCTGTCCTATGTCGTTGCCAGACGCACGATTATGGCTAACTTTAACCTTAGATAAAATAAAAATTACTGAGGCTAGAGGGCTGCAATTTGGTATGTTTGATGACTGGCAGGTGGATGATCAACATACCAATTTCCAGCCCTCTAGTCTCAGTAATTTTTAAGATCTGAGGGCGGACAGAAAAAGTGCAGACAGGTGCGGACAGAATAAAGTGCGGACGGACAGACAAAGCTGGCACAATAGTTTTCTTTTACAGAAAACTAAAAATGAGTCGGAATCCCACATTTAATCCTTCCCACCCAAATCCTGGTAACGGCTGGATGCACCATCTCCGCTAACTGCGTTTACTCTTTTACTAAAAAGATTGTTGTGAGATTCTACTGAAATAGATTGATCTAGATATCCTGTAATATTGCGCTTCCTAGTTCCGTGACGTTATGGAAAATGTGTCAAATCCTGAGTCGAGATTGTGCAGATGGAAGACATTTTCTTCTGAGTTACTACTATCCATTTCAGGGACAGCGAGTCATCGTTTTTCTCAAATATCTTCCAAACTAATTATTTGATCGAAATGGTGCTTTGACACATGCACAAGACACCTCCCGCTAAGTTTTGGTAATATAGTGCATTGTCAGATGATGTTAGTTAAGGCGTTTACTCTTGACTTACATGATGTTGCTAAGCATCACCAAGCTATGCATTCGAACTTCCTTAATTCCCATCCCGTCCCTCCCTCTCCCTTCCCCTCCTCATCCCTCCCTCAACCCACTTTCCTCGCCTCCCCATCTCCGCCCCCCACCCTTTCCCGTCTATGGGGATAGTGGACGTTCGATTGCGTAGATGAGTCCTGCTGACTCATGCGACTTTGCCTTTAAAAGTCGAGAGTAAACGCCTTAACTAACACCATTTGACAATGCACTATATTATCAAAAAAATTAGCGAAAGGTGTCTTGTACACTGTGTCAAAGTGCCATTTCGATCAAATAATTAGTTTGAGAGATATTTGAGAAAAACGATGACTCGCGGTCCCTGAAATGGGTAGTAGGTCAAATGTTTCATTGGTCTTCAAGACAAAAGTCTTTTGCAGAGCAGTGAAACCTTTCACAATTACTAACAGCAGTGATAACACGTCAATTTAAAAAAAAAAAAAAGGAGTATTTATACTAACAACGACTTATTACCGATTTCATATGAAAATTCCTTTCACCTGCACGATCTCGATTCCGCATTTGGCACATCTTGGTTTTCTGTCAAAGAAAACTATTGTGCAGGCTTTGTCTGTCCGTCCGCACTTTTTCCGTCCGCACTTCTTCTGTCCGCCCTCAGATCTTAAAAACTACTGAGGCTAGGGGGCTGCAAATTGGTATATTGATCATCCACCCACCAATCATCAAACATATCAAATTGCAACCCTCTAGCCTCAGCAGTTTTTATTTATTTAAGGTTAAAGGTAGCCATAATCGTGCATCTGGCAATGATATGAGATAAGCCACCACCGTCCCGTGGTTAAAATTTCATGAGCCGCGGCTCATACAGCAATATACCGAGACCACCGAAACATAGATCTATTTTCGGTGGCCTTGATCATACGATGTACAGACAACTCGACTACGCCGAAGAAACTTCGACGCATTTTTCACTTGTTTCGTAGCGTCGTTGGATTACGAAGAACAATGCCACAGGATATCTAGCTTAACAATAATCTCCTCTGATAAGTTCTGACTAAAATACCTGACCTTTTAACTTTAGGAACAGAATCCACGAATGTGTGTCACTGGGGTAGTTGCGAAGCCTCTGCCTATCAGGGGTTAATTCTTATCCCTCCAGCTATGAAAGCTATAGAGCACATTGCAATTATATTCTCTTGGCTGACAAAGCAGCTAAATGTTTCCAGGAATCAAGATAAGCCCAGGAAGGTCCGCAAAGCCAACAACTGTGTATGAATATGAATGTATGTGTATATATATGTATATATATATATATATATATATATATATATATATATATATATATATATATATATATATATATATATATATATATATATAACCAACCTAACCTTTATAAAAGACCTGTTCAGCTCCGCTGGAATTCTCTGCCATCGGAAACCTCTTTTCCATCTGATAATGCTCCGATAACCACGCATAAGGACACCAAAAGGGTGTCCGTCTCTCTTCCTCCGTCCCTCATAAAACTTGTTAGGATTTCCCTGAACGAAATCCCCGAGGAATATATCGAGGCCACTGGGACGTCGTTGCCGATGGAATCCATAGTCCCTTGTCATCAGATGAGGGAGGTCAACCACCCATTTCATTAGGACAGAACCAGGATTCTCGCACATACTTCATTCCCCCGTGATTTAAATGGGTCACTTAAACGCGCTTATCTGACAGAACGAAAATGTAGCCAGATACAAAGGCGCCCATTATCATCGGAGCCACCATCACCGCCGGCTCTCAGAAGGAAACTAAATGAGTCCGCTATGCAGAGCTCGGTATGGAAGCTTGAACAAAAAGGGACAAGAACAATTGAAGGCGTCTTGCGCTGGCCTGACGACGATGCTGGCTACTGAATCAATTCCACACGTTCAGCTTGAGCTCGCACAAATGCTACTGATTTCACTACAAGCACTGTCGGGTAAGATTTCAGAATTGAAAGAACGAATCTTGCACGTGGAATTCTACTTGGATCCGAAATGACTAAAATGAAATCTCTTGAGAAACCTACTTGGAAAAGAAAAAGACGCTCATGAAGTTCTCCCAACAGCATTTTAGTCATCTTTACTGTTACTGTAAGGTTCTTCTTAGATTTACTATATAGAATCTTTCTATCTCCCACCTTCTTTCAGGAGACGAATTCCATTGTAATATTAAGCGTTCATTTATCTAAAATAAATATATGCCAACATTCGATACACAAGGTTTGCCTGTCAAAATGACTACACAATCCTTGAGGAAAGCAAATCAGTGAAACAGAAAGTTATTTTCCTGAACCATGATGACACTTGTCTTATACATCGGTTCCCCTGAAAACCAAAGTAAACCACAATTACTTCGACAGACAAAACAGACATCCACATAATGAGAGACAGAAGCGAAACCTAAAGGAAATTGCTTACAGCTTCTCGTCGCAAGGAAGTAAAAATTCAGAGAGATTTGAACCAGAGGGACATTTTCCCATGCTCTCTGACAGAGAGTGAGACTTCTGTAACCTCAAGAGGACCGAGGGGGTTACTCCATATTGGTTCTTCAGATCTTTGGTAATACCCTCTCACACATATACACGGACGCACACACACGCGATCTTTGTGTGTATGTTTGTGAGGTAAATCAGGTCTTACCAATTACCAGATCTGGCCATTCTGTGAGGTTTAACCTTTTTCCTTTCTAGATACAATTACTTATCGTGAACATGAATTCGTTTCAAAGGGCTTGAAACTAACTGATAAAATGATGCAGCTCACGCAAACTTTCCTGTCATTCTCATGAACCCATGCAAACACTAGGTTAAAAGTTAAGTATACCTTAGTTTAACCAGACCACTGAGCTGATTAACAGCTCTCCTAGGGCTGGCCCGAAGGATTAGACTTATTTTACGTGGCTAAGAACCAATTGGTTACCTAGCAACGGGACCTACAGCTTACTGTGGAATCCGAACCACATTGTACCAAAAAATGAATTTCTATCACCAGAAATAAATTCCTCTAATTTATCATTGCCGGCCGGAGGCTCCAACTCGGGCCTAGCAGAGTGCTAGCCGAGAACTCTACCGACTCGCCCAACGAGGAACTGCAAACGCTAGAACCAGCTGCCACAATTATTCAGAACAAAAATCCTGATGGGTCAGGAAGACCTCTAGTCAGAGGGAAACGCGGATTAATGGCAGAGTTATTCTTTAAAATAAGTTGAGCGGGACCAACTATTCTTTAATATAAGTTAAGTGGGAACAACTATTCTTTAAAATTAGCTAAGTGGGACCAACTGTTTTTATTATGTTATTAAGTGGGAACAACTATTCTTTAAAATCAGCTAAGTGGGACCAACTATTCTTTACAATAAGTGGGACCAACTATTCTTTACAATAAGTGGGACCAACTATTCTTTAATATGTTAAGTGGGACCAACTATTCTTTAATAAATATATATGTTAAGTGGGACCAACTATTCTTTAATATGTTAAGTGGGAACAACTATTCTTTAAAATATGTGGAACACGCTATTCTTTAAAATAAGTTCAGCGGGACCAACTGTTCTTTATTATGTTAACCAACTACTCTTTAAAATAAGTTAAGTTGGAGCAACTATTCTTTAATATAAGTTAAGGGGAACCAATTATTCTTTAAAATAAGTTAAGTGGGACCAACTGTTCTTTAAAATAAGTTAAGTGGGACCAAATATTCTTTAAAATAAGTTAAGTGGGACAACTATTCTTTAATATAAGTTAAGTGGGACCAAGTATTCTTTAAAATAATGAATTTTTAAAAGAAAATTTGCTGAAAATATAAAATCTGAATGACAACAAAGCCATAAAAATTTTGAATTTTCTAAACCAGAATTCTAAATATATTTATACTAGAACATATAGTCGGGATAATAAAAAGATCTAAAGCCATATGGAAAAAATACCGAATCTCAGTATGATTTAAGGTCATGAGGCATAAAAACCTAACAAATAAAGCATTTGTATGAATAATTACCAGCTTTTTGTTATGAACTAACACGACCTTATGAAATACAGAAAACAGCCTTCCGCAAACCAGTCTTATCGATGGCATTGTTCTCTGGAAGTGAGGACGTTTTAGTTATCTGAAAAGAAAACTATTGAGATAGCTTTGTCTGTCCGTCCGCACTTTTTCTGTCCGCCCTCAGATCTTAAAAACTACTGAGGCTAGAGGGCTGCAAATTGGTATGTTGATCATCCGCCCTCCAGTCATCAGACATACCAGCTTGCAGTTCTCTAACCTCAACAGTTTTTATTTTATTTAAGGTTAAAGTCAGCCATAATCGTGCATCTGGCAACGATATAGGTCACGCCACCACCTGGCCGTGGTCAAAGTTTCATGGCTCATTATATTGAGACCACCGAAAGAGAAATCTATTTTCGGTGGCCTTGATTATACGCTGTACAGGAAACCATTTTATACTTGTTTGTGTCGATACCAGACGAAAACATCACCGGGGGGAATTTGCAAACAAAGGAGAGGATTTGGAAGGAAAAAGATAATCTGATAATCGCCAGAATATAACAAAGCGCGGCTTTCGCCTTAATCAAGTGCTGCAAAACCTCTTGATACCTGCGCGCAATGTTTTAGCAGCTTCGTAACAATCCATCAAGAGTCCCGGGCGGTGAAATTTTTTTGAACTGAGATTTATTTCTATAACCAAAAGCAAGCAATCTCCAACTCGCACCCACCACAATTATTAACAATTAAAACCGTGTGCGACGGCAGATCACAACAATTAACGGGCTGTAATTATCTCCCGTGCAATAAGCATCAATAACAAGGTTCAAATTACCTCCTGCGGATAACGGCAATTATTCAATCCAGCGTTAATGACTGCAATTAGGCAGGAAAAGTTTAAGCATGGAACTGCAAATCTTGACCCGTGAGATCGCAAGATTGATATAAACCCTCTTCAGGCAGCAATTACAACAACGAAAGGGAATTGGGAACAACAATAGGAAATAAATACAATATATATAAATAAATACAATATATATTTTATATATATATATATATATATATATATATATATATAAAGGATTCTCCCATAAGAAAATTAAAATAGAGAATATGGAAATGTTTCGTTCCGATTGTTTTACTTAAATATTTTTTTACTAATTCCGAATTATGACCTTCAAAGTGATTATAACAGAGAGAGAGAGAGAGAGAGAGAGAGAGAGAGAGAGAGCATCCTATAAGGAAAATTAAAATGAAAAATGTAGAAACATTTTGTTTCGATTGTTACTTATATATATTTTTTTTTTTACCAATTCCATTGTGAGATCAAATAATATAAGAAGATTCCCAGTTATAAGCTCCAAAGTATTTATACCAGAGAGAGAGAGAGAGAGAGAGAGAGAGAGAGAGAGAGAGAGAGAGAGAGAGAGAGAGAGAGAGAGAGAGATTTACATGCTAATCTCTTCGCAAGTGCGATTACATATAAGGCGAGGCAGTGGAAAACACTGGTCAGAAAATTATTGCTTGCGAATGCTTCTCTGTCCATCATACGCACGCACTTGGACAAAACAAAAGCATATTTTAAGAATTTTAACCAGAGAACATAACAGAATCTTTCCATCGAAGAGAGAAGAGAGAGAGAGAGAGAGAGAGAGAGAGAGAGAGAGAGAGAGAGAGAGAGAGAGAGTCTTCTTCCAAAAACGAAAGCAATGGCATGCATAGAGAAACTCTATTCAACAATTATTATTATTATTATTATTATTATTATTATTATTATTATTATTATTATTCAGAGGACGAAGCCTATTCATATTGAACAAGCCCACAGGGGAACTGACTTGGAAATCAAGCTTCCAAAGAATATGGTGTTCATTAGGAAGAAGTAAGAGGAGGTAAAGGAAAATACAGAAAGAAGAGATCTCACTTATTAAAAACACACACACACACACACACAAACACACACAGAGCACCAAGGACACTGCTCATTTTCGGTTGGAAAGGATGTGTTCACCCCCGCCCCCCGTCCTACAATTCCTTGGCTAATCAAGGTGGCGCATTCAATTTATAATACGAAGCGACTTCTTCAAAATTCACCTCAGACCATTTCGTCACCACAGAGACCAACGTTGTATTCTCAAGCGCTTGCGATATCGATCGACGAGATTCGTGAGAAGAATAAGTCACTTGCAGTCATTTACATTAGTGTGAGTTCTTCCTGCGACCTTTCTCAGATCTTAGTATCGACAGCCGTAACCGTAAGTCACTCAGAATCCTATAATAGTCTCTGCTTTGGGACTCTCACCTTCATCAGATTTCTCACTCCGTCTATTTTAGTTTCTTCGACCAACTTGCTGGTCGAGAAGAGAATTATATTCATTGTATTGAAGCCATTCTTTTCATTTCGGCAAGAATTAAGAGTCTGCGAACTCATGCTGATTTAATCACATACAGTGAAATGTGCCATACGGCAGTTAAAATGTAAAAAAAAAAAAAAATAAAATAAAAAAGCGCCGAAGTTTCTCCGGCGCAATCGAGTTTTCTGTACAGCCGCCACAGCACATTATCAAGGCCGCCAGAAATAGATCCATCTTTCGGTGGTCTCGGTATAATGCTGTATGAGCCGCGGCCCATGAAACTTTAACCATGGCCCGGTGGTGGCCTGTCCTATATAGTTGCCAGACGCACGATTATGGCTAAATTTAACCTTAAATGAAATAAAAGCTACTGAGGCTAGAGGGCTGCAATTTGGTATGTTTGATGATTGGAGGGTGGATAATCAACATACCAGTTTGCAGCCCTCTAACCTCAGTAGTTTTTAAGATCTGAAGGCGGACAGAAAAAAAAAAGTGCGGACGGACGGACAAAGCCGGCACAATAGTTTTCTTTTACAGAGAACTAAAAACTATAATCTTAAGTATACACTTAGAATTATGGAGAATTATGGGCAACTAACGACCTGGCATATAAATCATTTTTCACCCAAAATTTATTTAGGTCAAGGCTTTTCAAATTACTCAACCTACTTCACGCAGTCATAAATATAATATTTATTGGCATATATAAAAAGCAAACAAATGGTCAAATAAAAGCAGAACGAAAGAAAATAAATGAAGAAATGAACATAAGCTCGGCTATATTATCTCCAGTCTTACCCGCAAAAACAAAGCTGATAATTCACAACTGGACTCGAAGCACACTACTTATCACAACAGAGCTACAGTGTATACATACAGCGAGAGAGAGAGAGAGAGAGAGAGAGAGAGAGAGAGAGAGAGAGAGAGAGAGAGAGAGAGAGAGAGAGAGAAGCCTCGCCCCTAGCACCTTGGAAGAGAGAGAGAGAGAGAGAGAGACAGTTATGGAAGCCTCATCCCTAGAACCTTGGAGAGAAGAGAGAGAGAGAGAGAGAGAGAGAGAGAGAGAGAGAGAGAGAGAGAGAGAGAGACCTCGCCCCTAGCACCTTGGAAGAGAAAGAGAGAGAGAGAGAGAGAAAGAGAGCACCTTGGAAGAGAGAGAGAGAGAGAGAGAGAGTTAGAGAAACTGTTACAAATCAATCACCTTTCTCTGCCTGGAAAGAGAGATCTCTAACAGAGAGAGAGAGAGAGAGAGAGAGAGAGAGAGAGAGAGAGAGAGAGAGAGAGAGAAAGACTTAAAATAACTTTTTCACACCCTGGTAATTGTCCGTTCAAGCCCTCAGTCAAATATAATGAGCACACGTCCGGGGCTTCTTCAAAACGAACTTTGCCCCATCATTCAGGGGCCGAGAGGAGCTGCTGCTCAGTCCATTACGAACCCGACGCAGTCAACACCTGCACACAACGAAAACGTGTCAGCAGTGTATTCGTTAAGATTAGCAAGGCGTCCGCAAATCAAATCTACATCTGGGTTCCTGTGTTCTCGCGTGTGAGTGTGTGAATGTGTGTGATATATAAATATATATATATATATATATATATATATATATATATATATATATATATATATATATATATATATATATATATATATATGTATATATACACACATATAATATATATATAAAATACTGTCTAAGGAGATTACATAGGGTTTAAACCCAATAGCATTTAATCTGAATGTCTCAATCACCTGATTGTATGAGTCATTAAGTCACGTGACTGCTGGATTAAAACATAAATCTCTACGGAATGCATTTAACCCTTGGCTGAAAGCGAAGCAAATTCAAGTACAGAGACAAATATTTACGAAATACAAACTAATAATTACGAAACACGTACATTCAAGGTCCTTCACATATACTATGAGGTGAGGTTAGGATCTTTTGCATACAACCAAGTGAAAATGTATTATTATGCTTCAAAAGCTCTTCCCCGTAGGAGGATAGCGCCGTCAGCGCACCTCATGCGGCGCACTGCCGGCATTACTTAAGGTTCTTAGTAGCGTCCCTTCGTCCCCTAGCTGCAACCAGGATTGATGGAGTACGTACTCTGTTAATCCTGGCTGCAACCTCTTTCATTCCTTTTACTGTACCTCCGTTCATATTCTCTTTCTTCCAACTTACTTTCCACCCTCTCCTATCAACAGATTCATAGTGCAACTGAGAGGTTTTCCCCCTGTTACACCTTTCAAACCTTTTTACTGTTTCAGCGCTGAATGACCTCATTGGTCCCGCTGAATGACCTCTCAATTTGGTCCCAGTATTTGGCCTTGAATTGACAGCTGTTCTTGTTCTTGAGTTATAGTTGATTAACTGGCCTTATGCCATCATGGGGTCTTCCTCGTGGAACTGACTACAGAATTTAGGCCAAAGACCAAGCACTGGGACCTATGAGGTCATTCAGCGCTGAAACGGAAATTGACAGTGAAAGGTTTGAACGCTGTAACAGAAGGAAAACCTCAAAGCAGTTGCACTATAAATCAATTGTTAGGAGAAGGTGGGAAGTAAGATGGAAGAAAGAGAATATGAGAGGAGGTACAGTAAAGGGAACGAAAAGGGTTGCAGCTAGGGGCCGAAGGCACGCTGCAAAGACCCTTAAGTAATGCCTACAGTGAATCCGATGAGGTGCACTGACGGCTCTACCCCACTACGGGGTTTTCCTCGTGGAAACTCTGACAATGATCTCCGTGTTCTGTGAAAAAATTCTTTTCAAGACAAGTGAAGTGCCTCTACTATTTTTATGTTTATAATTTTTTATTCCATTTTCTCAAAATTATCAATTTATAACTTATATTCCTCATTTCGAAGGTGAGTTTACTATCCGTCAAGATGACAAAGAAACCTTGACAAATCCGTCATCTTGGTTTAATCACTTGCTGAATAAGAGAGAGAGAGAGAGAGAGAGAGAGAGAGAGAGAGAGAGAGAGAGAGAGAGAGAGAGAGAGAGAGAGAGAGAGAGAGAGATTCAGCAACAAATAAGGATCAATCAGGCATGAAAACTTTGATTGGGATGAAACACTTTTTCCTCAAAAGATACTGCAAAAAAAGAAAAAAAAATCCCAAATAACTTGTCGCGGAGGCAGTGCAAAAAAAAAAAAAAATAATAATAATAATAAAAAAAAAAGTCAGTAAGACGCGAGCTGTCACAGACGCTCGTTCCACTGCAAGTGAAAGTCGGCTTCACATGGGAGGAACAGATTGAGATATAATGAGAGTATAATGAGATCCCTAGACATCGCACACACGTCACGTTGGCCATTTAAAAACAGTTTCTCCTCCTGGACACATTCGACACGAAACCTATCATGAACGAATCCACACATGACACCGTTATAAACAAAATGCCACTATACCATCAAAACAATCTTCTTCTTCTATTTGTTTCGATGGCTCGAGCTCAGCAGAACGAGTGTTTGGAATGTCACTGACGACACTCGATATCGAGATGAATATGGGGAGGGAAGGGAAGGGTGGGGGGGCCGGGGAGGCCGACATGCCCCTGGTTTGGACCACCAATAGAGCCACTTATCAATGTTCGTGAAGAAGCTGATGAGAGAATGCTGGTCGCCTTTCGATGTCGTTTGAACTAAGCTCTCTAATGATAGCTCCTTCTTGACTGGTGTTGACACAAAAATTCCTGACTACTGTGAGATAAAATAGATAAAATGAAACACCTGTTTCCTGAACACCTGTTTCCTGTTTAACACTGTTCTTCATTCCAGATTTCACCTAAAGTGAAATCAACTAAGTATTGGTAGATTCTTGGCTAAGCAGATATTTATACTCTTAAAACGATATTGTTACTTACGATGAATGTTACAGACAGGTAATTCATACCCTATCACACAAACTACTGGCAGTTTGAATAAAAACGGTATTTTTTTAAATGCAAAAATAAAAAAATTGATAAATTTCACACACCAAGTAAATAAACAAACCACATACACGATATTAGCCTGAGTAAATGCCAAAGACTTGAAACTAAAGTGAGTAGATTCAGCGAAAGAGAGAGCGAACGTTTTCACATCAACCCGTTAAACACTTTCCTGACCTGATGATGAAGTAAACAGACAAGTTTCATTTAGTGGGATAGAGCCTCAGAGAAGAAACTTTCCAGTCCGTCGACATCCAAGAAGACTCTGCTGCCATCAGGGCTGGAAGACTCCTGTCCTGGAAGACTCTTGTCCTGGAAGAGTCCTGTCCTGGAAGACTCTTGTCCTGGAAGAGTCCTGTCCTGGAAGACTCTTGTCCTGGAAGACTCCAGTCCTGGAAGAACCATGTCCTGGAAGACTCCAGTCCTGGAAGACGCTTGTCCTGGAAGACTATTGTCCTGGAAGACTCCAGTCCTGGAAGACGCTTGTCCTGGAAGACTCCAGTCCTGAAAGACTCTTGTCCTGGAAGACTCCAGTCCTGGAAGACTCCAGTCCTGGAAGACTCCAGTCCTGGAAGACTCCTGTCCTGGAAGACTCCAGTCCTAGATGATCCCTTTCCTGGAAGACTCCAGTCCTGGAAGACTCCAGCCTGGAAGACTCCAGTCCTAGAAGACTCCTGTCCTGGAAGACTCCAGTCCTAGAAGATCCCTTTCCTGGAAGACTCCAGTCCTGGAAGACTCCAGCCTGGAAGACCCCAGGCCTGGACGACTCTGGAAGTGGCTATATACAAGCCAGGGCCGGCACAGCGGGAGCGCTTCCTCTTTGGTATTAGCGTCCGGCGGCGTCGTACAAGGGGGGCATGTTTCATGGCGGGTGCATCTACGGGGTTCATCTATGCAAATGCATTTAAATTGCATCGGTGGCGGCGGGGTCATTCGTCATGATCCCGTGCCGTTGCTCATTGCAGTCTTTAAAACCGGCGTGTCAGCGCGCTCCAACTTATCTCGCATCGGCGTCTTCATTCATAATGATAACAACTGTAATTTCTTCAGCCCACCGCTTCCCCTCCCCGCCGCCCCCTCCCCACAGGGGCCCTCGCGACATCATGTTCATGCACGAGGTCGCTCGACAACGCAGACATCGCAACGAATAAGAGATTATGAAAGTACAAAAGAAGAAAAGTCGCTCTAGACGGAAAGGGCACATTAGAAGCTTTAAAACAACAGAGTCCATCTGATAGAACAAGTAATGAGGACGCGGCGTTTGAGCTTGTAAATGAGCCTGGGAGATTTAAAGACACCAAAAACAAACAAACCGAAACATAATTAACAAAGACATAACACTGAGGGTACAGGGGCACGAACCTCTTCAACACGGACCAAGACAGGAGGAAGGGGGGGAGGGGGGAGAGGGAAATGAGGACCTGGCAAAAAAAAAAAAAAACGTGCTGAGGTTGTTCTTCGACCTCCGATATGAAATGAAAAACAAGCCCCTGGCAGAGACATTAGAAATTTTATTATAATATTTTTAATCGATAAAGATACTCTGAAAAGTATGAAAGTGACTAATATTAACGCAATATAAAATAATTTAGTATTTACCCTCGAGAAACCCTTTGCGTCCTCAGGCTGAAATAGGTCAAGTGGGTTAAATGGTCAGACCCCACCATTTATCAATCATAAGAACAGTTATGGGAGAAGTAACATAATGAAATGAACTACTGTCATGAATTTGAAGAGCCTGATCACTGAAATAACTTCTAAAACTGTTTTCTGATTTTTCAACCCATTATTATAGGACGAGCTGACGTAAGATTTAAATGCTATGCAATTTCATCAGTTCCCATGCAACACCCATGAATCACATGTTTCTTATATCTATATTTCAAGTTAATATTCCTGCCAATATAGTCCTCATGCATTAGACAAAACAATCACAATCAAGACTCACTTCGTGCAGTTCAAATGGCACTTAGATAATAAGTGGACCTTCCAGAAAAACAATGCGTTATCCTTAAACGATAAATATTATTATCCTTGGATTTATAGGCCTCGAAAAGACAGATGACGCTTCGAAATGACTCTTCTTGTGATAACTGACTGATTGATTAAAATAGAGAAATATCTGGTATCACAACGAAGACGCGCCTCGTCATCGAAAACTAAATAAATATTTAAAAATATAATGAAGACTTCAAAATTATCATGAATACTTCATCACACATACTGCAAAATCGCTTCTTAAAAGCTACAGGACTAAATTAATGACAAAAACTCACACGGGTTATCAGATCAAACTGAAATAATAAAACTCGTAAAAAAACTTACTCTAAATCTTCTATTACATAAAAATGCAATTTGTGACTTGAGTCTACCAATCATCATAAGTCTTAAAAACATCATCAGAGTTTAAATACATCTGTTCTTCGGATGGAAGTGAAATAATTCAATGAGCATCGCCTTCCCGGTACTCTGGAAAGTCTCCACGACTGGAAAACTCGACCAGAAAATGTCTGGCAGTCGAGAAGGCCAAACAATTATCACAGAAGGTTGTCGTTCATTCTGCTCTAAAAATTTCGAGTCAGCCTCATTGGGAGCGCTGGGACTTATGAGGTCATTCACCGCTGAAAGGGAGATTGAGAGTAAGAAGGTTTGAAAGGTGTAACAGGAGGAAAACCTCAAAGCAGTTGCACTATGAAACAATTGCTAGGAGAGGGTGGATATCAAGATGGAAGAAAGACAATATGAAAGGAGTTGCAGTAAAAGGAATGAGAGGGGTTGCAGAGAGGGGTCAGAAACAAAATTCCTAATGCAAGGGCGTAATATTAAAACTAAAAGCTCTGCTCTGCTTTTGCTGAGTCCTGTAACTGATAATTTTCTTTGGTGTTAAAATTGATTTGAAGACAATTAAACTGGCATATTACTCTACTGTAAACACTGACGAGTACCTGCACTGAATCCTATGTCAGCATCGGAAGTAAGAGCCATACACACACACATAATAATAATAATAATAATAATAGACACACACACACACATATATATATATATACACACATATATATATATATATATATATATATATATTGTCTTCTCAACTTAACTCTCGCTGGAGATGCTGTCTTTATTTTTTTCCACCTTATTATATACCATATATATATATATATATATATATATATATATATATATATATATATATATATGTGTATGTATGTGTGTGTGTGTGTGTGTGTGTGTGTGAATTTTTGCCCTTATAAACAAGTGACTTCAATATTTACAAATATTATACACACAAACACCAGCTCATTATCGAATTCACTACACAATGAGAATAACCCACAACCAAGGGGAATTATAGTTGACAAGTGCTATGCCGGCGAAGAAGCATTTATCAGTTTGAATTCCCCCTGGGGTGTAAGTTATTCCCAAGGAATCGTGAATTCGATATCATACGATATTTTTAGGGTAACATTTTATATTCGTTATTTCCTCGTATTTGCATAAGTACCTCTAGTTATTATTATGGTGAGTATATTACAATTTCTATTCTTTTACCGACAGGCTTCCAGAGATAGAATTCCTATGCCTTGACAGTGATATAAATTTACCGATGCCAATTCATGCCCTATATTCTCATCACTGATCGAGTTAACATCCGAAGCAGCAGCTGGTTTATCTTTTTTCTGCAAGGGTGTCATTATTAATATCCATATCATATTATTATTATTATTATTATTATTATTATTATTACCAAAGATGTGAAAAACAACTGGCATTTTAACGTTATATGAGAACACCGTTCAGGTGTTCGAAAGTCTTGATTTTTTACCAGTAATATATTTACTATATAATTGTGGATTTTATTACCACATTATTATTATTATTATTACTCTCAAAAAGATGCAACTATATGGAACAATCCACCAAAGGGCCACTTATCAATTGTCAATTTCTGCAGTTTGTTCGTGAGTTTAAATATGCTTGAACGATACAAAAAGCCATAAATATTCATACGAAAAATACATATCAGTGCAAACCAACTTCAGGTATTGTGTGCACTCTTTTGCTATGGGACTTTCATCTTTTCTTACTATTCACAATCAGAATGTATAATTTCTCTCAATTTCCTGTTTCTCCAAAAATTTATCATCCCTCTTTACTAAGTGAGATTTAATGTTACCTGAGAAAAGACGTTTATCAGTTCTCGATTGTAGGGACCGAGTTGATTTGGGCAAACATGCCAGTCTCGGCCTCTATCCGAAAAGAGATCGAGGAACAGATTTCTCAATTTTTTTTCTTTTATACCAACCGAAAAGGGAAAGAATTAAGCCAGTATGATCCTTTACTGGTCGATTTTATAAATTTAGTAGTCCGTGAATTATAAAATACAACATTCACCGATACATAAATTGAATATGTAATCAAAGTTATAAATAAAAGAAGCAAGTATCTGCAAAGGAACGAAAATGTTCAGTGTAATTTGAGCTTTTCGAGTCGATTTGAGTTTCTCGAAAGCTCCATACAAGAGGACGGGAGACAGAGAGAGGAATAGGGAGAGATGGGGGCTGGGGGGGAGGGGGAAGGGGGAAGGGGGAATGGGAGAAGATGGTAGAGAGAGGAAGTAATGCAATACAAGATTGGGATAACCGGCTGACAATATGTGATCTTATTCAGATACAACAGATGGAGTCTCCACGCTATCGCAAAGAGGTTTCAAAATCTCGAGACCTTTGTGAACTCGAAAAAAAAAAAAAAAAGATCGGAACTCTACTATCTTATATTCTTCTCTCTCTCTCTCTCTCTCTCTCTCTCTCTCTCTCTCTCTCATTCTTCACATTGATATTTCCAAAGTTACATTTTCCAACAAAGCATATTCCGAGCCCATTAGCATACGGAACAAAGGTGTTGGTTTCCAGCCATACCATCTAACAAGCAATTTCTGTCTGCCCAAGCAAGCGATGGCCCCATCACTCAAGATCCCGCCGATGTAATCAACTCGCGGGAATATTTCACCGAGCATTTAAAACAATTCTTCAAGAAACTAATTGAAGGCAAAGTTGCTCGCGAAAGCACTCACTCCCTTTCGTCGGACGGTTCTCGTTAGAATGTAAAAAAAGAAAAAAATAAAAATAAAAATATTGTTCCGTTCAGCACCTCTTTATTTGGAAAGACAAACATTTACATAATCCCGAATAGCAATGATGCTTCGCCAACCAGACGAGGAAACGAACATTTGTTGCTAAAAGCGAACGCGAAGCCAGAGTGCACTGACAATTGTTAAAAGACGACTAGGTCCAGCTCTAAAAATTAAAAAGTTATGTCGAATGATTAACAGACTGCCTGCATAACCGCAGGGCCCAGTTCGTTATGCTGACATGTTGAATGTGTTTAACATCGGTAATTAACACCGAAAACAAAAATATATAAGTTGAAATCTCTCTCTCTCTCACTCTGAAACTCACACACAATGAAAGTACAATTCCAAGGCACATCCCTTGGTGGTTGAAGGCTTGCGATATTGTAAAAAAAAAAAAAAAAAAAAGACTTTCAAAGAAAATGACAATATTTTTTAAAAAATCGTTTGGCAATATAATAATTCTAATCCTGTAATCAGTAATAGGAACATTAACCTGTTTACGTACGGATATTGTTTATACTTTAAATCCCCTTCTTATTAAGACATATTCCTATTAGGGCCTGCATATTTCACGAACCATGAAAGTGTGTACAGCATACTGTCAGTGTGGAGTATGATTTCTAAAACCTGAAACTTATGTTAGTAGCATTCGATAGAAACGTCAGCCACCATCAACATATCTGTGAAGACTCATTTCCAAATTCGTCACTATACAGACGAGGCTCTATTTCACTGGGGATAGATAGGAAGCAGACAACATAAATAGAGAGTATACAACATAAATAGAAAACCGACAGCATAATTAGAAAGCAGACAGCATAAACAGAGAGTAGACAACAAACGATAAAAAGCAAACTGCATAAACAGAGCATAGACAACATAAATCGAGAGCAGACAACAATAATAGAGTAGACAACACGACTAGAAAGCAGACAACATAAACAGAGAGTAGACAACATAAATAGAGAGTAGACAACATAAACAGAAAGCAGACAGCATAAACAAAAAGCAGACAGCATAATTAGAGAGCAGGCAACATAAATAGACAGCAGGTGACACACAAACAGAAATAGACAGTGTGACAACATAAATAAGAAAGATAAATATTAAAACAGAGGCAACATGACAACATAAACAGAAAAGCAAACAAATATAATTGAACAGAAAGTAGACAACATAAACAGAAAGTAGACAACATGAAATAGAAAAGAAAATTAAAAAGCACGACAGCATAAACAGAAAGTAGACAACGCCAAGAACAATCAGGTACTCATCACAGGCTAACATCCACCATTAGAAGATTCCAACCAGAGACAAATGAAAATTTTGTTGGATTATGCAATACAGCTGTTCCGAGTTACAAGTATGATTGAGACCATTCCTCCTCACAGCTCAGGAATAAAACAACCCTTTCCAACTGGACCCTGGATTTAAGGGATGAGGCGAATCTGAAAAAAGTCAGCGGCTTTCTGTTTGATTGCCAGCGATTATAATTAACTTAGGAAATGACCTCAATCAAGTCCATCAGACGTGACTAATGGTGAGGGTATACTCATGCCACACTCATCCTAATGGCGAGTGGCAATTTGGGGTCAGTTCCCAACAGTATCATGAACAGAAAAATCGGCATTGTGGAAACAAGATGTTTCTTCGATTTTCTGGCCTTTTTCACCTCATAGTTCTTTTCATATTCTGAACAGGGCCGTAATCAGGCATGGGCACCATGGGGCAGTTGGACAGGAGCCCCCCAACAATCCAATTGGTCCCCGGCTAGACTGTTCACAAGTGGCTCCTTCGAAGCGGATAATCCTCTTTTTAAAGCATGGATTTTATGTCTAATCACTTGCTTTGCAACAAAATTCTGGCTGAAGGTACTAAAAAGTTACAGGTCTAATTTTATCGATCCTTTGCACTTTACTCCAGCCCGTGGGAAGGGAAACTTCTTTGCTCACGGCCCACAATGCTGTGAAGATGTTCCTGCTCATAAGCTGACGCTACTTCGACACAGGTGATGGCTGAAGGTATTGTATTTACTACGTCTCTTCGAATCTAAGTCAGGAAAGGTTTGGACCAAAGAAGAAAACAAGTAAAAAATACGCTGAGGTTCCTTCAGCGCAATCGAGTTTTCTGTACAACTTATAATGCTGTATGAACATTATAAGCGGCGGCCCATGAATCTTTAACCACGGCCCGTTGGTGACTACCCTATATCGTTGCCAGATGCACGATTATGCTAACTTTAATCTTAAATAAAATAAAATTACAAAGGAGGGCTGCAATTTGGCATGGTTGATGATTGAGGGTGATGATCAACATAAATTAATTTGCAGCCCTCTAGCCTCAGTACTTTTTTTAAGATCTGAGAGCGGACGGACAGACAAAGCCGTCACAATAGTTTTCTTTTACATGAAACTAAAATTCGAAAAACAGCTAAGCATTACCCCTGCCAGGTGAGTATGAACCAGCTCTAAATAATGATCACTGAATCCGAGCGTCCGAAGTCAGTCAGTCATACTGAAGACAGTGGCATCTTCAGAGTTCAGAGAGAGTGCCAAGCTGTTCAAGCACAGAACTATAAATTATCTGAAATTGCAGATGTCAAAGTATTAGCTAAACAGTAATGAGTACAAAATTACACTTGCAAAAGTACTTTCTTGTTTTGTTAAAACTTGACATTAATGCTCAGAAAATATACAATACCTTTAGTTGTATTCTGATTCGTCACAATCTCTTTTCACAATTCAGAATGACACACAATCAATTACAGTGAAACCTGTCTTCACCCCACACCTTCTCTCTCTCTCTCTCTCACACACACACAAAATCAAAGGACAGACTCGCATATATACGACTGTTCATAAATCAAAGGACAGATAGGTATATACCTTACACTAGTTTGCACAAGCATTTGCAACAATAGCGCCAAGAGAAATAATGATAACATTATGCCTTTCTTTCCCGCGGACCACGCTCACAATCTTCAAGTCTATTAATGCAAAGAAACATCCGACAATCTCATAAACATACCCGATCTTTCGGGCACGGTGCGGAAGAGAAAGTAATCTTATTGGGCATTAGTAAGGCTGCCTAGTACATAATATACACAAATACATACATATACATAGTTAATTAGTTATTATATATATATATATATATATATATATATATATATATATATATATATATATATATATATATATATATATATATTTAGAGAGAGAGAGAGAGAGAGAGAGAGAGAGAGAGAGAGATATATAGAGAGAGAGAGAGAGAGAGAGAGAGAGAGCATTACTCAAGTTCTGATTTTGATGTTCATAACTCATCAAATTTCCAAGAAAATACTTGTTTGAACTGTAAATATAAAAGTGTTATAAGAATGTTATTGACATACTCCACAACAGCTGATTTAAAAAATTCGAGAGAGAGAGAGAGAGAGAGAGAGAGAGAGGGAGAGAGAGAGAGAGAGAGACAGAGAGAAAAAAAAAACATTCACTGTACAACGTAATGACCAGTTGTCTTGCTTTCAAAAAATTATGGTTGTAATAAACAAACAGGAAGAAATCAATATTATTATTATTATTATTATTATTATTATTATTATTATTATTATTATTTTAAAAGACTATGAATTAAATCAGGCAACGTACCACGAAATATCGAGTCAGTAATGAAGAACAGTTTGTTCCTGCTAAAGAAAGCCGCCAATCCGTAGATCTGAAGTGTTTCAAATACCTTGGGTTTCGTAAGACATCAGTAATTGTACGACCAAGGTAAAAAAAAAAAAAAAAAAAAACTTTGGGGAGACTTTAAGTTATTCGCGTACGGCTCCACCCAACTCGACCTCCTGACCTAGCCTTTTGTTCTCGTCTTTTCCTCAAAAAAGTTCCTTTCTGAGTCGGGAGAAAAACTAATCAATGCCCCGATGGCAATCAAGATTACTGCTTCCCTCGGTCTTCCATAAATTGGGGTCAGATTTAAATGACGTAATTATCCTATTATGTGTTAACGATTCCATTCGTGCGAAGTCAATAGCGCGGTGAGGTAATGCCGATCATTAAGAAAAACCTTATGTTATAAAACTAGAATAACCTTCTTTACTGTTAAGATGCCGAGTTTTAAACAGCTTATGTTTAGGCGAGGTCAGTTGTACACTGAGGTAATACTGACCATTTAGAAAAACCCTCATTATAAAAGTAAAATAACCTTCTTTACTGTTAAGATGCTGAGTATCAAACCGCTTAATTTGTGTGTCAAAAAAAAAAATTGCATACAAAATTTATTCAGTTTTCTTGATCAAACACTCAAAGACATATTCTATGCTCTAAAAAGTAGAAATTAGTGAAAAAAACATAAAAAAGTTTTCCATGAAGTTCCTGCGAAATTAATCACCCAGGTTTTCTCCTCTCTCTCTCTCTCTCTCTCTCTCTCTCTCTCTCTCTCTCTCTCTCTCTCCGTATATTCGATACTCTAAAAAAGTAGAAATTAGTGAAAAATATCCATAAAAAAAATTTAACAAGAAGTTCCTGCGAACTTAGTCACCCAGATTTTGTCCTCTCTCTCTCTCTCTCTCTCTCTCTCTCTCTCTCTCTCTCTCCCCCCTGATGCCCAAGAGCAAGCAGAGAGCCAAGTCCGAAGTAGTAAAAGGGATGTTGTGATGTTCCAAGTGATGCATAGGAATCCTCATGAGCCAAGTCCCTAAGGAGAATGTACTTGCTCCCAAATGAGGCTAAAATGCGTTCTCTCCTAAGTGGCTGCGTTGCTAAGCTTGGCATTATTATTATTGATGGAACTTTAACAGGCTTGGAGGCCCGTGGGAGGAGGAGGAGGAGGAGGAGGAGGAGGAGGAGGAGGAGGGAGGAGGGAGGAGGAGGAGGAGGAGGAGGAGGAGGAGGAGGAAGGGTTCACGAAATGGAGAGAGGTTAAATCCATGGGGCTGGTACTTTTGCTTTTCTAATCAGAGGAAACTCAGATGGTTGCGTGCAAGCACTGAAGGCACTGTGTTTGTTTATTTTAATTACTGCATACATGCGAGTCCAGTGATTAGAAAAACGATGCTTTTTCTTACACCCCAATACAAATATATGATAATCGACCGCATAACAGAAACATGTACAATGAAAAGCAACACTTAAATCATGCAAGCGCAATGATACGCACTTACCCGGAAATACAACAGTACAAATGTGTATAAATACTTTTGCGAACGTTTGCAATATTAATGCTTTGATATATATATATATATATATATATATATATGATATATATATATATATATATATATATATATATATATATATATATATGTTATATAAATATACACGAATATATGAATATAACCATTGTGTATGAAATGGTATAAAAACTTTTAGTGAACATGAATATAACCAATTTATATGAAATGTGTATAAAACTTTTAGTGAACATTTGGAATATTAATCCTTTATATATATATATATATATGTATATATATATGTGTGTGTGTGTGTGCGTGTGTGTGTACACGAATATACAAGAATATAGGCAATTTTCAAAACACTCCCCAATGACAATCCCTACCCCAAGATCCAGAGAGTTTTCCACGAAGCATTCTCAGGTCCAAATCAGCCACTAATATTCTCCCCACATCCCCATTACCTGATAGTCATCGGAGTGCTTGATCGAAAGCTCCCTCGGAGCTACTAACTAGTCTGAAGCAATCTGCTCACGCACCTTTCTCCAGATGAACAATTGTCTGTGATATATTTCTCGAGATGAGCGATTCCCTCGAATATTTTGCTCGGGAAGAAATGCAGCCTCGACGGATGAACAGAATGGCATAAACTTGAGGTCAGTTTCTATCATCAGCTTTGGAGGTGGATAATTCGAACGGCCAGACGAGGAGGCCGGAGTTATCTCTCGGTGTCTGTTTAAACACCAAATGAATCTCTTCGCGAGAGGAGAGGTTGCTTTGATATTATCCAAGACAGTATTTGCCAATAATCACCCAGAGATGTAAACTTTCGATATTCGTGACGTATTTTATCTTGTACTAAAACAACTTTGGCTTTTTTTAATACATTTCTGCACAATAAATCAAAAGTAAATTTTATATGTTCCAGTAATTACCCAGAGATGTAAACTTTCAGTACTCGTGATGTATTTTATTTTGTACTAAAACAAATTTGGCTTTTTTAATACATTTCTGCGCAATATGTCAAGAGTGAATTCTACATTTGCCAATAATCACCCAGAGATGTAAACTTTCAGTATTCGTGATGAATTTATCTTGTATTAAAAAAATTTGGCGCTTTTAATACATTCTGCACAGTTCATGTTTAAATATACCTTTACTAACACCTAGTACAGTGATTCTCAACCGGAGGGGACTTCCCCCCAAGGAGGGAATTTCAGAGTTTCAGGGGGGGAATTGTGACCAAGGATTTTTAGTATTTTTAAGCATACTATTTGGAATGCACCTTTTGAGGCAGATAATTTTGGAAAGGGTTGGGGGGGGGGGTTGTGAAATTTTGACATATGATGAAAGGGTACATGGGTCAAAAAAGGTTGAGAACCACTGATTCTCATAGTTTGTTTCCAACGGCACAACAACAGAATAAACCACAAAATGACGGTGAAATCATTAGAATTATTTAAGAGATTAAATTATTTACATATCAGGAACTTGCACTACCAATATCACCTAATGGAACTGCCACAGATTTCTTCAACGCTAGACTTTATATCACTACAACGTCAGTTTACAACGTGTGTGTGTGTGTGTGTGTGTGTGTGTGTGTGTGTGTGTGTGTGTGTGTGTGTGTGTGTGTTGTGTGAGAGAGAGAGAGAGATGAGAGTGTGAGAGAGAGAGAGAGAGAGAGAGAGAGAGAGAGAGATAATATCTGAAAGGCATAAGAATATGTGACGCCCGGAGAAATAATAATAATAATAATAATAATAATAATAACACATAATAATAATAATAATAATAATAAAAATCATGCAATTTATGGCCTTTGGAGTTGACTTTTTCCTTTTCTTATGGTTGGACGGTACAAATCACGTATGGAAGAACCTCACAATAAAAAATTTCTTACGAATACATCTGAACTTTGAAAATTCTATTTCCATGACATCACTGGTCTTCATAAGAAGCCTTGCATTAAAAGTAAGGCGAAGGAAAGCTCTCAAGTCAGTCGTACAAGCGAGGTCGTTTGCCAATTAAAAAAAAAACTGGTCACAGATCTTCCAACATCATATATACTTCCCTACAGCCAATCTATCAACACTTTACAGCCGGATGCCAAACTGCTTACAACATCAGTCACACAAGACGGCGACAGCGGTCAGAGAAGATTTTGGTTACATCGCAACGCATCTCATCAAAATGAACAGAACATAGAACATCTCAGCGTGCGAGAACATCACGAAACCAAACGATGCCCTTAAAGGAAAAAGGAAAACGCAATAATAATAATAATAATAATAATAATAATAATAATAATAATAATAATAATAATAATAATAATAATAGCATGAGTCACTAAAATGGTGAAGAAATCCAGTGGTGTAAATGTTTGTATATGTACATGTCTATATATATATATATACATATATATATTTTATATATTTCTAATATATTTTTACATTTGCACCACTGTGGATTTCTTCAAATTAATAATAATAATAATAATAATAATAATAATAATAATAATAATAATAATAATAATAAAGAATCCAGAAATTCACATAACAACAATATGAATGGTGGTCATGCTTCGTAACAGTAATGGAGCGTTGGATATGATACAAATTAAGCAACTGCCAAAGCAAAGAGATCCCATGATTCATATCGTTATAAGCTACCTGTATAAGAGGATACCTTTTATCGAGTTATTAAAACACACAAATAATGCTTCAAAACATAAAACTATAAATGTGCATCTGTATATCAGCTACATTCAAAGGATTTTTCAGGACAATGATGAAAGTACAGAAACTACAAATAGTGAGTTGGTTTAATGACGTACCGTACTGAAGAAACAAGACAATATACAAAAATTACAAATGATTATAGCATTATCTGAGTCCTAACCATAAACTTTGTTACTCCATTCATTCTAGGACGAAGAGGAATATTATGGATCTTCAGACTGAAGTCGTTTTATGTCAAATAGAAATCGAAATAATCAACACACTATCACGTATATACCAGAAATAAATTCCGACTCACTTAGGGATCGAACCCAAGACTCTCAAATGAAAGACGAGGGGGAATGGATGGGTTCGATCCCGACGTGAGTCAGAAATTTAAAAACGGGAATATTATGGATCTGCAGCTTCAGCGTTCATCAGGCTTTAAGGAATATAGGCTACTGGCTTTCATCCACTTCATAAGCAAAGCTAATCCTGATTATATGAAATGGCCTAGGCTTCTTAGCCTTGCGCCTGCCTTGTGAAAAACCAAGAAAATTCTCAATTTCAGGAAATGCAAGCAAAATGCCGCTTGTTTTTCTTATTCAGCCGTGATAGCATCTGACTTTTAATAAGGGTAGAGAAAGGGTTATAAAAATATAGCATCATTTTAAAATACTGCCTTATGCTATTTCAATAATCCGCCTAATCAGTGAACCGATTTTGGCCAAATTTACATCATTTATATATAATAATAATAGTAGAGTGGATCTTGTTTGTCCGGCCCGGTGTGAAACGTGGAGTGTCGGGAAAGTAGGTTCGTACACTTTCGTCTCGACCGCGCAAACTACAACGGCGGCGAGCTCCATCAAGCTCATTGTTCAATATCTCTCATTAAAGCATCTTTCCACTAGGTTTATGAATATTCGTACTTAACACCAACACATTTTCTCCTTTGTTCAAACGTTACAGTTGGTTTTTGCCTGAAGTCTTCAGAATTTTACCCTGCTCACTTCTCTTTCAACTTCGCAGCCAAGTTCTGAAGTGCCGTTCTCAGTTACTGAGGAATGTGTGTGTGTGTGTGTGTGTCACGACCCGCCCCAACCTTGATGTTTTTCGGCATGCCAGAATTTGCCGTAACTCATGCATATTCTCAAAGGTGGAATATTGCATTTATGTCGCGTTATACTGGACACCGTCATCACTAAATGTTAGGAGATTTCTCGACATAAGTTCCACGATATTGGATGAACTGAACTGAACTGAATATAGAATTTAGGCCAAAGGCCAAGCACTGGGACCTATGAGGTCATTCAGCGCTGAAACGGAAACTGACTGTGGAAGGTGGTGTAAGGAGGAAACCCTCGCAGTTGCACTATGAATCAATTGTTAGAATAAGGCGGGAAATAAGATGGAAGAAAGAGAATATGAAAGGAGGTGCAGCAAAAGAAACGAAAGGGTTGCAGCTAGAGGTCGAAGGCACGCTACAAGGAACCTTAAGTAATGCACTGACGGCGCTACCCCCTTACGGGGACGATATTGAATGTTGTTCTTAGACTAAATATCAGTCTTAAGTCCAACTTCCAAACGGCAGGATTGTCAGCAAGAATAAGTCCAATAAATCTTGTATTAAAAAAAACTGATTTAGTTCTACAAACTGTGCTGCAAATATCCGACACCTCTTGAAGATTATTACACGAGCGGCTGCAAAAAGCAATCAGAGACTGCAAACCTCAGCTAAGGGGCGAATTAACCGATTCCATTATGAATGAGTGCACAACATCCCGAGGTGAAGTAAAGTGATTCTGATGAAATTCGGCAGGAACACTCACAGTTTAACCTCCTCTCGCCCCTTCCCTTTATTTTGGTATACATTTAGTGAATATCGATCAGATTTGCGTGGTTTCATGTTGAGAAATCTTCACATTTTTATCGATGCTACCAAAGAGCCGGTCGTTTAGATAAGAACAGCCAATGATCGTTTTAAAAACAATATAGATCTTGGTTTTGAAACAATTTCATCATTAACTCCGGATGTTGGCTTTACGTGTATATTCTGCCAATAGACAGACAGACATGCAAACCAAACCAAAAGCAAGCCCTCATCACTGGAGAGGAAAAATCACTTTTGAAGCAAGATAGCTCCAAGAGTTTTTGTAGTTAATCACTCCTCTCTCTCTCTCTCTCTCTCTCTCTCTCTATATATATCTATATATATATATATATATATATATATAGTACACACACACACATATATATATATATATATATATATAAATTATATGTGAAATTCTTTACTATTCATAAAAACAAGAAACCTTTCAGAATGCAACAGTCATGTATTTCCACTTCGCCAAATGTGAATTTGAATTGTGACGTCCAAACATGACACTTGCTTTAAACGTAACTTCCTATCCAGCCAACGGAGCCTATGCAATCCTTTACAAAAAAGGATCCCACCCACCGCAAGGATTACGATTGTGAATTCGCATATTTCAGCACCAGGACCTTCCTACGCACACCTTTGTTGGGGGTAATTTCTGCTTCCATCCGCCAAGAGCTAATCATTTGCATCCGACCTCGAACTGCTTCCTTTTATATATCCTGGTGTCGGGAACATTGTTGCTAATAATATAACATCAACACACAACTGGAGATCTGTAGCGCCTCTGGTCGCTCTGCACTTGGCTGATCCTCTCGTGGATTTGGCACAAATACTGCCTTCGAGAGTGCCTTAGTTTTGACAAATACTGCCTTCAAGAGTGCCTTAGTTTTGACAAATACTGCCTTCAAGAGTGCCTTAGTTTTGACAAGTACTGCCTTCAAGAGTGCCTTAGTTTTGACAAATACTGCCTTCAAGAGTGCCTAGTTTTGACAACACGCTCTCAAGAGTGCCTTAGTTTTGACAATACAGCCTTCAAAGAGTGCCTTGGTTTTGGACAAATACTGCCTTCAAGAGGCCTTAGTTTGGATGGGAATACTGCCTTCAAGAGTGCCTTAGTTTTGACAAATACTGCCTTCAAGAGTGCCTTAGTTTTGATATTCAAGAGTGCCTTAGTTTTGACAAATACTGCCTTCAAGAGTGCCTTAGTTCTGACATTCAAGAGTGCCTTAGTTTTGACAAATACTGCCTTCAAGAGGCCTTAGTTTTGACAAATATTGCCTTCAAGAGTGCCTTAGTTTTGACAAATACTGCCTTCAAGAGTGCCTTAGTTTTGTCTGTCTGGGAAGGTGAGGAATACATACGAGCCTAGCGAGGTGTATTACCAATATGTGGGAAACTTCTTCAATTTAGCAATCTGTCGTCACTACATTAAAATGTAGACCAAAGACGCTGAAAAGCAGCTCAGTTCACGATAACAGGTGGGAAGGCCACTCTCCAAAAGCAAGCACTTAGAACTGTGATTGCGGACTGCCTACGAGACTGCCGCTTTCGGAGAGATCTTGGAAATAAAAACCAGATTTTTTTTTTATTTTCAAGACAGATAATATAAAATGATGAAGACAATCCCGAAGCAGCTCAGTTTACAATTAACGACGTCAATTTGTTTTTAAGTTTTACTGCATCCATCATCGACTAATATCTACATCTTCAGTTCCTATCTGCGTCATTCAAGAGAACGCACTGTATGAAAACTCACGCCAGTAAATTTCAAGGTCGTTCACAGCTTCAATGAAATAAAGAAAAAGGACAAAAATGAGGAAAAATAGGATTCAACAGCATTTACACAGCCCTCCCACGACAGAGAAACATTACAGGTACAATAAATTAAGCAATTATTAATTTCTTAATGTATAACATTACTATCCCTTAGATTATTCTCATTCTTATTCATTTATGAAAAGATCTCTCTCTCTCTCTCTCTCTCTCTCTCTCTCTCTCTCCTTCCTGCTCGGAGAGAAAAAGGAGGCCGCGAATTTACCCGTTTCAACGTCCAGCTTCCAATTTTCCTTATTTGGAATGGCTGACATTTTGAGAGCATTCTTGCACGCCTTCAACCTACCTTGTTGCAAGATGCTGATCAATAATTACAGGAAGTTGCCAGATCTTGCTTCACGTGAGCACTCTGCAAAAAAAAAAAAAAACATTTATTGCTCAGATTGATGTTCGGTAATTAAAACGATATCTGTTATACTGTTGATGAGAATGATTTCCTGTTTGTAATATTTCTCCGACGACTTGATCTTGGGAAAGCTGATGATCAAATGGTATCTCTTGTTGTATAAAATTCGTCAAAAGGGAAAAATGAAATGCTTGTTACTAAGGAACCTATTTATATCTTCCTTCAAGTTTCCAGTTGTTGCCTATTTATTTTAATCATTATTGTTCCTTATCTCTCCATTCGTTATCGTTCCTTGAGTGAGGTCACGGGAGTTGACTAATTCGTTTAAATTTTCAAGCCAATATCACGTCCTCACATTGCAGGATGGCCATGAAATCAAGCCCAATATTCATGAGACACTGGTCTAGATCAGTGGTTCCCAAACTGGGGCCTTGTAGCAGAATGCAGGGGGCCATAATCTGAGGATATGTATGTATAAAACCAAAGGAGTTTAGTGGGTAGGACTGTAGACAGTCACTGCAGTCATGTGTTATGCTCAGGGGTGGGCTATGGACAAGTATCCTGTATAAAAAGTGGGTAACGACCAGAAAAATTTTGGGAACCACTGGTCTGGATGCTGGAAAACTCGCACAACCATAGAAAACTTAATTTTTTTTTTACGTACTTCTGTCATTGTTCTAAGTTGACATGTTAGATAATGTCACAGAAATCGGCCGTTTTAATAATACCAAAAGTACACCTAAGGATTGTGAAATATGAAGAATAGCACGCGTTCACCCAGCGCACTCTTTTGGTCCTGAATTTAAGAGATGTCGTAAGACCTCGCTGAGTTCAGGAATACAAACTGAAGGCAAAAAGTAACTTCAGACGCCAAACAAGAGTCCTTAACGATGTTAATAAAACTCAGCCACACCACAAATGATTCATGATCAGAGAAATGGTCGACTTTGCAATGAAGTGTGAGTGTGTGTGTAGATTATACCAAAGGCTCTTGCTCCGGGTGCAGCCCTTAACACTTGAATTAAGAAGACTGACAGCTGCTACCGCGGATGGGCGCGGCCAAAAACCTTTCACACTTGCATGTTAAATAGAATATTAACAAATATTTACGTTCACCATTGACCTCCTTAGGTGTACTTTTGTTATTATCAATACGGCCGGCTTCTGTAACATTGTCTATCATGTCAACTTAATGACAAAAATACATAAAAAAAATAGGAAATTGTTTTCCATGGTTGCGCAAGTTTTCCAAGCATCTAGACCGCTGTCTCATGCATATTGGGTTTGATTTCATAGCCGTCCTGAAATGCCTGTAATGTTTCTACATAAATTAATGTATTTTTCAAAGATCTTTGATTTCCTTTTGAACACAATTATTATCATTTGAGTACATGGGCCGCGTTGCACCTTAAATGGAAACGCTTTGGTTCTTTTTGGTCCTTTAAACACCCCTGTTCCCACCCCTGCATCTCTCTCTCTCTCTCTCTCTCTCTCTCTCTCAGACTAGACAAATTCACTTACCAATCGTATTAGGTTCTAGAGCATTGGCGGGAAGCAAATTCCTGAGACGTATGCTAGTATTGCACCAACCCCGGCTTTTTTGCCGTGCTCCTGGGTTAGGCTGGGCTAAGTTCAGGTATATTAATACCTCTTAGAGCAATTTGGGAGTGGGAAACATAATGAGATCATTTTCAAGAACATTCTATGGTTAGTTTTTGAGACATGGTGTCCCGCTTTTTTCAGGGAAAGGTCCCGTACTCGGTTACATCTCTGGAAAATGCTGGCGGGAACCATTTCTGTGACTGCTGAGTAGGTTTTTAAGGAAAAACTACGTTCCCACTGCATTACGTGCTTCAAAAAGACAACACCCACTTTCCTCTAGTCTAGTTCCTTCATTCAACACGTGCATCGGAACACACAAGCGTCACTGAGGAAATTAAGAACTTATATCTCTCAAGAAAACGTTATTCAAAATAAATATCGCAAAAACCCATGGCTACAATTAAATAAAAATTTTCAGGTATGTATGTATGTATGTATGTATGTATGTATGTATGTATGTATGTATGTATGTATGTATGTATGTATGTACTGTATCAAGCATAAGATTGGCATACGTGAGTGAGTGGTTTCATTTCGTAAATTTCTTAACCTACAAGATGAAATTCCATCTCTATAATCAAATCAGTCCAGTGGCTCTCCACGGCTTTCACTGTTTCAGAAAAGCCGTTTTTTGCTGCGTACATCTGTTAAGATTAAAACTTTCTACAGGATTGTGGTTTATTACTTTGTCAGTAATGAGAACGTACCCACAAAATATGTCATTAAAGCATCAAGTTAAAACAATAAAAATCCCCTCTTCCCAAGACAATGTTCTACAATTAGGCTATGCCCAGGAGGGGAAATTTTGTGACAATGAAGAGTTCTCTGCGTCTATAAACACTTTATCAATTAGTTCCTTTTCTCTTTATATCACCACTGGTTATATTTCATATAATTCCGCTGATTACTTTGACAAAACCTGAAGGCGGTCCGAAATAAATAAATAAATGAGAATGCATTGCATTAAAGCAGTGGCTCTTTACATTTTTCAATGTAACACTTCAAATCAGCAGTCAGTTCTCGCATCCCTGAATTGTTGAAGTAAAAACTAAAATATAATAATATAATAATAATACGCCACACACACATTATAATACACACATAATAATAATATTATTATTATTATTATAATTATTATTATTATTATTATTACTATTAATTATTATTTTATTTTTATTTTTTTTGCAGGAAAAAATAAGGAGCATATATGAAAATATATTTTGCTTGAATTATTCATAGGCATCCTCGCATCCTTTAGGAGCCGGCTTCGCACCCCTGGTTAATTAAAGTCTTGTAAACATGGAACCTCAATCGGGAAAAATGTAATTAACAGAAAATAACAGATGAATGTGAACCATTATGAGAACCTTACAAGCAGGTTCGATGCCAATATACTGAGCTACAAATCACCTCTTCCCCAAACGGGCAAATTTCGATCCTTGTCGCCCAGAGCCCAAGGAAACGTCAATTCCGCTAGGAACGGTCATTCCAAGGACCTTGGGCCATTCATCACCCTTACCAGTCTCTGCTAAACGGCATTAGACGGCGAGGCAGCCACCTAAGGTGACCCCATGTGACCTGGGACAGAGCAGGTTCACGACGCCCCGACTAATATGGCCGCATCGTGTTTTGCAAAAACAAGTCCCATTCTTGTTTTTTAATTTACCCTCTACATCACTGGAGAAAAAAAAAAATAATATTCCCAAGTACCTTCCATTGCGGTATGAGCCGAGAGAGCTCCAAGGATAAAAGGGAACAAGCCCCTGGGGAGTGACCAAGGGGGGCGTGTCACCCTGATGGCTCCCGGTGGCAAGGCTCCCCCCCTGTCTCCCTCTCCTTGATGAGCAGCCCTGGCACCGTGATGATTAGATGATGAGGATTTATTTGCAAATGGATGCCACTCTGAAATGGCCGTCCGTATCTAATGATGATTTATGGGGAGGCTAAATTGGCCTGACTGTCCAGGTTATCTGCCATCGTGCTTTATTATTTCTCTCCTGACTCTGCTTTTGTTGTTGGCGGTTGTTCCTGAACACAGCTGTGAGGAAGGAGATCTTCGGCTTGTATTGATATTATTTTAGTTTTACTGAGATGGCTATTTGTCTGTCCGTCCGCACTTTTTCTGTCCGCCCTCAGATCTTAAAAGACTACTGAGGCTAGAGGGCTGCAAATTGGCGTTGATCATCCACCAAACATCAAACATACCAAATTAGTCTTCTAGCCTACTGAGCGGAGGGTTGCACTGTTGTCCACCTCCAGTCATTTTTTTCTAGCTCTTAGTAGTTTTTTTTTTTTATTTAAGGTTAAAGCTAGCCATGATTATGTGTCTGGCACGGCTAAAGGTGACAACAACACAAGCCACCACCGGACCGTTGCTGAAAGTTTCATGGGCCGTGGCTGAGAGTTGCATACAGCATTGTCATATCATAGTTACGTTTTGTTATGAAGACCGCCGGAAGACATTTTATGTTGTATATATTCATGGACCAGTCACACTGAAATAATATACGAGTATTATAAGGTACCTATAGTCCACTTATTTAAGAAAGAACGTTCATCATAATATAGTGCCTATGGAACTTCAGCAGAATAAAAACACCACATTAACAAACTACTACACTTACATAGACAAAATGAGTTCTACAGTCATACAGTCAGATATTTAATAACTACAACTGAAAGAGAATTCAACTTTAACTTTACGTACTGCTAAATGTAAATTCTGATGGTATGCGCTTGCAAATAAAACTATCAATAAACCTATTCTAATTAGACCCGCTTCGCCTGCACGAATATTACCGTTAGGGCTCCTTATCTGAACTTAAAAAAAAAAAAAAAGTAAAGAAACTTCGGCGCAGTCGAGTTTTCTGTACATCGCATAATCATGGCCACCGAAAATAGATCTATTGTTCGGTGGTCTCGGTATGAGCCGAGGCCCATGAAACTTTAACCAAGGCCCGGTGGTGGCCTGGCCTACCGTTACCAGACGAACGATTATGGCTAACTTTAACCTTACATAAAATAAAAACTTCACTGAGGCTAGAGGGCTGCACATGGTGTTTGATGATTGAGGGTGGATGATCAACATACCAGTTTGCAGCCTCTAGCTCCAGCAGTTTTTAAGATCTGAGGGCGACAGACAATAGCCTTCCTTTTCAAAAACTGAAAACCATGCAAGGGGGTAAATAATTTTACCAACCTTCACTCGTGTCTTTAATGAAATTTTGTCCCTCTCCGTGTAAGGCTGTTCCTCTTATCTTCAATTTAAATCAAAACATTAATGTGCAAGTAACACATAAATATCACTCGAGAAGGAATTGCAACAGAAACTGCTTCTAATGTTGTTCTTATCCTCAATCTACAGCACTCGAACTTTGCTGAGCTAAAGATATCACTAAATAGCAGTACAAGAAAAAAAAAAGTGAAATATGACCTCTTTGCGGAATGCTTGGTTATTCTTAAATCACACGTGGGAAAGGGTAATTATCAGCTTATTCCTTAATTATAGAGTAGAAAGTGAATTTCTACCTATTTGTGCAATGATCTGTTATTCCTTAATCATATCCAAGAAAGTAAGATTCGACCTGTTTGTGAAGAGAGTTGTAATATGTATTCCAACTTCACTAGTTGACACTCACTGCAACTCTGCAAGTGTTTTATAGATAAATAAACAGAATTGTCTTCGAGAAGGCGACGTTATGTCATCGATTTAAACAGACAATTCAGCCATGAAGCATGTTAATATAAAACTTCTCTACCTCATACGTTAATTGTCAGTAATTCAAAATTTCTTACGCAACAGGGTTATGTAAAGGACACCTACATACCTCAGCAGAGTCACAACGATAAACACAGTCCACTGAGTCTGACATTTCTGTTAAATTCATTGCGATTTTCCTCGTTACTCACAAAAAAAAAAAAAATTCTCATTTGCTCTCGATACATGGCTACAATTTCCAAACGATTTTTCATGACTAGTTTCTCGTGACGAAGATAAAAACGAACGTGTATAGTTGCATCATGAATACCCACCAATTTATCTTTTAAAAAAAGCAAAACGTACATGATTCTTCGAATATGAATACTATTGTATAACTTTCAACAACTGTATACGACAAGAACAGGAACAGAAATAGAAAAGGGAAAACGATAACACAAGCCACTTATCCCCCCTCAAAAGACGCCCACAAAAGCCAAGGTGGCTGGAGAGAGCAAGAGCGAGATCTGATACGTAGAGGAAAAATAACGAATCCTCTGATGATTATTAGTCTCGGAGAACGGGACCACAACAGAGCTGTAGTTATGAAATCAGGTCTACAATGGCCTTAATGGCGCGATAGGCCGGAGGACTGCATTTTGCACATCGGCAATTAAATGTTATTTATGATCCGGATTATTTTGTCTAGGCGCACAATAGCCCCAGCTACAGATTCGTAAACCTTTTGGAGCGGAAGGGCACCCGACGATCTTCTGGGCAATTATGAGAGCGCCACCTGCATTTTGGAAATTGATAAGCGGTTCAGTTATTTAGACTTACTTCGAATCCCACGAAACTTAAAGTTACTCGCACGCAAGTTCACAAATAAAAGTGTACACCTCATATATTGATAAGATTGCCAGCTAAGATAATTATTCAGTATATTGATTTTCTTTTGATACTGAATAATGAACTGGAAAACTAATCTTTTTGAAAAGAATCATTTATGCAAGACACCTAATTTCACTGACAAGTATTACTGACTGATTGATTGATTTATAGATTTTAGGCATACATGACAAGCACTGGGCCCACTAAGGCCATTCAGCGCTGAAACGGAAATTGACAGTGAAAGTTTGAAAGGTGTAACAGTTGCACTATGAATCAGTTGTTAGGAGAGGGTGGGCAGTAAGATGGAAGAAAGGGAATATGAACGGAGGTACAGTAAAAGGAATGAAAGCAGTTGTAGCTAGGGGCCGAAGGGACGCTGCAAAAACCCTTAAGTAATGCCTACATTGCACCGCATGAGGTGCACTGACGGCACTAACGCCCTATGGGGGAGAGGTATTAATTACACAGAACTATGCACAAAATCTATGGAGTTCTCGCGTTGCACATTACAGGTATATCCTTGACTATTTGCTGTACAAAATATGTGTCCTCTAGGCATGTTTATTCTGCTAAAAGCCTCTTGATATTAATAATTTACACACGAAAAAAAATAAATAAACCGCAACGTTTTGCAGCAAATGGAGCTACAATTAATGAACAGAAAACCAAAATAAAGAGCAAAAAGCTGATTGCTGCAGCGGCTCTCTCTCTCTCTCTCTCTCTCTCTCTCTCTCTCTCTCTCTCTCTCAGTTCCTCATTGGACGGGTTGGTATCGTTCTCGACTAGCACTCTGCTGGGCCACTAAGCTGATGAACAGCTCTCCTAGGGCTGGCCCGAAGGATTAGACTTATTTTACGCGGCTAAGAACCAACTGGTTACCTAGCAACGGGACCTACAGCTGACTGTGGAATCCGAAGCACATTATACCGAGAAATGAATTTCTGTCACCGGAAATAAATTCCTCCAATTCTTCATTGGCCGGCCGGAGACTCGAAATCGGGACTAGCAGAGTGCTAGCCGAGAACTCTACCGACTCGTCCAACGAGGAGCTGGTGCATTCATTTAGTGGTGCATTCAGCCCAAAACCGAGTAAGGGGACACTGTTATTGAATCACGTGACTGGCAAGATGAACAGTGCAACAGAAAGTAACAGAAAAT
Source organism: Macrobrachium rosenbergii (assembly GCF_040412425.1). Lineage (NCBI taxonomy): Eukaryota > Metazoa > Arthropoda > Malacostraca > Decapoda > Palaemonidae > Macrobrachium > Macrobrachium rosenbergii. The sequence continues at coordinate 8,927,265 of NC_089765.1, read as the reverse complement.
AAAAAAAAAATTATGAAAAGAATATTATGTTTATGACAAAAGTAAAACATACTTGAAACTTGGGTAAATGAATCTTCGTAGCCGTGTGATAAAACACTTGAAATATTTTTTTTCGTATGACGGTTATATGAGTGAAGGAAACCCATTTTTTTGTGGGTATCCATGTAAAACGATGGGAGCCCTCCCCCCCCAAAAAAAAGTCCAGTTTGGAACATATTATTTTTATGGTTTAAGGGATTATTATAAGAAACTCTTTTCAGTTTTCTGTAAAAGAAAACTATTGTGCCGGCTTTGTCTGTCCGTCCGAACCCAAACCTTAAAATTGCAGCCCTCTAGCCTCAGTAGTTTTTATTTCATTTAAGGTTAAAGTTAGCCATGATCGTGCGTCTGGCACCGCTATAGGTGTCAACAATACAGGCCACCATCGGCTCGTGGTTAAAGTTTCATGGGCCGCGGCTCATACAGCATTATACCGAGACCACCGAAAGATAGATCTATTTTCAGTGGCCTTGATTATACGCTGTACAGAAAACTCAGTGTTTTACTTGTTTTGTAACGCGGCTACATTTTTTTTTTGCATACACATACAGGTAAACACTGAACAGAAAGAGATAAATGGCTAACCTGCTACTAATCTACTGTATAGTGTAAAAAAAACTGCACTTTGATAACCATATGTATAATGCGTGCCCACGTGATAAAGGCTAATTTATTATCATTATTATTATCATAAGTAGCAAGAGATCGTAAAACTACAATTACAGTAACATAGAGTTAACTAAAGAGAACTCGATTCTTCCAAGTAATGAAATACCTAGTTTAAAAATAACTTGAACATAAATAACCCCCTTTTTTTATTGTCTTAAATGTAAGTGACCTAAAAAAAGGTTCTTTATCTGTTACCGAGTTTTAACCTGGGAATAAAAGGCATCTTCCTCCCGCAACCATCCTTGTGTTCCGAGTATGATTAAAATAGTTATTAAAAACTAAAACCTGGAACTCTTCTGGACTCCAGATTTCCAGGAATAAACTTTTAAACCAACACCCACATCTGCCTCACTTCCTCTCCCGACCCTTTCATCTTGTACCTGTGGCACAAAGGTACGCCCACAACTACATTACCGAACAGGGCCAGATAACCTCCCACCCACTCTGGCTCACCCCAATTCTCACCTCCACCCTCAACCACCCTCCTCCTCCTCCCCTCCCATCAACAACCTCCCTCCATCTCTCCATCGATCCAATCCCCATTAACCATTCAACCTCCGCCAAGCTCTATCAACATTCTCACTCCTTCCCAAAGGCTCCTCCTCCTCCTCCTCCTCCTCCTAATCCTCCCCCTCCTCATCCTCCTCCCCCTCCTCCTCCGCCACGTCTCATATCACTACAAGGATCTACTCCTATTCCTTCTGCATTCTTGTGATGACCCGACTCACCTTTGTACCTCAAATTCTGCTCCAGTATCTGGATTCAACTTCCAGGGTTATCCGTCTCCCTGGATCTCAAGGTGCTCTCCTCTGGAACAGTATCCGTTCCAGGGTTCATTAATATCACCCGCACCCAAGACCTCGAAAACACAGTGACATTAAGGGCGGAATTTTAAACCGCGGGGCCAGCCGATGTTGTGAAATATCACGGAAATTAATATGCATGCGCGTGGTTTCATTTACATATTCTCTCCTGGAAAATATTTCTCTCTCTCTCTCTCTCTCTCTCTCTCTCTCTCTCTCTCTCTCTCTCTCCAGTGAATATTTATTGCACTTAATGTTAACATTTAATATTAAAATTGTTTTTTGCCATCCAGGCCAACCCCACCATTTTCCTTCGCCGGATAATTTGAATATCACTTACGACACTTATCGCCTCATCGATCGAATGCGATTAACAACGACCACCTGCCAACTCTAATTCTATTGTTTAAGTTCCTCCACATCACCGGCGTCATGAACCCTAAGAGAGATATTTAGGCATTTTTCATGTAAGCCCTGGTTAAATTTTTTTTTTCTTTTTTTTGCCCTTACTCACCCAAGAAATTATCTTCTCATAATTTCTGCAGGACATCGCTGTTGAAGGCAGGGCGTGTCTACCAGCCCTAGATCACAATCGTGGAAAAGAAAATTCGACGTGATGTTTCACGAAAAAAAAAAAAAAAAATGAGCCGAATCCTGATGAAAAAGAACAGAATTATAAAGGAGAAAACCTAACGAAAAGCCTAACCTCTGAGGGAAGTCTTAGAGAGTACCAAAATTTCAAGAGGTTAAAAAAAAAAAAAACTAAAAAAAAGAAATCAGGGAAAACTACGGCATGGAATGAGTTTCAAATGGCAGTAGTGGAAGGGAAGCATCAGTTACAGTTGGATAATCCCGCCATTTTGGATTGCTGACCTCCACAGTTACGATGGTTATATGTCAAAGCAAAAGCAATAATCAGATTTTTGGGTTCAAACTGAAGGATTGTTTATAAACAGTACAAGAACACAAATTGAAACGAAGAAATGAACCTAGTTTAAGACGGAGTTAAAGCAACAAGAAAAGATAATTTGTAAGTTATTACCAGAGTGAGGGTTTGACCACAGACAATCATCTCTAACAAATGAAAGTCTGCTTTTATCGAGAAAATAGTGCGTTTCCGATGCCTCAAAAATTTCCCGTAAATATTACCAATAAACTGACTCGCTGGTTCTTTCTGACTAGCAATCTGTGGCTGCTTTTTTTTTCTTTCTTCAGTGGTAAAATTTTAATGACACTCCTGGCCAATTAGTGACTCCGTTCTGACACTCTGGACGCCCGTTCGAATCCTACTACGGACACCAGAATTACTTCATATTCTTCCATATGGAGCCGAGGCTTTGTAGTGAGTAGAGTTTCCAAAAAGTGTAAAGAATTATAGAAGCTAAGAGGGACACTGTGGTTATTACAATGACATACGTACCTGGTAAAAAAGTGATCAGTAGCTTCTATGTATCTGCAATAATAAATGCAAGTCGCCGTGACCGAGGGGTGATATCGTCTTCCAGGTAAGTGTGAGACTGCAAGTCAATAATCATCATATTTGGTATCGCCGAGTATGATTGTCATTTCATTCTGCTTTTCGCTGGCAGAATTGACTGCTCCACTGCTTGTTAATCAGCAACACGCAAATAAACGTAGTGATTCTTCTAGTGGAACGGGAATTATCGCTGGGAGAGGTCGGCTGGAAGGAAAATAAAGAAGATAAGCGGTTTTTGAAAGGTGTATCAAGGAGAGAGTTGCACTATGAAACAATTGTTATGAGACGGCTGAGGAAAGTAAGATGGGAGAAAGAGAATATGAACAGAGGTACAGTAAACGAAATCAAAGGGGTTGCAGCTAGGGGCCGAAGGGCCGTTATCAAAGAACCTGGAGTAATGCCTACAATGAACCGCATGAGTTGCACTGACGGCAGTACCCCACTGTGGGGATGACTCTTTTAGTGAGAAAATTAAAAACGTTCATTTTTTCCAAGCGTGTCACATTCCCGTTAAGCAGCCATCAAATTTTCGGTTGATTAATTAATAATTTTTTTCGGAAAATCAAGCTCTCTTATAGCAATAGAAATGCAAGCACTTCAGGTGCTAACTGTCTGCGTTTTATCCCAAAGTCATCATGTTTCCAATCCGCAAAGGTATTTTTGCAGTGACTGTAAAAAAGTCTGGTTATAAAAAAAAATGTTAATAATATTTATGAAGGAAAGGGGTAAAAGGCTCACGCTCATGTTAGGAAATGTTACAAAAATACTTAATGAGACCAAATTCAATAATGGGCTTTCGAAGCATACTGTTGTCCCTCATGTCGGGTGTACTGAAACTATCTGAAGTGCGCACTTCGTTACAAAATTCTCCTTAGTCGTCAGAGCAAAAACGCCTAAATTTAAGCCTGTTTCCTTGAAATTGCCAGTTTTTGAATACGCAACCTTTCAACAAACATCAACGAGGCGGGCCTGACAGCTTCTCTCTCTCTCTCTCTCTCTCACAACGTCCCACAAGATAGGTCCACCAGCACCCAGCCCCTAATCTTAAAAGCAAACACCTCACATCGCCAGCCCTATCCCCAAACCGCGAGTCTTCCTTTCGACCACCTCCAAACAAACCGACCACACCCATCGTGATTTATTTACATCTTGCTGGGAGGACGCATGCGCGTTGTATGGTTTCTCTCCCAGACCTTAAGAGGCGGGTTTGGGAGGGAATGCGTACGGACAGGACGAAAAGAAGGGCCAAAGGAAGGAGGGAATGGAACGGGTGAAGGAGTTGAGGGTAGAGAGAGAGAGAGAAAAAAGGATGGATGTATATATGGAATTCCGGGGCCGGAGCCATTCAGCGCCACAAAGGGAAATCAAGAGAATGAATGATAGTCGGAGAAGGTTGAGTGGAGGTCACGTGGTCACGTGGTCAGGGGAGGGGAGGGGGTCATATAAAATAGGCATCTCATGGCCCTTTCCTGTACATTTCAAGGCAGTGAGCGACAACTTGAAGAGTCCATATATTGCCCCGCAAATAGGAAGTATTTGATGCACGGGGGGGGGGGGGGTGCGGGGGCGGGGTAATTGTTGTGCGAATCTGTTTTCCATAGCGGGGCAGCCAGTCACGAAGTGATTAAAAATGAATCAAGTTCAGGAGTAAATAGTTGATTGAAAATACTTTTTTTTTATTTAGCACCCGTACGTTTGTGTATATGTATGTGTATATAATATATATATATATGTATATATATATATATATTTACTATACTATATATATAATTATATATGTCATACACAATTGTTTTCATTAGTAGAATCATCAAACTATGTATTTAAAGTTTTTATTCAAAAAGTGCTTTCTTGGACAAACAGTCCACATTATATATCCGTACAATATATATATTTATATATATAATATGACCTCCACCCTCTCTTGACCTGTTTGTATAGCTTGTAACTTTTTGAATACTCCATTAAATATATATGTGTTTGTAATATATATATATATATATATATATATATATATATATATATATATATATATATATATATATATATTTATATATATATATATTATATGTCTCAAGTTTTCTATATATTTATAGATAGTGTATATATATATATGTATATATATATATATATATATATATATATTACAAGAAAAGTCTTACTGAAAATTTCACTAACAAGATCCCCCACTTTCAGTACATTTTGACCCCCAGGGACTCTAAACCGAAAAAACTCACTGTTTCGCCGTAGTTCATCAAAGCTCCTGCATTACGCGTGAATATGCAATTTCAGAGGTTCTGCTGTTCACTTAACAGAATCTGAAAATTACTATTTTGCAGAAAGAAAAAAAATTGTGAAAGGAAGACTCTTGAGAAACTCACGTTCGGAAGTGCCTACTTATTCCTCAAAAACGACCACATTTCTGCCATCTATTAAAAACAAGTGAGAAACAGGCGCCAAAGTTTCTTCGGCGCAATCGAGTTTTCTGTACAGCCGCTACAGCGTATAATCAAGGCCGCCGAAAACAGATTTATCTTTCGGTGGTCTCGGTATAATGCTGTATGAGCCGCGGCCCATGAAACTTTAACCACGGCCCGATGGTGACTACCCTATATCGTTGCCAGAAGCACGATTATGGCTAACTTTAACCTTAAATAAAATAAAAACTACAGAGGCTAGAGGGCTGCAATTTGCTATGTTTGATGATTGGAGGGTGGATGATCAACATACCAATTTGCAGCCCTCTAGCCTCAGAAGTTCTTAAGATCTGAGGGCGGACAGAAAAAATGCGGACAGAAAAAAGTGCGGAACGGACAGACAAAGCCGGCACAATAGTTCTCTTCTACAGAAAACTAAAAAACCAAGTTAATGAATTACATTAACGTTACAAGAGCTAGCAGCAGGCACTCGACCATGAAAACAGAGGTCTTCCTGGATAAAGAATTTGGAGTGAAAAATCAACAGGGAAAAAAATTAAGCATATCTGCTAGAAAACCCTCATTAGAGGCGATTTCGTTTATTTTTTTTTTAAAGATTTTGGCTTCTAAAATTATCTTCCACAACGTTTAAATGGTTTAATCAAAACAGTTTCAATGTAATTCCAAAATGTCGTGCTTTCTATCATGTTAAAAGGTTCTTCTACTCTACAAGTCCTGAATTTAGAGACTTTCAAGACTAAAATGTAAGTTTTAGTTTCTGTAAAGAAAATTATTGTGTTGGCTTTGTCTGCCCATCCGCACTTTATTCTGTCCGCCCTCAGATCTTAAAAACTACTGAGGCCAGAGGGCTGCAAATTGATATGTTGACAATCCACCCTCCAATCATCCAACATACCAGATTGCAGTCCTCTAGCCTCAGTAGTTTTTATTTTATTTAAGGTTAAAGTTAGCCATAAACAGTGTTGTCGTCTTCACTGAAATAAAATAAAAACTACTGAGGCTAGAGGGCTGCAAATTGGTATGCTGATCATCCACCCTCCAATCATTAAACATAACAAATTGCAGCCCTCTAGCCTCGGTAGTTTTTATTCTATTTAAGGTTAAGTTAGTCATAATCGTGCTTCTGGCAACGATATAGGCCAGGCCACCACCGGGCCATGGTAAAAGTTTCATGGGTCGCGGCTCATGCTACCGAGACCACCGAAAGATAAATCTATTTTCGGTGGCCTTGATTATACGCTGTAGCGGCTGTAAAGAAAACTCGATTGCGCCTCAGAAACTTCGGCGCATTTTTTACTTGTTTCTTACTATTTTTGCTTTCGCGAACTCGATAACATTTTAGAAAAAATCTCACATTATTATTTTTCATATATATGAATAAGCCACGTCCACGCTTTGCAACACTTTCACTCACGAAACTTGAGCTGACCACGGACTGAGTGTGATGGATAATCATCCATTGCAAGAAGCCTCTCATTCGAAAGTTGTTTACCAAAAGAACACCGAATTTCAGATGTCCCGTCGTTTTTATTAAGAGACTCTTCCAGTTATTCCTTTGCCACAAGGATCAAGAGGATTACCTGGAAGACTTGATTTTATGTAAGAGGTCAAATATATCGAAAGTGAATAATGCGAAGGAACATTTTAAAGTTTTCGGTAGAGATGAAAATGCTCAGGTGGATGTGTGGAGTAACAGAAATGGACAGGATCAAAAATGGCAGAATAAGAGGAATCACCTAAGGTCGTAGAACTATCAAAGAAGGCCCAGGGAAGAAGACTGCAGTGGTATGGCCATGTGATGAGAAGGGATGAAACATGTAGGGAGGAGAGTGATGCAGATGGAGGCGCCTGGTGGGAGAGCAAGAGGAAGACCAAAGCAGCGAAGGTGGATGGATGTAGTTAGAGAAGACCTGAGAGACAGACAATTGTCAGAGGAGGATGTGTTTGACCGAGCCAGGTGGAGGAAAGCTGACAGAAACGTCGACCCCCACTCAGAAGTGGGAAAAGATGCAGAGAAAGAAGAGTTTATAAGTTATCTAGTTCGGCAATAACTACCCGCGTACTAAAAGTTTACTTTCATTTATTAAGATGTGTTAAGCTACTGATGACTAACCGAACAGAAGAATTATTATGCATTCGAGTGCTTAGATTAAGCCATTAGGACATAATATTCTCAAGGAAGAATGATTATCATGTTTGTTAACGGAAAGATAAAATAAAACATTTTTGCCTGCAGAACATGCCAGCTGACTCTTAAGCGTCAAGTCGTCAGGTTTTTTTAAAATTCACTTTGAAGCTTTTTAAGCTTATTTTTCTCTAAAGGTGTAAAATTTACCAGTAATTATACTTTCCAACTGTGTACGCATATCGTTTTACAGAAACATTTATACAAAATATTTTAGAATTTCTAAAATGATTCCGAAAACTTACAAATTCTCTCCAATGTTATCCCTCAAAAATACGCTGCCCTATGCTGGAAAAAGGAAGTCTTCCCAGAACTCTGCCAGGTCTGGAAACACTTCTCTCTTGACTACCATCCATTTCAGGGACTGCGAGTCATCGTTTTTCTCAAATATCTTTCAAACTAATTATCTGATCGAAATGGTACTTTGACGCAGTGTACGAGACACCTCCCGCTAATTTCTGGTAATACAGTATAGTGCATTGTCAAGTGGTTTCAGTTAAGGCGTTTACTCTTGACTTACATGGTGTTGCCAAGCGTCGCCAAACTATGCATTCGAACGTCCTTTATCCCCATCTCGTCCCTCCCTCTCCCTCTCCCTCCCCATCCCTCCCTCAACACACTTTCCTGGCCTCCCCATCTCCGTCCCCCCTTTCCTGTCTATGGGGGATAGCGGATGTTCGACTGCGTAGATTAATCCTGCTGACTCATGCGACTTTGCCTTTAAAAGTCAAGAGTAAACGCCTTAACTAACACCATTTGACAATGCACTATATTACCAGAAATTAGCGGGAGGTGTCTTGCACGCTGTGTCAAAGCACCATGTCGATCGAATTAGTTTGAAAGATATTTGAGAAAAACGATGACTCGCGGGCCCTTAAATGGATAGTAATTTCACTCATTCAGAAGTTCACTGCTTGATCCCTAGACCTGCTCCAAGCCTTTCTCATGACCGATTTTTCACGGGTTTGCTTTTTTTCATGTGCTTTGTACCTTCCGTTGCGCTTTTCACGGACAGGAATTTGTACAAGATTGGATGAGTGGTTCGCGCTGTTCGGGGGTCGGCATGATGAAAAGAATGGTGTACGTGTGTTAAGTAATTCGTCTGCGAACGTCTGTACACAGATTTCACCCCGAACGAAGCAATTCAAGACGACAGACACTGAGGCGGATTTCGCATCGTTCAACACGTGGACTACTCCATATTAGTGGACACTAATGTCTAGATTTCATTTAGAAGTGCACAATATAATAAAGAGGTTCTTTTATAATAATTTCGCTG